>NW_020954585.1:24403822-24405561 GCF_900497805.2 Vombatus ursinus
TCTCTCTGTATATATATCACAAACACACACATACATGCATATACATATATAAATACGTATAGTTGTTATTGTTGAGTCATTTCAGTCATGTCTGACTCTTCATGACCCCATTTGGGATTTTCTTGGCAGAAATATTGCAGTGGTTTGCCACTTCCTTCTCCAGCTCATTTTATAGATGAGGAAATTGAAGCAAACAGGGTGAAGTGACTTGCCCAGAGTCACACAGCTAGGAAGTGTCTGAAACTGGATTTGAACTCAGGTCCTCCTGACTCCAGGCCAGTATTCTATCCACTGGAGAGAGCTCTCTCTCCATATGTAACACGTGTGCACACATATGTGCACTCATGTTTATAGCTATATGTGCACATGCAGGAATTTGTTTCCTTAGGCCCCTGTTTCTGCTGCCCCAGGGCAGACAGTGTCGAGAGGTGCAGTGTAGGAATCCGAAGAAATCTTGGCATGTAGAATCACAGGATTTAGGACTGGAAGGGACTTTAAAGGTCGTTTAATCCAAAACTGAGGCCTAGAGGAGCTAAGGGGCTAGCTGAGGGTCACACAGGAAGAAAAAGAGCTGTAACTGAGCCTGGGCATCCTTGGCCGGTGGCTGGCCCCGTGTTACCCTGGGCCTCTCTGCAGTCCCATTAAGGGACAAGTTTGGCTGAGCCCCAAGGAGGGTCCAGATTTTGTATGGGTACTGCTTTAATTGCTTATTCTCTGTGTCTGTGTATACAATCCTTTACATGTCTCTGTATCTCTGAGAGTCTGTCTTTCTATGACTCTCTCTATACATATGTGCACATGCCTGTGTGTTCATCTTGGAGTGTTTATATGTGTTTGGATATGTGCATCTCTACCTTTACGTGTGTCATAGAGGCAGTATGGCATAAAAAGCAGCCTCTGGGTCAGGAAGATCTGGGTTCAAATTCTGCCTCTGACGCATACTGGCTGTGTGATTACGGGCAAATAATGTTGTCTCTCAGCCAACCCTCTAGGCAGCTCTTTTTGTTATTGTTGTTGGAAATCAGGGTTAAGTGACTTGCCCAGGGTCACACAGCTAGTAAGTGTCAAGTGTCTGAGGCATTATTTGAACTCAAGTCCTCCTGACTTCAGAGCTGGTGTCCTAGCTGCTATACCACTTAAGGGCAGCTCTTTAAGACTGTAGGTTGTTCAGCATGGTGGCAAAGGCCTATGATCCCTGCTGCTAGGAGAGACTGAGGCTGGTGGATCTCCTGAGGTTGGGAGTTCTGAGCTGTAGTAGCCAATTGGCTATCGGAACTTTAGTCTGGTACCGATAGGGTGAGCCTCCTGGAGCAAGGGGGAGGAGAAGGGAAAAGCAGGTCAGGAATGGAACAGATCAAAATTCCTGAGCCTTTCAAGGCTATACACACACACACACACACACACACAAAAGTATGCATGTATATGGGAGTGGGGAGGGAAGGGTTAGGGAAAGGGAGGGAGAAGAAGGGAAACTGGCCTGAAAGTCTTTTTATAGCTATCTATCTATCTATCTATCTATCTATCTATCCATATATATATGGATATATACAGAGAGACATAGACATATGAGGGGAGAGAGACAGAGACAAAGGCTTGTGAAAAAAAGACAGACAAAAACAGAAACACATTGGGGTTAGAAACACACATGGGAAGACAGAGATAGGGACACATGAGAGTGAGAGAGAGAGAAATAGGGAGGGAGGGAGAGAGAGGGAGGGAGGGAGGGAGGGAGAGAGAGA
>NW_020954585.1:24405603-24405751 GCF_900497805.2 Vombatus ursinus
AATATAAGTTGCAGAGCAGGTGTTGATTTGCATTGGTAGAAGTTCCTGTCTAGGAGTTCCCTAAATCCAATGAAAGCACAGGTCCTGTTGAAAAGAAAGAAAGAAAGAAAGAAAGAAAGAAAGAAAGAAAGAAAGAAAGAAAGAAAGA
>NW_020954585.1:24405835-24468759 GCF_900497805.2 Vombatus ursinus
CTTTATGTATCTCTAGGTATGTTCCTTTCTCTTTAAGTCTGTCTTTCTAAAGTGTTTGTCTTTGTAGATGGCTCTGTGATTTCATCACAGTGTGAGTATTCACTCCACTGGGGCAGATCACAACCCCTTTCTAGATCAAGATTATTTTCTCGGTCCCCTCACTCCTTCACAGAGGATCTACCAAAAGACCAGAAGCCTTTCTTTGATTCTTTTTTTTATAAGTTAGCACTGGCAACATTCATTTGCCTATTTTGTTGACATCCATAAATATAAGGTAATTGGGTGAGGGGAGGCAGTAGAAGCTGCACATCCGGGAAGGCAGTGCTCAAGCTGGATCTTAAGGGAAAAGAAGCAGAAGTGAAGAGAGTGGGAGTGCTTTCCAGTCACAGAGTGGGAAGACTGACTGTTGGTGTGTTAGGAAAAGTAATAAGGACAGTTTGGACCACAGGGTGCAGGATGGGGAATAATATATACAAAGACAAAATGAAACAATTCGTGACATCGAGGAGCTTACATTCTATTGGGAGGAGTGAATATGTACAAATATAAGTAAATACAAAATGAAAGCAAAATGATTTCTTTCCAGGGCAGGGCATAGATTTAATATGAAGGGCAGTTTGTTTACAGAGCAGGGATTCCAGAGGACACCATGGAAAGGTGGTGGATGGTGGGATAAAGATGCTGGAGGGATGGGAGCTCACATGGATGGATATGAGGGAAGGTGGAGTGGTCAGGAAAGGAAGCTTCAGCCTAGACAGCCTAGGGTTCAAAATTATAGGGATTCTGAGTGGAGTCCTAGGGTAGGAGATGATCACATCCTTCAGAGAAGCAGTGGTAATGTTGATTTAATTATCAACCCCTGAGCAAGAGGTGAAAGGGGGATGATGGTCCAGGCAGGGTTCACTAGAATCCTGGAGCCAGGCTGACCATAGAGAGATGAGCATTTTTGAAATGCTAATCCTCCAATCACCATCCAGGTCAACTCTGCCCCAAGGTTCACTCCAATATTGAGTCAATTATATTCCCTACAGTGGAAAAGACTAATGAGGGTCTTTGTTCTTCCCCAGTGAAAGAAATCTTTGCAGCCTATTTAAACACACACACATACACACACACACACACACACACACACACACACACATACACACACCCCAGATCTTTTTTGCCCATTGGATTGCTTATAATTTTGATCCCCTTGATGGATTCCAGTAGATTCCAAAGTGTCATAGACTGAATAATTTTGAGAAAATAGGACTTAAGAGTGAGGGGTTAGAAGCTAGACCTCTAGTGTTTCTTCCTGATTGCACTGACTATCATACTAGATTGTTAACCCTTTGTTCCTTAGTGGAGGTGGGGGTGAAGTGAGGCAGGAAACAGGGAGAAAAAAGACAGGAGGCATTCATCTGAGTAGCCCCTGAAGCTCCTGTCCTCAGCCTGCACCTACCTCTCAAGGGAACATAGACCTTGAGCTCTCTCATCTCCATTTATTCATTCCCAGGTATGGTGCGAGACACTAGGGATAGAGAGATGAAAATGAAAGTTTCTGCCCTTAAATAGGAATAGTAATGGTAACAATTTTGTTGTTGCTGAGTCATTTCTCATGGCTAACTCTCTGTGACTCCATTTGCAGTTTTCTTGGCAGATACTGGAGTGGTTTGCCATTTCCTTCTCCAGTTCATTTTACAGATGAGGAAACTGAGGCAAACAGGGTGAAGTGACTTGCCGAGGGTCATATGGCTAGTGGGTGTCTGAGTCCACATTTAAACTTGGATCTTCCTGACTCCGGGCCCAGCCATGATCCATTGAGCCACCTAGCTGCCTGTATAGTGTCTATATCCCCAGACACTGGGGATACAGAGATGAAAATGAAAGTTTATATCCTTAAATATGAATAATGATAATATAATAGTAGCTAGCATTTATATAGTGCTTTTCACATGACCTCATTTGTTGTTTCTATATTGCTATTGGGGAAGTATATGAACATAACAGTCAACACAAAATATATGCATAATAAATACCAACTCATTTCAGGTAGGCCATTTGATATTGGGGGAAGGATGAGAAAAATCTGTGGCATGTTCTCTGAGCCCCTTTCCTTTGCCTAATACCCACAGGATGGAAGTTTGGAGCCATCCACGGGAAGCCTGGCCGATTCCCCATGGACCTGGTACAGCCTGTAGCTGCCCCTGACTTCCTCCAGCTACCCTCAGAGCTGGACATAGGTGGGCCTCGGGACCAGTCAGGAAGAGCAGCTGCTGTGGCTGTAGCCGTGGCTTCTTCCACTGTGGCCCAGGAGTTTGGCAGGAAGACAGAGGTGATGACTCCATCTCAAAGGATCTTGAAGACCTGGAAGGCTAGCGGTGGGGAGGGGGTTCTGTTAGCAGATGGGCATTGTCCAAGGAAAGAGAAGACAAGTCCAGCCCCCTCAGCCACTGGAAGGAAGAATCTGTCCCACTGCCCATTCTTATCCCCCATTCCTAGACTATGAGAATGTTAGATCTAGTCTCTTTCAACATCTTAGTTCTACATATGAGGAAACTGAGGCCCAGGGATGTGAAATTACTTGTCCAAGGTCACACAGTTTGTTAGTGGGAGAGCTGAGATTAAAGGTCTCCTAATTCCAAACCTAGTGCTCTGCACTGGCTCTTGATTCACTCAGTACTCCCTAGAACTCTTATTTTTATCTAGAACTAGATGTTTTTATCCCTTAGATGTTTTCCCCCAGTCTCCATCTTTCCCTTGTCCCTGCAGGCTTCCATAGCTAGGGACATCTCCAGGGAGTTTGGGAAGGACATATCCCGGCAGGAGGTCTATGGGGCATCTCTACTCCCCAGTCATCAGTACACAATGCTGGAATTTGCTCAAAAGTATTTCCGGGATCCACAGAGGCGGTCCATGTGAGTTCTGATTCTGTGCTAGGGATGGGAGGGAGAAGGAGAAAAGTGAGAGTGGGGAGAAGTCATAAATCTGGAGGGGAAACCAATCTCTAGGGTTCTGAATGGGCAACGGGGCAGGTCAGGAAGCAGAGAAGCTTAGCCAAATAGCTTCCCCTTTCGGGGCTCTGAGGTAGCCCTGGGGGGGAGGGCTTGAGGATGATATTAGCTCCTCCCCAAGGCAAGCCCGACTTTGGTAATGGCCATGCCTGGCTTGGGTAACCCAGTAGAAGCAATCCCAGTCCTCAGCCTCAAAGACCTACCTACCCTTTGGATTGGTCAGTCAAGCAATATTTACTGAATCCTACTATATGGCCCAGCGCTGGATGGGAAAATAAGGGGAGGAAGAATACAGGGAAATATAAATCTGGTATATAAAGTATAAAGCCTTCTAGAAGCTTACAGCCTAATAAAGGGGGAAAAACTTACCTATGGGAAAAGATGACTCATATTCCCCTGAATTCCTGGAGGAGGGAAATAGCCTAAGCAAAGACATAGAGGTTGGAAAATCACCAGCTCTCCTGTTTCCTGTGTCAGGGATTCTTTCAGGCAGAAATCCAAGAAAGGAAGAGAATCCAGAGAAGTGAGCAACATGCTGAAATTTTCCAAGGTACTTCCTGGCCAGGAGGTAGAGGGGGGAGGGGAGCCATCCACCCAAGCTTAAACTGGCAGTCTACCCTCCAGAAGTCTCCTGAAACCCTCGATCAGTTCCTAGCTCCAGTTCAAGTTACTGGTCGTCATTCTCCACCCATCCCCACTTCACCTCTTCCCCTGCTTTTCGGGACCTGCTTAGGGAGTCTCTGCAAAAGGAGCAGTTTCCTTATTGCTACTTTCACCTCTCCTTCCCTATTTTCCTGACCCATTCATTCAAGCAGCATTCACCAGGCATCTACTGTTTGTGCCAAGACATGTACTCAGCAATGGGGACACAAAGATAGAAATCAAACCAGTCCCTGCCTTCAAAGAACTTATGTTCTTATTGGAGGTTAACACCATGTACACAAGGAAGTAAGTTTAAAAAATAAATACAGAATAATATCTAAGGAAGGATGCTAACAACAGAGAGAATCAGGATAGACTTCTTGTAGGAATTAGTCCTTGAGTTGAGCTCTGAAGGAAGTCAGGGATTTTAAGAAGCACCTGTGAGGAAGTACATTTCAGGCAGGGGAAACAGCCAGAGATGGAATGTTGAATGGGGGAAATAGCAGGCAAGCTGATTTGGCTACAACCAGGAGAGCCATGTACAATAAACCTGGAAAGGTGATGATGATGATGATGATGATGATGATGATGATGATGATGATGATGATGGAGGAGGAGGAAGAAGAGGATGAAGAGGAAGAGGCAGAGGAAGGAGAAGCAGCAGCAGCAGCATTTGTATAGTATTTTAAAATTTACAAAGTGCTTTACAAATATTATCTCATTTTATCCTTAGAAGAACCCTGGGATATAAGTGCTATTATTATCCCCATTTTACAGAAAAAGAAACTGAGACTAGAACCATATTGTGAAGGCCCTTAAAATACAAATGGAGGAGTTTGTATTTGAACCTAGAATCAAGATACAGCCACCAGAGTTTTGTGAGCAGAGGAGTGACAAGGCCAAACTGTGCTTTGGGAATATCAATTTGGTAGTTGTGTGGAGGAGAGATTGGAAAGGGGAGATTGAGCCAGAAAAGCATCCTCACAGCTCCTCCCTTTCTGCTCACTTCCCTCCTCCTACCTCTCCCCAGGAAGAGGCTACCATCCCAGGCACAAGGATGGTGGAGAAAATGTACAGAATCCCTGAACACTCCATTCTCTCACCCACCTTCTTCCTCCACCGCTGACTCCCCCCTCTCTTCCACTTCCCAACTAAACATGCTGATGTCATCATCATGATATCTTGCATGATGGTGTTACCATCACAATATCTAACATAATGATGTCATGAATTGACATCATGTCTGTGGGCATGCCCATATCATTGCTTTCTGGAACAGAGTGGCCAAAGAGGTAAAAGCCTCCTTAATATCCCTTTACCCATTTGACAATGTCCACATGTTCTTGCATTTCTAATATTCTGTAGTTTTAAGTTGCCCTCTCAGTGCCAAGGAGGGGTAAGGAGTCTTTGGTGGGCTTAGGACTATCTGCCCAACCCCAATGTGACTCAGTGATGCAGCATGAGCTTATATCATAATATTTTTGTGAAATGCTATTTCGGCAGCCTTCAGGAGATTAACCTGATGTTGGCCCACAATTGGAGTCCTGTGTATGGGGATGCCCTGTGATGTGACATGACCCTTCATGTTACAAGATGTCTTTGGTATATTGTAGCACCTCCATTTCACAGTGTTCCTGGTCCCCCTCATCAATGTTGCTGTGTTCCTGACTCCCTGACCCAGGAAACACTGCGCTGTGATATGGTTTCTGGGTTTTGTTGTTGTCAACCCTCCTTGTTATAGCCCAGAGCTCTGCTTCTAGATGTTACATCCTAGTGCTATGGAAAGAGTGGTAATGAGTTTGGGGTCTAGCAATCTGGGTTCAAATCCTTGCTTTGCCACTTACTACTTGTGTGACCTTGAGCAAATCATCTGACCTCTCCAGATTTAAGTTTCCTCCCCTGTAAAAAGAGAGAGTTAGACCCTTGAGGACCCTTCAGCTCAGAGAAAGTTTCTCTCTACCACCACCCCACTGATTTCACGCACCTCCATTTTTTTCTCTTTCATATAGACACCAATCCAGGAATCCCTCATCGAGTTCAGCAACAGCAGCCTGAACAAAATTACCACAGAGATGTTCCTAGGTACTGGGGGAGGGTAGGAAGAGAGGCCTTCCAAGGCTCTTGGCTTGGGGTGGTTTTCCTTGGAGGGATCTGGGAACACTTCCATCAAGAGTGCAGTTTCCCCCTTTTCTCTGCCACAGCATCTTATTCTCTCAAGGTTGCCCTTGCTCCTCTCCTGGGAGCCCCCAGTGGCACAGAGATCACGAAGAAAGCTATTGAGATAGATGACAAGTGAAGTTTATTTGTTTTTTTGGGTCGGGTGGGGTATGTACTTCCTGCAGCTGTGATGAAGTTCATGGGTGATTTCCCAATGAAGGCCCAGACCGAGTTGGATGTGCTCCGCTCTTTCTTAAAGGTTTGTTTCTTCCTTCTGTATGGCCTAATTTTCCTTATCTAAGGTGTTTCAGGAGTTGACCTCTAAGTCTCCTTCCAGCTGCCACTCTATGGTTCAGAGCTGCCCTCTGAGACCAGTACTGGGGAAGTTCAGGGAGTACTGATGGGTCGGTCAATGGCTCCAAGATCTGTGATGATGAATTGGCTGCTACTTCTAAGACTGGGGAAGGAGCGTACCGAGGGTGGGACAATCTCTCCAGAGTAGCCTGGGAAAACTCAGGGCATCATCAGGGGTGGTACAGTCTCCCAGTGGAGTCCAGGGACATGCCTTGGAGGGATAGACACTGAGCAATGTCCAAACAGTCCAGTTACTATTCCTCTCATTCCACTACAAAAATGCAAAAATCATGAGACAGCCCCTCCCACTTCTCTGAAGGCCACTTCCCACATCCATGAACAGAACCTGTAGGTACGTAAAGGAGTCAGGATGTTGACAAGTAGGGGTTGTTGTTTTGCTTTGTTTTTAGCACCTGCTGGGTGCCCAGACCTGTACTAGGTACAGTATGATGGGGGATACAAAGATATATAAGAAATCATCACTGCTTGTGAAGGACAATGATGGCTAATATTTTCAGAGTGCTTTGCATATAGTATCTAATTTGAGCCTCACAACAACCATGGCAGATACCACAGGTGTGATTATCCTCATTTTACAGATGGGGAAACTGAGACTCGGAGATGTCAAGTGACTTGTAGTCATACTCAGTGGGTCAAGAGTGGGATTTGAACTCGTCTTCCTGACTCCAAGTCTAACACTTTTTACTACACCACACTCCTTCTTAAGTTCTGATCTAGCTATGGGAAGAAGATAGAAACGGATGAAAAGATAACTAGGTATCAGTCAGTGTTTGCTAAGCAAATGTCCTTGTCAGTGCTATAGGAGTTCAAAGGAAGGAGGAAGAGATCAGTGTGGGCTCCTGTGGCCAGGGAAGAAATAAAGGAAGGTTTGGGTTTCTCTAGTGTGATGTGCTTGGGGTAGAATCAAGGATGGAGATAAAGGGAAGCTTAAGGATAGAAGGTGAGTGAGATAGCTGCACTGGAGGTACCACCAAAGGACGTTGGGTAGATGCTCTGATCTTTGAGAGACTTTCACCCCAACTCTGGGGGATCACGAATGGGTACAACCAATAACATTTCCTACCTTCTTTCCATCTTGGGAAGTGAGTTGTGCTAACTAGAGGGGTAGACAGAATCAGGGATGGGGAAAGGCCCTAAGCTAGTCCTCTGTTCTCAGGGGGGTCGATGTGGGGCCCTTCCCAGTCTCCGTCTTGGGCCCAGGGTAGTGTCGTTGGAGGGAGAACAGGTTCAAGGTCAGTATGGGAACCAAGCTAGGCATAGACAAGTCAAGCTAAGACCTTATAGCTGTAAAGTCCTCTTGATCCCCCCAACTCCCTCAGGTCCTTCTAGGTAATTAGGAGCTGAACTAAGAAAACAGCCACAGATCTTGTTATAGAAATGCCTGGCATGTTTGCATATGCCTGAGACACAGAGGCTAAGTGACTTAAGAGTCTGAGGCAGGATTTGAACTCAGGTTCCATTAGGTAGGAAAAGATTGGAGATTGGAGAGAGAAAGGAGATGATAGTAGGGACAATCTGTGGTAGAAGAGGGGAGAGAGAGAATAAAGGGGACATGTAGAGGGGCTTGGATCACCCGTAGAGCTTTACTGATTTTAAGTATTTTACTAGAACCATTATACTAGATAGGTATAGAGACAGGTAGGTGGCCCAGTGAACAGTGCACTGGGCCTGGGTTATTGTTGTAGTCATTTCAGTTGTGTTCAACTCTTTGTGACTTCATTTTGGGGTTTTCTTGGCAAAGTACTGGAGTGGTTTGCCATTTCCTTCTCCAGTTCATTTTACAGAAGAGGAAACTGAGGCAAACAAGGTTAAGTATTTGAACTCATGAAGATTAAGTTTTCCCAACTTCCTGACTCCAGGACCAGAATTCCACTGCACCACCTAGCTGGCCTGAGTTCAAATCTGACCTCAGATGCTTACTGTGTTACACTGGGCAGATCACTTAATTACTGTTTGCCTCAGTTTCCTCACCTGTAAAATGGGGATAATAATAGCACCTACCTCCCAGGGTTGTTGTGAGGATCCAATAAGATAATAATTGAAAAGTGCTGAGCACAGTGCCTGACACATAGTACATAGTATGTACTATATTATTAGAACACCAGGAGTATGAGAACATGTTAAGCATTTCTATAATAAGACTTGGAGCTGTTTTCATAGCTCAGCTCCTAATTACCTAAAAGGGCTCCAGGGAGTTGGCCAAAAAATTTAAAAATCTCTGTTTTCATTCTGTTGGAGACAACATATACCTGTAAAAACATACACATACGCATGCACACACACACACACACACCAGAGTGTTCCAAAAATCTTAGTGTAAGGGACAGTGAGGTAGCGTAGTGGATAGAGCACTGGCCCTGGAGTCAGGAGGACCTGAGTTCAAATTCAGCCTCGGACACATAACACTTACTAGCTGTGTGACTCTGGACAAGTCACTTAACCCCATTGCCTAGCCCCCCCAAAAAATCTTAGTGTACTTTTAAGCTATGAAAACTCAAAGTGGCACTGGCCCTGGATTCAGGAGGACCTGAGTTCAAATTCAGCCTCAGACACATAACACTGACTAGCTATGTGACCCTGGGCAAGTCACTTAACCCCATTGCCTAGCCAAAAAAAAAAAAAAAGAAAAGAAAAAAGAAAGGAAGAAAACTCAAAGTGCTTTAGCTGAACCTTGAAGGAAGTATTCTATGAGGCAGAGTAGGGAGGACATTCCAGGCAAATGCATGAAGACTGGGGATGGAGTTCTATGTAACAGAGAGAAGGCCTGTTTAACTGGACTATGATGTGTGGAAAGAGGAGTAATGTATAGTAAGGCTGGGTTGGAGTCAGGTCATGAGCTTTAAAAATCAAAAGTAAGGTACATATTTTATCCCAGGAGTCATAGAGAGTTTATTGAGTAGGAGGGTGATCTGGTCAGACCTATGCTTTAGAAAAGTCACATTGGCAGCTGTGGGAAGGATGGATTGGAGTGGGGACAGACTTGAGGCAGGGAGATCAATTAGGAGGCCTTTGTAATAGTCCAGGGAGAGGTGATAAGGGCCACAGCTGAGGTGGTGTCTGTGGGAGTAGAGAGAAGAAATCGGTTTTGAATTATGAAAGTAATATATTAAGTTTTTGGTTTATAACCAGAGACCCAATTGGGGTGGGGGGAGAGCATTGTATCTGAAGTCAAAGGACCTGAGTTCGAATCTCACCCTGCCACTTAATTCTGTCTATAATCTGAGCAAATCATTTCATGTCCCAGAGATTTGGTTTCTTCACTGGTAAAATGATGGGAGTGGATTTGATGGCCTCTTGTGTCTCATTCATTTCTAAAATTATAAGTCTATTGTCCATTTTTCCAGCTCTGCAGGGACCACGAAGTGCTTCGAGATGAAGCCTACTGCCAGGTCATCAAGCAGATCACAGACAACACCAGCACTAAGCCGTGAGTGAGGCCCTGGCCTACCCTGGAGCACAGAAATCTTGTGGCCTCCCTCTACTTCTTTCCTCCAGACTTGAAGTGACTGCAGAATTAGGGGAGGGGGTGTTATACCCTCAGGTTCCTCTCATTTTGAGAACCCTCCCAGTATCCAGGTTGGCTCAGTCCAAAGTTGGGGATGAGAGGAGGAATAGGGCACATTCTGGGTTCTGAGGCATTTATCCAGGATAACCAGCAACTCATCCCCCACTACTCCTTTAAATAGAGCAGATGATGTGACCTGCCCCACAGGCTTCTGGACAAATACCCTATATTTATCAGGTGGCAGTCTGATGATGCTGTGATCCTGAGGTTCCAGCCTCACTCTGTCTTCAGACCTTCTCCCTTTCTTCTTTGCTTCTCTCCCTTCCCTGTCTATCCACCTTCCTCTTCCTTTATTCCTCACCTACTCTCCATTCTTTACCCCACCTCCCTCTTCCTCGCCCCTCTTTCCTCCCTCTCCTCCCCTTCATTCTCTGAGGTTTTCACTCCACCCTTCCCAAGAGCTTTAGAATTACTTGGATTCCAAATTCCCATGTCCAATCATCATGCCCAGGAGAAAAATACCTCTGCCCAAGAGCTGAGAGAGCTTTGATAATTCCAAGACACACTATGGAATCTGGGACAGCAGCCTGGCCTAATGATGGCATCATTCTGTGTACCTCAACAGGGACAGCTGCCAAAGAGGCTGGAGGCTGCTGCACATCCTTGCGGCCTACCACAAGTGCTCAGACGTCCTGAAGCCGTACCTCTTCCGATTCTTTCAGGATGTGTGCAGGAGTCCCGGCTTACACTTCCAAGGTGAGTATTCCTGAGAGGCGAGTTCGATGGAGGGAGCGTTGAACTGCCCCTCCAAAGGTTCAAGAAGCATTTGCCACCTCGTGGAAACTGTGATGGCAATGGGAGCCATAACTAAGCAGCGCTGGCTTTTCCCCAGGGCACTATAATTTACATGGTGCTGAAAGCATTTAACATCCCTTTAGCAGCAGCTGAAGTTGACACCTAGTTAGCAAGAATAATCAATTAAGTAGGAAGCTATCATATGGGTTACTTCCTTCCTTCCACCCCAAGCTGTAGCCTGGTTATTCACCTCTAAATGGGCCTACTCCTATTCCCTCTCCTGACAGTTCTCCAAAGCCTAGACACCACTGGTGACCAGGAGTTAGGTTCCACGTCCTGCAGGCTCTCTCCCCTTCAACTGAATTTGTCTTTAAATGTTTATTTAAGGGTGAATTCTATGCTACTGCCAAAGTTGTTGGTTCAGACTCTGCTACTAATTGGACACTATCAGCCTTGGGGTGGGAGTAGAGGAGATAGGGAACCTAATCATCAACAAATTTCCACAAGTCAATTTTGAGTACCTACTGTGTGCCCAGCCCAGGCTGAGCACTGGGGATGGGAGGAGCAGATGCAAAGTATAAGTAAACACACACACACACACACACACACACACACACCCTCCTTGCCCTCAATAAGTTTCCTGTCTAATAGGTGATATGACACCATGGACATGAAAAAATACCTAACAGTACCAGGCAATAAATACATGGTAAGTTACCACTGATGAGTAGTACAGATAGTACATGTCATAGGCACTCATAGGAGAGAAAGAAGAGAGATCAGTGTAATTACAGCAATTATGAATGATTTCAAGAATGAGGTAGGCCTTGAAGACTAGATTTCAATCTGGAAAGTCATCATTTGATTTTACCATCCTCTCAAGCTGCCATTCTATATCTTTCCTCCCTTTCACAGTCCATTTCCTAAAAAGACCATTTGAAGATTCATTGCCACTTTCTCACTTCCTAGTCCTCAACCTCAGATTATCTGACTTCTGTCCTCACACTTGTTGAAAATTGCCCTCTCCAATGTTATCGGTGATCAAATGGTTATTTTCTCACTCTTCATCCTTCTTGATTACTCTGCGATATTTAACACTATTGACCACTCTCTCCTTCTAGACCAGAGACTTAACTTTTTTGTGTGTCACAGACTCTTTGGTAGTATGGTGAAACCTATAGGACCCTTCTCAGAATAATGTTTTTAAATAATTAAAAGAAATTCCAAAGTTCAATTAGAAGCTAGTGAAAATAAAGATAGATTTTTTCCCCCATTCAATTTCACAGATCCTCATTTTGCTTTTTTTCTTTGTATCCCCAATGCCTAGCATGGTACCTGGGATATAGCAGGCCCTCAATAAATGCTTGTTGAATACATGAAAAAGAAACCAAACCCCAAGAGTAAATGAACAGGAAAAATCAAAAGGCAGGGATGCATACTTAGGCCATACCCAGACAAAAGTACAGAACTCAGTCTGTGGATGCCTAGGGAGGGCCAGAAAGGTGGGATAGAGCCAGCCTGAGAAGCCCTTAGAGTATGAATTCTATTCAGAGAGCAATACAGAGTCACTAAATCAAAATTAAGCTGTAGGACAGCCACAATTGATAATACTCATGACCCCATCCCAGAAGAAAAAAGGAAAAGAACATTCTCAGGATCCTTCCATTCAATGGGCTTCTTCCAAAAACCCTGCCCTTGACCACCTTCCCCTTTCCTAATTCCCAGAGATGCTATCTATGGTCTGAGCAAAGAGGCTGATCGTTGACCTCCTCACTGAAAGAATAATTAGAGAAGGGAAGGAAACCCTCTGAAGCCCTCCCTTCCCCCATGGAGGGAAGGTGAAGTGGGGTCCTTTTTGAGGGCTGGGGAAGGGAGACTGGGACTATCTCTCCTCTAGCATTTCTTTGCAAAATTGAAATTTGTCCCTGAGGGCTCTCATTTCTCCCTCCTGATCCCTTTCCTCTTTTTCAGAGCCCCGCCCCCCCCCACTCTTCTAGTCTATGGTATTTAGGGATTCCTCCTGAGAGAGAAAAGTGTCTGATAGTCTCACTCATTCACATCGAGATGTTGGAGACTAAATGGGTTTTCCTCCCAGGGCTTTGTATTGTAAAGGAAGAATGTGGAGAGGGTAAGACTTTAACCTTGAAAGTTGAATGGAACCTGGTAGGCGAGATACCTTGGGGAAGGGAAGGTGCTTTCCTGTGCCTTTTGGTTCCTCTATGTTCACAACTCTCTAGTTGATAATTTATTGTGGTTATATTTAAGGCAGTCATTTAGTTCAGGTTCAATTTCTGTCATTCAACAATAAAACATATATTATGTGTATGAAAGTCCCTGTGGTACAGTAGAAAGAGGGCTAGATATAGGCTCAAAAGACCTGGGTTGAAATCCTACCTCTCTCAACAGGTGTCTCTGTGGCCTTAGGCAAATTATTTAACCTCTCTGAACCTCGATTTTCCTCCTCTATAAAATGAAGGGGTTGACCTGACATCTAAGGTTCCTTCCAGCCCTAAATCTATGATCCTGTGATGTACTAAACTAAAGAAAATGTCAATATTGTGGTCTTGTTTCCCTCTGCTTGTTTAGGAGGCAGGAGTCTGCTCTGGATCTGTGAAATAATTGACATGGAAAATTCCTCTTGTGGAAACTCCCTCTCTTGAAATATTTGAAACTCATTACAGTCTTAGAAAGTCTCCTAAAGCCCTGAGAAACTAAATCATTTGCCTATGGTTACCCAGTGTATATAAGAGGTGGGTCTTTCCTGACTCTAGTGTCAACCTATATCAATATCTATTATGCCAAAGAAAATATCTGGTTCAGTTCAGTTCAAAGTGAATCTCTAGGGCTTTGTTCTGTTTTAATTCTGATCCCATTTGAAATAAAATAGTCCATTTGATTATATTTGAAGGAGGTTAATTTGCTATATTGGAAAGAGCATGGGGTTCAGAAGAGACCCAGGTTTTCAGCATACTTATTCCTGGTCTGAGATCTGTCCTTGGTCCTGACTCCTCTGTGGGCTGTGCAAGTCTCCCCCCCCCCCGCCCCCACCGCCCCGTCAGACCTCTCTAGCAGTCTAGTGAAACTATGGACCCCTTCTTAGACTAATGTTTTTAAATGCTGGATTACAAAAGAAGCCAATTCTAATGAAATACAGTTATTAAAATATTTTAAATCAGGTTTGTGGACTCCAGGTTAAGAAGTCGTGTAGTCTAGCCCCCTCATTTTATAGCCTAGTTCCTACATGATCCCCAAAGTCCCTTCTGGTTCTTACATTATATTATATTATTAGGGGCTTGATAAGAGGGTGAGAAATGTTCTGTTTTTAGGGTCAGAGCTCAATTGTACAAGCAACATAAGATATTAGAGAGGGAGCTGGCCTCAAGGCAAGAAGACATAGGTTGTGTCTTACCTTTGACACATACTGGCTGTGTAACCCTGGGAAAATCACCTAAACTTGTCCATGCTCTGAGCAAGCCACTTAACTTCTCAGTGCTCTGGGCAACCCTCTAAGACTATAAGTTGCCAAGAAAGTGTCAACCTGTGGCACTTTTCATTCATTGGAATCACAGATCCAAGCTCTCTTTATCCTTAGTTCAGTTGAGATCTAGCACCTCCTGGCTTCCACTCTCTAGGTTTTTATCTCCAGCTCTTAGTAAGGCTTGGTGAAAGGATGGATGAGGGTAAGAGGAAGAAATGCCCAAGGTTCCCTGAGAAGTCTCCTGTCATAGCTACAAGGGGAATGGGAGAGGAGATGGATTTTGAGAGGAGAGAACTCTTTCTTCTCCCATCTCTTTCCAAGTGAAGGGGAGGGAAAGTAGGAAGACTGATATAGTGACAAATTGATTAGTCCCGAGGGAGGTGGAGGAGAGGAGTACATTCTCAGAAAGGAGGATAGCCTTGTGCAAAAGTACAGGGACAGGAGAGGCAGTGTGTCATGTGAGAGCAAGAAGATCTCTTTGACAGAACTGTAGCATATGTGAAAGGGAATAATGTAGAATAAGGCTGGAAAGATGGGTTGGAGCCAGATTGTGAAAGGCCTTAAGGGCCAAATAGAAGAGTTTGGCCTAGAGGTCATAGGAAGTCACTCAAGTAGTCAGTTGACATGGTTAGAACTGTGCTTTAGGAAAATCACTTTGGCAGCTCTGTGGAGATGGTTATCATCATTATTATTAGATTATTCCTTTGGAGGGGGGGTGGGGATGGGTGCAACTATATACTATCCTTTACGAGAGCTTTTTCCCCTGGGGAGAAGGAAGACTCCATGGAGCTGGAGACAGCAGTGGGGGAAGAGGTAAGGTGGGGAGACTTCTGGGGGGGGTGTTAAATATAAGATAGGCTTAATAGAGGTTCTATTACAGTCATTCTCAAACTTTTTGTTGCTGTTCAAGGTACAGTATTATCCTTTGCTGAGGACACACTTGAGCATATACATGTGATTGCAAATGTCATTTCACACAACTAGGCCAAAGTTGAGGAATCCTTAAGAACCTGGGCAAAGAAGGCCAAGGAAGAGAATATCAACTCCTTGAGGACAGGAACTGTTTCAGTTTTTTTGTCTTTGTATTATCAACACCTGGCATATAGTGGGTGAATTGAGAATTGAATTAAGAAAGGAAATTTGTGGGTGGAGAGGAGAGTGATAAGTAACCATTGAGCATTGTGCAATGTTGACAGGGATTGCAAAGGCCTGTGAGCAGAACCTTCAGAAAACCTTCCAGTTTGGTGGCCGAAGCGAGCTTCCCAGCAACATGGAGTTGAGGGCCATATTGGTAAGCTTGGAGGTGTGGAGGGAGGGAGAGATGGGAGAAGTGCAAGTGGGGGCTCCTCCTCCAGCCAAGCCCAGGGACACATCCTGGATTAGTCTCCAGGTGTCATCAGGAGTGGATCTAGGGAGGCTGATCATTTAGTTGATCACATCAATCACCCAGTCTGTACCAAGTTCCTGCTGTGAGACCAGTCCTGCATAGGCACATAAAAGTATAGAATCTAGTTCTTGCCCTCAAGGGGCCAGTAGTCTAATTGGAAAGACTCATGTACATGAAATAATTGGAGAGCAACTTGGGAGAGTATATGGTCAAGTGCCAAAGTGAGTGAGACCCATACTAAGTACTCTAAGAGTCCAAAAGGAAATCATCATATGTCCTAGAGTGATCAGAGAAACTTTAATCAAAAAAGTGGCTTGGAAAGGAATATGGTCTTTCGATGGGACTCTGGGATAAGTCAGCTCACCCCGGTACTCCTACTTTGACATGTTTAGGTCACTCTCGAGACTCCCAGTAGTACCCTCAATAGAAAGAGCTCCCTAGGAAGGAAAAAGAAACTGGATTCACAGAATCACAGGGTTTTAGAGTTGGAAGGGGCCTCAGAAACCTTCTAGTCCAACCCATATCTTTAAGGAATCCCCACTACTACTTATCCAACAAGTGATCTGTCAGTCTCTTGTAGACCTCCAATGAGAGAACCCACAACCTCCCAAGGTTCTACTTTGGGATAGATCTAATTGGATAGTTATAAAAGGAAGCCTTTTCTGACATCAAGATGAGATTTGCCTCTCTGCAACTTCTATCTGCTTCCCATGTTTCTGACCTTTGAAGAACCTTAGAGATCCACCTCCTTAGAATGTTTCCCCCCAGCCCCACACTTGTTCCCTTCTCACCCACAGGCTGGTCGTAGTTCCAAGAGGCAACTGTTTCTTCTTCCTGGAGGGCTTGAACGCCACCTGAAGATCAAAACCTGCACGGTAAAGAGAGAACCAGGCCCCAAAACTATCTGACATTGATAGAGACATAGCCCTTTGCTTCTCCAGGTCAGATACACAGATGAGGGTTTCCTAGAAGACCCCAGCTCCACCTGATTCTACGAATGGAGAGACTGGGGAGTATGGGACAGGAGGCAACATGTATTTCCAGGCTTATTACACATATTCCTCTTTACTGACTCTGCCATCCAGAGTCCAGCCAGTCTAGCCTCTTTGCCATATTCTCCATACCTTTGTTCAGACTGTCTCCCAGGGGCATCCCTGCATGGAATGCCTTCCCTCCTCACTTCCCCTCTTAGAACCCCTAACTTCCTTCAAAGCTCAGCTGAAACGTTACTTTCTATATGAAAAGTTTACTGATCTCCTCAACTACTAGCGCTCCCCCCATAAAAATAACCTCAATGTGCTTCTAGTTCCCCAATAGAATGTAAATGTTATGAGGGCAAGGACTCTTTCACATGTCTCCAAAACCCAACATAGTACTTGGTCCATGGTGGGTACTTAAGAAATGTTATTGGTGATGATGATGAGGGAGTCAGGACTCTGGGATACTCAAGGTGGTCCTGCATGACCCCTTCTGTGTCTTCCCCACAAAGGAACCCTTCCCTCAGGGATCTCATTGAAAAGAGGCTACCCCTCTGGCACTGCCCTCTTTCAGCTTTCCTAATAGGTATCTGACTAGCAGGCAGGTAATTGGTCATTTGCTCCCATAATTGGGATTCTCTCTCCAGGTGGCCCTAGACGTGGTTTCAGAGATCTGCATTGAGATGGGCCTGACAAGGGCTGAGGCCATCAGTGAATATGTGATCTTTGCTGTCACCAACCAAGGTAAGAGGCCAGGGCAGAAAGGAGAAAATCACCCTCAGAAAGGCTGCTCTTGACTAATTCTTCCCACCTTTACCCACAGGCCTGTGATAGTCATCTTCTTTTTGGGAAGCCAAGAATTGGGGCATTAGGGCAGGGATAGAAGTATTTGATCTAGAGATCTTCCCCTGCCTGCTCCAAACCCCTTGACATGGAGACCCAGGATCTGGTTCTAAGACCTGAGAACAGAAAGTGCATCCCCCTGATGGTGGCTATGTATAATCCTGTGTTCCTAAGACTACCTCCTAGGCCTGGCTAGCAGGAGGCCTCAACTTCTAAAATATCAAGGGAAAGGTTGGGCAGGAGGTTAGAAGATGATCCAGAAAAGGAAATCTCATGGCTGGGGGACAGTGATTCTTCAGGGTCATACAGCTTGTAAGTCAATTCAGAGGCAGAATCTGAACCCAGGTTTTCTTGATTCCAAGTATAACACTCTTTCCTGAGCCATGATGTCTTTATATTTATAAACATAAACCAAAATAAGTGTGCATGTGTTTATGCACACACATACACACTCTCATTACATACATATCCATACACATACACTTGTTGTTATCATTCAGTCATTTCAGTTGTGTCCAACTCTCCATGACCCTATTTGAGGTTTTCTTGGCAAAGATACTGAAGTGGTTTGCCATTTTCTTCTCCAGCTCATTTTACAAATGAGGAAACTGACGCAAACAGGGTTAAGTGACTCGCCTAGGGTCACACAGCAATTAAGACTCTGAAGCCGGATTTGAACACAGGTCTTCCTAACTCCAGGCCCAGTGCACTTTCCACTGAAACATATTTACTACTAGCCCATAAACTCCATGGGGGTAGAGATTAGGTCTTATTAATCAGTCAACAAGCATTTAGGTATCTTATATGTAGCAGATACTGCCAAGGATACAAATGCAAAGGTCCTACCTTCAAGAAGCTTATATTCTACTAACTTATTAGCTAAACTCTGTACCTCTACCAGCACTGAGCATAGTACTCTGCATGCAATGGGTGCCTAATAAGTCATAATTGAGTGAATTACTAGATAGAACCAGAGAAATAAACAAAGATGTACACACACCCTTGTATGCATGTGTAACTCACACAAAGTTCCACTGTTCTGTGGTCTCCTTACTCAGGCCAGAACGTCTGTCCCTTGAGCCGGCAGAACTACATCCTAGATGTAGCCTCAGAGATGGAGCAGGTGGACAGTGGCTACACCTTCTGGTACCGGCGCATCCTGTGGACCCAGCCACTCAAATTTGAGAATGAGCTCTACGTCACCATGCACTACAGCCAGGTATGCCTGCTCATGCTACCTAGCTCTCAGCTGGGATGGGGTGGGGCAGAGGGAGACAGGAACTGAGAGATCAGCTTTCCCTCCAGAACATTTGTTATTAGGGACCAGTGGGGGTGTGGAAGGGAAGAGGAAATCATCTCTTAGAGTGTCCAAATAAGCATAGGCATGTGTAATGAAAGGTATTGCCCTTTTTACCCTTGGGAATAAGCTAGGTGACATTAGATTATTCCTTTGGTGGGGAAAGATGAGGATGGGGACAACTACATCTTTTATGAGAACTTTTTCCCCTGGGGAGAAGGAAGATATCAGTATCTAGTGACTAGTAGGTGGTGCAGTAGACAGAGTGCCTGGCCTGAAGTCAGAAAGACTCATCTTCATGAATTCAAATCTGGCCTCAGATACTTACTATCTGTGTGACCCTGGACAAGTCACTTAACCCTGTTTGCCTCAGTTTCCTCATCTACAAAATGAGCTGCAGAAGGAAAAGGCAAACCACTCCAGAATCTTTGTCAGGAAAACCCCAAAGAGTCAGACATGACTGAAAACAAATGAACAAAATCATTCCAAAATGTGAGGAAGATTCCCAAGACTCTAGCCTGGGAGAGAATCATGCTGGGACAGACTTGACCCAAAGATTTTTTAGGGGAGAGATAGGATAGAGAACCATAATCTGGAAGTCATCTAGTGAACCTAGGTAGTTTCTGTTAAATTGCTTTTATTTATTATACTTTTTATTAGTTATCCTTTTAGATATTCTCAATTGCCTGCATTCCTATTCTTGATCTCTGTGTATACTTTTCTTGTCCCTTGTGAATAAACACTGGAAACTTCTCTCTGGGTCCTGACAGTGGGAAGAAGGGAAAAGGGAGGTGGGAGTCAGAGGGGTAGTGTTATAACTGGCATTATGATGCTCCAGCAGCCACAAGAAGCAAATCATCAGCTTGAGTGCAATAGTTCTCAAGCTCAGGGAATCAAGCAGATTCAAGGACAAAACACATCAAGGAATTTGAGGTTTAAGGGCTCCCTGTTGCTTCTAAGTACGGTCTTTCTATCATCATCTTAGTTCTCACATGCATTCGTGAGTTGTGTTCCCCAGGGGCCTAGCTAGCTACATCTCTTCCTCAGGATTCTAGGGGTACCATTGAATGGGTAGTAGAGTGTCTTTCCAATGCTATCAGTTCAAGTCTCCATTTTCATTCTGCCAGTTATAGCTGGTATCTGTCATCAGACAATCACAATATCACAACACTGATATGAAAGCCAGGTTTATTACAAGAGAAATGAACATGCAAAAGGAACCCAAAAAGTTTACAATCCCTACAGAAGTTTGCATATTTATGACAGTACAACAAAAGGAGGAGGAGAAAACAGGAAGGGGTGTGGCATGGGAAGGGACAGGTGCAATAATGGTGGGAAAATGGACAAGACCACTCCCTACAGGGAAGAGCAAGGTGATGGCAAAAGCCACATTCTTTTCTCTTGGGAACCACTGAACTCTGACGATAGGAGGGTCCATTTATCTGCAAAGGATAATATATATCATATCATATCATATCATATCATATCATATCTGCACAAGTATTTTCCCAGCCTGGCACAGACTGACTGGTGCCTGTCTTGACTCCAAAGGACACACAGGACTTCCATTTTGGGATACAAACATCAAAATATGTCAGCTGGTGGGGAGGGAGGGCTTCATCCTTAACACATTCAGGGCCTCCTGCATGCTCTGGGTCTGGTGTTTCTGGAAAATATGGCAACACCAAAAAAAAAATAGTTCAGAGGACCCCTTAGCAGCCCTTAATATATCTTTTCTATATCTATATCTATCTATATCTTATCTATATCTCTCTATATATATGGTCTATATATATAGCCCTTATATCTTATCTATATCATTGCTTGACTGAGTGATTAGTGCCCTACTAACATTTTAACCAATTAAGATTGATTAGCCATTACAAAAGGATATTTACAGAGAATATACAGCAATAGAATTTACAAAGCATTTTCACTAAGATCAGCAGCATACTTTCCCTTCCACTACCTCTTCCCCCATCACTTCTACTAGTCCTGGGGGAAAGTGGACTTAAACTCAAAGCATTTGCTACAAAGCATTCACCCTTTTCAGCATCAGATATTGTTATTCTCAATAAAGGGAAGCAACATGAGCACAGGCAGGAGGTTAAGAATGAAGTTGGTGTATGTGGGTTCCATAAGAATAAGCTGGGTGGCATATAGGTAGCACATACGGGAGTAGTTAGAAATAAAAAGCAGATTACTGAAAAGGTAGGTAGGGGGCAGATTGTGGGGGGCTGCTGAACAAGTCACTCCCTTGCTTCAAGATGTAATGTCTCAATTATCAGGCTAATACTCTGCTGGGCTGGGTCAAACCCTGAACGTGTTGCTGCTCAGTGCCTACACTCAAACTCTAGTGTAAAATGAGCCTGGTATTCACAGCCAAGCATGGGCCCATGGTAGGGAGAGTAAGCCACTGGTACCAATCCTACCTCTCCCTACCTAAAGGCTTATAGTAAGTTATTGGCTTGGTCACTACCAGGAAAAAGAGAGTAGGGTCTGTTCAGTGAGAACTTTCAGGTTCAGCAACCAATCAAAAGATCCCTTCTTTACCATACAATAATCAGAGAGGAAATGGTCTTAGGCTATCTGCCCATGTGTCAAAGTAGAAAACAGGGGCCGCCATTATGCATATGTCCAGAAGCAGGCTCATTGAACCTCCATGTGCTCCTGGGCCTGGGCGCTCATTGGTCACTACCACATGGGATAAGGTTAAGTCTAACTCCCTGAGCTGGTATTCAATGCCCCCCACAATCTGCCCCATCTATCTTTTCAATAATCTGCTTTTTATCTCTAACTACTCCCCTATATGTTACCTATATGTCATCGATTATTCTTATGGAACCCACATATACCAAGTTCATTCTTAACCTCTATGCCTGTACCCACGTTGCTTCCCTTTATTGAGAATAATGATATCTGATGTTTATTTAGTGCTGAAAAGTTTGTAAGGCACTTTAGCTACTCTGGGTCATTTGAGCCTCACAACAACCCTTATAGGTATGTTGTTGTTTGTCCTTCATTATTGAAGAAGGCCATGACATCAGGAAGATGATGCCATGACTTGCAAATGAATTAGATTTAATTGAGGCAAGGCTGTGCAAAGTCACCAGCCTCACTTCCTCCTCTGGAGTCATCTGGGTCCAGTGGCAACATGTAGATCAGGACGACTGGAGATGGCCCAGGTATAGATATAAGTAACAAATCATTATAGGTATTATTATCTCCATTTTGCAGATTAGAAAACTGAGACTCAGAGAGGTTATGGTTATGGTTACACTGCTAGTATATGTCAGAAGAAGGATTTGAACCCAGGTCTTCCTGACTCCAAGTCAGGTACACTATCTACCATACCACACTGCCTCTAATAGCCTTCTCTCTCATCTCTAACTGATTCTCACCCTTTCACAGTTCTGCTCAAATATCACTTCCTACCTGATCACTCTGATCTCTCCCTGTTCTGAGTTCCTACAGCCCTTAGACTTTACCACTCCCTTTAGTGCTTATTTCTATTCTGTTTGATATGCTCCTCTAGGTGTTCCATAGGTGGATAAAGTAGCTCACGAAATCATGTGCATTCCTCTTGTGATCCCCTATTCCTCAATTTCTAGGTCCTGCCTGATTATCTAAAGGGCCTCTTCAACACCTTACCCACTGAACAACCCAGTGAACAGCAGCGGCAGCAGGTGTCCAAGCTGGCTGCCCTTCAGCATCGTGCCAAGGACAGTGTCTATCTGCCCAGTGTGTAAGGACCCCTGCCCCCTGTCCCACCCCCACCATCCTCTACAAGTGATTTCATAATCATTCTCCCAGAGTTCTCCAACTTCCAAGGCAAGTGAGAGAACCAGACAGAAAGGATGGAAACTGAGGGCCGGAACTCTGGGATCCCATTGCCAGCAGCTATAGCTCCTAGAGACTCCCCTTTCTATATTTCATCTAACTCAATGGATTTTCCTTGGTTTGGTCCCAGCCCTTAGTCAGGTAATGATAATAATAATAACTAGCATTTGTATAGTACCTTGGCAAACATTATCTCCTTTTATCCTCACAACAACCCCAAGAGATAGGTCCTATTCTCAACTTCATTTTACAAATGAGGAAACTGAGGCTGGTGACTTGCCCAGGTCACACAGCTAGTACGGATTTGAGGCAAGTTTTGAACTCAAGTTTTCCTGACACCAGGACCAAAGCTCTATTTACTGCACCACCTTGCTGCTATGTGATATTGGGCAAATCACTTATATCTGTGGACCTCAGTTTCCTCATCTGTATAATGACAGAATTGGACTAGAGGAGCTCTAAAATTCTTTCCATGTATAATATCTATTCTGAGTCCCCTGGGGGTAGAGAGAGAAAGAGGCCTTCTAGAGGGCAGTGGACAAAGACCAGAGGATAATGAGATCATCCTAGAAAGGGGCTGGATAATGGAGGAGAAAAGAGGCTTCAGAATGAAAATCTCTCCCTGGCAATGTATCCACACAAATTCCTGAGCACGAATATTTTCATATTTTTACTACAGTTTTAGCTCCTTGAGGTCAGGGATTCTCTTTTGCCTCTTTTTGTATCCCCAGTGCATAGCACATAATAGGTGCTAGATGTTTATTGATTCATTGTTTATTGATTGATTGATTATAGAGATCTTTGCAACTCTTCAAATCACCAGAGAAAGTGCTGAGGGGCCAGGTGGAAGTAGAGATATTGTCGCTTTTTATTTACTGATTCCCAGAGAGGGAAAGGAGCCCATCTGTGGTCAAAGGTCAAGTAGGGGTGGAAAATAGTGAACATAAGTGACATAGTGATATAATATGATGTTCCCAACAGCCCTTTTCCATATACTCAGTCAAAAAACATTTATTAAACATCCACTATGCGCCTGGCACTGTGCTGGAAATACAAAGATAAAAGTGAAACAATCCCCACCCTCAAGGATCTTGTGGTAGGGCAGAGAGAGGGAAATAAGGAAATGTACAGTTATGAGTACACACAAACTATATATTACATAAATTCAAAATAATTTAGTAGAGGGAATACACTAGCAGCTGGGAGCATCATGAATGGCCTCATCTAGGAGGTGGCATTTGAGCTGAGTTCTGAAGGGAATTAGGGATTAAAAGACGTGGGAGAAATGAGGCAATGCATTCCAGGCCTGAGAACAGCTTGTTCAGAGGCACAGGAGATTGACTGTCATAAGCAAGCAAGCAAGCATTGATGGAGAGCCTGTGCTAAGATGCTGGGGTTAAGAAGACAAAAACAAAATCATCCCTGCCTTCAGCGAGCTTATATCCTAACAAGACTGACAGTATGTGCGTATATGGGTAACCATGGAGGGGAAGTCACTAGAATTTGGGAGTCTTGTGAAACACCTTGTGAGTCTTAAAGGAAGCAAGTGATTTCAAGCAGCAGAGGTGAGGAGAGAGAATGTATTCAAGGAGTGGACGACAGCCAGTGGAAAGGTATGGAGACAGGATGGAGTGTCTTGTATGAAGAACAACAAGCAGGTCAGTATGGCTAGGCTATTAAATTCATGAAAAAGAGGGATGTGTAAGGCTGGAAAGATGGGGTAGGCCCAGGTTATGAAAGTTTTAAGTATCAGAAGAGTTTATATTTGATCCTAGAGGTAATAGTGAGCCACTGCCATTAATTGAGCAGGAGAGTGACATGATCAGACCTATACTTTAGGAAAAAAAATCACTTTGGCAGCTGCCTGGAGTATGGATTGGATTATGGAGAGACTTAAGGCAGGGAAAATATTTAGTAGCTTATTATAATAATCCAGATGAGAAGTAACAAGGGATTGAAATGGTACTGGCCCTGTGAATAGAGAGAAGGGAATGGTTATAAGAGGTGTGAAGGCAGAAATTACAAGATTTGGCAACTGATTGGATATGTTTGATGAGTGAGAGGGGAGAGTTGAGGATGACACCAGAGTTTTGGACCTGGGTACCTGAGAGGATGGTGGTGCCCTTCACAGTAATTGGGAAATTCAAAAGAGAGGTAGTTTGAGGGGAAGAAGGTAATAAGTTCTGTTCTGGACATGTTGAGTTTGAGATGCCTATGCGATATCCAATTTGAAATATTCAACAGACTGTTGGTGATTTGGGACTGAAGTTTGGGAGAGAGGCTAGCACTAGATATCTAAATCTGGAAGTTATTTGCATAGAGATGATATTTGAATCCATGGGAGCTGATAAGGTTACCAGGTAAGAGAGTATAAAAAGAAAAGAGATGAAAGCCCAGTGAAGAGTCCTGGGGAATACCAAGAGTTCATGGGTGTGAGGATGATGATACTTTAGCAAAGGAAACTGAAAAGCAGAAGTCATACAAATAGAAGCAGAACCCACAAAGAACCGTGACACAAAAACCCAGAAAGCAGAGACTGTGCAGAAGGAGAAGGTGGTCAATATTGTCAAATGATACAGAGAGGTCAAGAAGTTTGAACAATAATAAATAGGGAGGAATTGAAGATGAGTGAGAGAAGGTGATAGTGAGGACCATCTGCTAGAGAAGACAAGAGGGAAAGCAATCAAAAGTACTTGTAGAGAGATTGGTCTTAGTGAAGAGAAGGACCACTTCATCAGAGACTGGAACAAAAAAGGACATCTTTGGGGATGATGTCAAGGGGCATTGAGATGCACAGAAGGGAAGAAGATGAAGCTACCAGCAAATGGCCTCAATTTTCTTACAAAAGTACAAAGAAGTCCAGGTCCTTAGCTGAAGTGGAAGGTGGGGAGGAGTACCATGAGAGGTTTGATGGAAGAAGAGAAGGGCCCAATTGGCAGTGTACCCATTCAGCATGGCTACATGACTTTCTCCAGCTCTATTCAACAGTAAATAAGTAGGAACAAAGGAGGTAGATGGCAAGAATAATCCAGGGTTGGGTTTTCTCAAGATGTGTGTGTGGACAAGACAAGGGAGCGAGGGATTTGAGAGTATAGGAAAGTGAAAAGTTGGACTAGTTCTAAAGAGTCAAGACTGGGAAAGGGAGGAGAGTGTAGCCAGAGCAGGGGTGATGGCCTGGGAGAGTACTAGTGGTTAGATAATTGGAGATCATGGTGAGTACGAATAGGTGCTGGAGGACTAGGACATAGGGAGCGATGGAATGATAGATTATAATTAGATACAGGAATTTTATTTTTCTCCCATCCTGTGAATCTTGAGATGGAAGAGACAGAGGCTCTGAGTTCACCTTCAGTGATTCTTAAAAGGCAGATCACCATGGTCCCAAGGGTGATGGTCAGTCTTCCACTCACCCTTGCCTCTCACAACCCACTCACTACCCACCACAGCCCTGAATTCCTGTTCTTCTGCTTCTGCCTCTAGCCGTGAAGCCCAGGAGTACATCCCACCCCAGTTCTATCGCACATTGAAGGGTCAGGCCTGGCTGAACCTGGTGATCCAGCACATGCAACAGATCCAGGCCCTGAGCCCCCATCAGGCCAGGGCCCAGTTCCTTGGTAAGAAAAAGGGGGAGAGTGAGTCCAGGTTTGAATTGTGATACTCCTAAGTGAGCCAAGGATGCAGTCATAGATTGAGAACTAATCCTAGTCCTAGACTGAACCCCAACTCCAATCATAGACTGAGGACCCTAATCTTAGAACCAACTCTAATGCCAACCACAGACTGAGCCCCAGGGCTCAGCATAGATTGAACCCTTGAGTTACTTACCTGTGCCCCAAATGGTGAGAGATCGTAGATTAGGTAATATCAGTCAACAAGCATTTATTAAGTGCCTACTATGTACCAGGCACTGTGCTAAGTGCTAGATAACACAGTATAGCCTATCTTTACCAACAGGAACACACCCTAAAGTAAACAGGGGTATCCCAAAAGCTATTAGAGCTTAAAACTACACTAAGGCTTATGGGGATCTAGAGCTTCCTTTTAATAAACAAGTTCAGGCATTAAGACCCATAGTCACATAGTCACACATACATGAATCTTACCTCTATGCTGAGATCTACCTTCTGTTTGCAGCTAGTATATCCTGAGTGGATGCCCCCATATAGACTCTTCTTGTCCCTCCTCCCTGGATGCTGGTGATCATGGACATGGCTCTCTCATGTCTCCACAGGGCTCCTCAGTGCCTATCCTATGTTTGGTTCCTCCTTCTTCTTCATCCAGAGTTGCAGCAACAACACTGTGCTCACACCCTGCATCCTGGCTGTCAACCAGAATGGCCTCCACTTCCTCAACAAGGAGACCCATGTGAGCCTCAAGCCATAGAGGGGTGGGGGAGAAAGGTGGCCGCCAAATGGCTTACATGGTTCCTGACCCTTAAGTAGTTGAGGTAGAGGAATTAGGATTAGGTTAAACTGCTTCTATCAGAAATCATGAAATACTATTACTAATAATAATAATACTCTCATATCTGTAGAGTACTTTGTCATTTCCAAAGCATTTCCCCATCCATCATTTCGTGGAACCCAATATGGCAGATAAACCTTATGATTCCACTTGAGGCAGAGGAGAAGACCGAGGCTCAGTCCTAAGAAGGACAATCCTTTTATCCCTCCCTAATTAATTCTCTATCCCATTTATCCCCGTGGCTGTTCTAAATCTTCTCTTCTCCCCTCAAATCTCTCATAGTACTTCCCTCACCTTATACTCGCAGCTAAGGACCTGGACTTAATTGTATCTTAGCAAGAAAACTGAGGCCATTTGCTGTGGGCTTCCCTATGTCTCAAAAGCGCTTTACCTCATTCCCAGCTACATCCTCATTTACTCCAGCCTTTGACAAAGAAGTGGCCCTTGTGATGATTCATGCTGCTTTCCTTTCATAACGTTTACAGGTTCAATGACGAGGCCCCTTACATGAATCTATCTGCATTTTACAGGGAAAGATCCTGGGCACGGTGGCATCCAGCCAAACAGCATTCCACCTTTCAAAGTTGCCAAGGTTACCGGGTTGTCAAGGGCTTGCTCTGCTTGCCACATCGCCTTAGGCCAACCTAGGAGACTGTGACAATCCCTATTCCTAACCCTTTCCCCTTCTACACCCTAGGAGCTGACAGTGAAATTTCCTCTGAAGGAAATTCAATCCACACGCACCCAGAGACCCACTGCTGGCTCCAGCTATCCCTATGTGGAGATCACCCTGGGGAACTTGACTGTACAACGAATCATGCAGCTACAGCTCGAGCAGGTACGAGGCTCAGAGAGGCTGCCGGAGGAGGGGGCAGGGCACTGCATCGTGGCAGAAGTCCTCAGCTTCATGCGGTACAGTACTGAGAGGCAGAGAAGGAAAGTATTATGATTCTCATTTGATAGTCAGATCGGGGACATTGGGACATAGAGTATCTGAGGTTTAGTGACTTGTCTTCTGGCAAGGTCACAAAGACAATAGCTGCAGAATCTCAGAGTTGGGAGGGACTTTCCACCTGGTCCAACCAATACTTGAACAAGAATAGCCCTTATAGGGGCAGCTAGGTAGTGCAATGGATAGAGCACCAGTCCTGGAGTCAGGAGGACCCGAGTTCAAATCCTGCCTCAGACTCTTAACAGTTACTAGCTGTGTGACTCTGGGCAAGTCACTTAACCCCAATTGCCTCATCAAAACAAACAAACAAAAAGAATAGCCCTTACAACAATGCTGACAAATGTTCACCCAGCCTCTGTTTGAGGACCTCCTTTGAATGGGAAACCCACCACCTAAGGAGTCAGCCCATTTCACTTTGGGGACACTTTAATAGTGAAGAATTTTTTTTTCCACAGGAAGTTGGAAGGGGCTTCTAAATCTGTTCTCTGGGGCCAAATAGAATAATATGACTAGTCACTTTACTACATGGCAAACTTGCGGTCAGCTATTGTATAGCCCTAAAGCTTGGGATGCCCAATAGGGTATAATTCTTAGTCTGAGGTCTGTTTCAACTTTTTAAACATTATTTTGAAAAAATATATTTTGATGACTGTATTTCAATAGAATTTATTTCCTTTGTAATCCTTTGTATTTTATTCTATGCTTTTAAAAACATGATTCTCAAAAGGGATCCCTAGGTTTTACTAGATTGCCAGAGGGGTCCATTACGCAAAAACAGCTTAAACACCCTTGTTAAGTTCTTTCAACCAGTCTTCACATGATATGGTCTGGAGGCCCTTCACCATTCTGATTGTCTTCCTCCATTCACATTCTGGCTCATCAGTGTCCTTAATAAAACATGGTACCCTGTAGAGGATGCCCCACGTGTATTCTGACCAGTAGCAGAGCTGGTATCCCAAGCCAGGTCCTCTGGGTCCAAAATTGGCCTCCTTTCCACTACATTGTAGTACCTGTCGCTCAATCACACTGCCTTTTGGAAAGGGCCCATGGAATTCCCAGGAAGGAAATTCCATAGCAGGAAAGGAAGTTCTACTAAAGATAAGAAAGTCCTCTTCTTCTATCAAAGCATATCATTGTCACTGTCATGTTAAGAGCATGCTAAATCCCCATATGACAATCTTTCAAATATCAACTAAGGTAGCTATCATATACCGCACCTCATATACAAGTTCTACAACTTTTTGATACCCTTTCCAAAATGTATCACGCAGAACTCAACTCACTACTCCAGGTGACATCTAACCAGGGCAAAATACATTGGACTCTCACTTCCCTAGTCCTTCCTGGACACTACACTTCTCTTAATACAACCTAAGACTTCATTGACTTTTGTTTAGTTATGGGGGGAAGGGGAAGGGGATGGGCATATCACACTACTATTGAGTTCAGACCACTAACACCTCAAAACCTTTCTTCAGAAGAACTGGTGTCTAGCTACATTTGTCCTATCTTATAAAGCTGATTTTTTAAACACGTGTAAAAAGAAAGCATATTCACCTCCACTCAATCATTCTCTAGCTGTTGCTATTATCTCTTTGAATCACTGTTGTCTTTCTTGCTTCATTTTATTTTTGTTTTTGTTGATTCTCATCTCCACTTTTGACATTCTACTTGCTAGGAAAGAAGAAAGTTTATCGCCCTTATCCATCTCCCTCTTTCCTCTTGCTTATCAACCAATATACCCCTTTTAAACCAAAGCACTAATTAATTACCCCATCTCCCCTTAGTCAGTGTTTCTGTGCCTCAAGGCACAGGGAAGTTGGGAGGCAGAGGAACAAAAAGTTTATAGAGAAGAGATAGCTAAACCTAGGCTGCTGATGCCACAAATCCCCACTATGGAGGCAAATGGAGAATTCTAGTCTAGATGCTGATTGAGTTGGACGTTGGGTTCATTGTTTGAGAGGAAGGGTATGTATCTCACCTATAGAAGGACTTAAGCAGACTCCAGAATGCAAATAGATTTGGGATTATGTACAATTTTTCATTACCCATATCCCTTTCTTTCCCCACACTAGCACTAAGAATGTGAGGGCAAGGGACAGCTAGGTGGCACAGTGGATAGAGCACTGAGCTTAGAATCAGGAAGACTCATCTGTTCAAATCCAGCTTCAGATACTTACCAGCTGTGTGACTCTGGGCAAGTCACTTAACCCTGTTTGCCTCAGTTCCTTATCTGTAAAATGAGATGGAGAAGAAAATGGCAAACCACTCTAATATCTTTGCCAAGAAAACCCCAAATGGGGTCATAAGAAGTTGGACACAACTGACCAATTACATAACAAATTGGGACCAGGCCTCCTCAGTTTGGCACTGAACCCCAAATATTGGGAAGATAGATTTTTATGTGTTAAGAGAAAACAATTAACAGGATATAAAACAGGATACAAGGTTAGGTAATCTGATTTCTGATTGGAGGAAAGATTAGGGCTTTTCTGAGTTGGGAAGGGGAAAATGAACAGGTGCAGTTCCCTAAAATCAGAAAAAGAAGTGTCCCACTCCCCTCCCCAAGTGTCTGTATTCAATCAAAGGAACAAGGAAACACTAACTGATTGATCAGTATGGGGCCAGTTTTCAGATAAGACATATAGGTTGCTTTAAATGTATACTTACGCGAAAACTTTTTGCATCAATCTTTGGATCTAACTGGGTTTCTGGTCAGCATAACCTAGGTCCTTAATTAAGGGTCTCTAAGCAACAGGTAGAAGCGGTCCAGCATCCCGGCCACACAGGGCAAGGTTCAAACAATGCAATAAGGTTTTCTCATAATTCAATACATTTTCTCACAAGACAGAAATTGGACCACACCCATAACTGAACAGAAAGGGAATTGAACTAGCTCACAATTCCCTCACCCATTATGCCTCAATCTGCCCTCTGAGGCCAAGCAGATCAAATCTAAATACTTTTCCACATGACAGTCCTTCAGATACTTGAAGATAGCCATCATGTCTCATTAGGTTGTCATGACACAATTAAAAGTTAATGGACAGAGTGACGGTACTGGATTATTCAAGACCCGAGTTCAAATATGACAGATATCCAGATCATTACCAGTGACTGGGCAGTCACTTAAACTCTGACTTGCTTCAGTTTTCCTATCTGTAGAATGGGGGTAATAATTGTACCTACCTCCCAAGGTTATTGTATAGATTGAGTTAGGTAATATTTGTAAAGTGCTTTGAATACCCTTGGGCAGCTAAGCTAAGACTCATCTTCCTGAGTTCCAATCCAGCCTCAGACACTTACTAGCTGTGTGACCTGAGCAAATCACTTAACCCTGTTTGCCTCAGTTTCCTCATCTGTAAAATGAGTCAGAGAAGGAAATGGCAAACTATTCCAGTGTCTTTGCCAAGAAAACCCCAAATGGGATCACAAAGAGTTGGGAACAACTGAAACAACAACTGAACAACAACAATTGCACACCCTAAAGTACTATATAAATGCTCAATATTATTATCATGATTATTATTTTATTCCCCTCTCCCCACACTCCTAAGCCTTGAATGCCCCATCACTGGAAGTCTTCAAATGGAGGTTTGGGTGACCATTTGTAGGGAATATGGTAAAATTTCTGTTCACATATGGATTAGACTACATGATATCAAGATGCTTTTCAATTCTGGGATTCTGGGATTTTAACATGTCTGATACACCTACAAGCAGACTTTTCTGGATTGTTCTCTGTTATTCACAATCTTTTTCTTCATGGATTTCTCTAATCCTTCTAATCTGAAGATTCTGTGGAGCAATGATTTTAAGGCCCTAATTTCTTATTGATTGAGCCAATGGAATTGCCTGGGGTTCTCTTGGGCAAGTGTCCAGGTTCCAGGACTAGAAAACCATACCAAACAGAAGGGATTTGGAACTGGAGCTCTTTGCTGTGATGTCTGCCTTTTTTTCTATGTGCTGATTTTCACAGTCTTGCCCAAAGGGGCAAGCTGCCGCAGACCAGATTACTGAGACCCTGCTCCTGTTGAAATCCCAACATGAAGTTTCATAGAAATCATAGAATCCTAGGATTTAGAATTGGAGGAGGTCATCTGGCCCAACTCCCTCATTTTAGAGATGAGAAAGTTGAGGGCCAGAGAGGGCAAGTCCCTGACCAAAGGTCACATGGTGAGCCAGTGGCAAAGCAGGGACTTGGACCCAATACCCAGTAAAGTCTAGATCGCCTTCTGTCATATTACACAGCTAATCTTTTTTGAATTCTTGCAGAGTGAAAGGGAGAGGGGCAGGACCTGTGATTTCATTCCTTAGGTGAGGCAATTCCCTCTACCAATTTGGGTCAGCGTCTTAAAGAGCTGCCTAAGAACACCAAGAGATTAACTAACTTGGCAAGTCACATGAAGCCACTATGTGTCAGAGCCGGGTCTTCCTGACTTTGGCTCAAACTCTCTACCCATTATGCCATACTGCCTCTCATTCTATGACCAAACACCCCCAAAACAGCCAGGAAAATCTCTAGGCCACTAAGAGGAGTTTGCCTTTCTCCCTCCTTACTTAGTAGAACCCAAGACAAGTGCAAACAAGCAGGCTTCCTTTCAGAGGTCTGGAAGTTTATGTTCTATAAATTATACATTATGTATTTATTATATTATATGATACATTATTATGCACATGTGCATAATATACATCTATACATATCTATACACATGCATGCATATATACATATACACACATGTACACATACATATATATGTGTACATATATACATATACAGAGAGAGAGCGAGTGTGTTCTATCGACACCTTGTCCTCTAGGGAGATCGCTATGGCAACTTTGAGAGGATTCAGGGAGAGAGAGCTTACAAGTGAAGATGGGCAGCACTTGGACCATTTTCCCTTCTGTCTCCACAGGGCCTGGAGCTGTGCCGGGTTGTGGCTGCACACGTGGAGAGCTTACTATGTGCCCGAGAGAAACGGTTCACACTGCCTCCTAGTGAGATCACCCTACTCTGATTTGTTTCAACATCTACTTCCTTCCTTGGCCGCTGGAGCTGCCCACCAAGCTCTACCCAGAACCTATGGAAGACCCTGGACAGGCCTCAGAGTGACTTCATGTTGACTTGGCAGGTCCACAGGGGAGTATCCCAGAGATCTGTGTCTGTCCTTGGGTTATTTACCATTTTTAATCAGTGATGTGGACAAAGGCCTTCATAGGATACTCATCAGATTTCAGAATTTTCAGATTTCACCCGATTAAGTGAATGAGTTAACATAATGGATGACAATGTCAGGATCCAAAAAGATCTGGAAGACATTGGACTGAATCTAAGGCAATGAAATCCAATAGGAATAAATGAGAAGTCTAACACTTGGGATCAAAAAATCAACTTCACAAATAGATTGTAGGGGAAGCAGTTTTATCAGTATTTGTTCTGAAAAAGAGTTAAGCAGACTCTAAGCTCAACATGAGTTAGTAGTATGATATAATAGCCAAAAAATGCTAATGCAATCTGGGGCAACATTAAGAGAGGTATAGTTTCCAGGAAAAAAATAAATAAAAGGAGGTGATAATTTCACTGTCCTCTGCTACAGTCAGACCACAGCTTGATATATTGTGTTCAGTTCTGGGAATCACTGTTTAGGGAAAACTTGGATAAAGCTAGAGAGATTCCAGAGGAAAACAACTAGGCTAGTGAAGGGCTTTGAGTCCATGTCATAAGGAACCAAGGATGTTTGCCTGGGGAAGTTAAGACTGAGGGGAGACATTGTAGGAGTATTTGGAGGTCTTATCATGTGAAAGAGAGATTAGGTTTATTCTATTTGGACCCAAAGGCATCACCAGAAGCAATGACTGGAAAGTATTAAAGGGGAACATTTAGGCTTGATGTCAGAGAAAACCTTCTAACAAGTAGAGCATAGAATGAGTTACATTGAGAGGCGGTAGGCTCCTCCTGGTTGGAGATCTCCTCCTAGTTGGAGATCTTCAAGCAGAGAATGGAACCCATCTACCCAGGCTCATCACTGTGCTGCCCAGTTTCCTATGTTACCTGCTTAGCAGATTTGTTGGGTTTATTACAGTGGGGATGCCTTTTCAGGTATGGGTTAGATTAAATGGCTCCTGAGGCCCCTTCTTACTCTGAACTTCTGGAAGTTCAACCCTATGCTTCTGCAACTCTTCCCAGACAATTCAGGTAGACTGGGTCTTCCAAGAGAGTGTTCCAGAAACCCTGGCTGTAAATGATCAGAGTCTATGGTCCCTCTCAAGACTTGGGGAAAACCGCTTTTGTTGAGAGACTGGAATAGGAGTGTAAGAGTCATGTTAGATTCTGAGTTAGACTCAAGAAATAAGCACCATGTTTTAGGGCAGGTACCTTATGGTTTATTTTAAAGAACCATGACACTCCTATAGGGCCACCCCTTCAAGTGTCAGTGCCAGATCATGACACCCTCCCTGAAGGCTCTTCTGGGCTATGGAAGGCTATAGAATAGAGAAAGGTTAAAGGAACAGGAAATCTGCATCTGCATGAGGAGAGGCTGGAGGAGACTACGAAAACTAATGGAACCAAATTGTCGTGGGAAGACTTCAATCCATCAGTCAACAAGCATTTATAAAGCACCAAAAGGAGAAGGAAGAATTTCTAGACAGTTTCCATTTAATCCTGAAAATGACTGACTGCCTACTAAAGATAAGATTGATATCTAGGTGTGTGCTGGCTCAAGCCCACTTTTTTTAGGAAGCCTTTCCTCCAATATTTATCAATAAATGAATGTCTTTGCCCAGCCTAGGAGGAAAGCAGACCCTGTCAATATCGCTGTTTGCTCTCTAGCCACAAAGAGCAAAGCTAGTGTATAGACAAGAGGATTAGTCAGATGGTTTTAGAAGGGTCTGTGTGGCTCTCGGCCTAGGATTAAGCACGGGAGAGAACAGGAGATTAACCCATGGGCTGGATGGCTTCTTTTTCATTCACCTTTAAGTAGTTAGGGTGAAGAAAAGGCTAGGCAGGTAACGCAGGAAACTGGGCAGCACAGTGATGAGCCTGGGTAGATGGGTTCCATTCTTTGATCCTGAAGCAATTTTTCTGAACCCAGATGGGGCAGAAGCCAGGAGTTAGTGGCCTTCTGGGCAATGGCAGATGTCTGTGCAGGAAAGTCCCTGTGACCTACCCAGCTTTGTGCTTTTTTTTTTTCTGCACTCATCTTGCTATCCTATCTTTCACCTCCCACACTTCAGTGATCTTTCTTTCTCTCTATAATTTTTGTGTAAAATAAACAGCAAGTTAGGGCATTAAGACCCCTCCGGAACTGAGGGCAGGGCTGGCCCCTGGCAAAATTAAGAAGATGGTGCTGTTTGCTTATCAGGCTGCAGACCCCACCCGATATTTTCTCAGTCCCACCCACCCTTCCCAGCATCCCCTGCTCCAGACCTTTTCCTTGCTTCTCTATCCCCAGAAACCCTCCAATCAAGACTGAAACAAGTTAGCCTGTTCCCCAACCCGGGGGATATTTGCATTTTAACTAGGACCTCCTATGCCTTGAATTTCAGAGAGATGAGAGTATAGAAAAAGTGGGATTCCTGTGCTCTGAGGAGACTCCCCCTAGGAGGGAAGGAAGGTGGTAAGAAAGGAGGAAGGAGGGAGGGGCATGGTAAGGGGGCCCTGGCAACAGGGTGCACTGGTTTCCAGGGGAGCTCTGGGTGAGTCAGCTGCTGGCAGCCAGGAGCTTCCCAGCTCTCCTCTTCCTGGTAAAGTCATCAGCCAGTGCAAGGAAGAAAAAACCTAAGCGTCCTATAAGCAGAACTAGGAAAACCTTTTCCTGCACAAAGCCAGAATAGAGCAGAAGCGGAATGGCAAACTACTCCTGGCTACAGCATTCATCACAGCCCTCCCTCCCTCGGGCTATTCTTCAACCCCCATCCTTTTGCCCTATTTTCAAAGCCCCAGGCCCTGTAGATTTCATCACCACTCTTGTTTCCTAACATCCTCAGTCATAAAGGTGTAGAGACCCACAGACACTGGCTAGAAGCTTCATTTCTCAAGCCTGAGGACTTCTGCTTTTTCCTTCCTTCCCTCTGGTCTGATTCTTTACCTTGAATTCTAAGCAATGGTCCCCAGCTTTGACTAGCTCCATCTCTAGGTCTCATTATCTTGTCTCACCCCAATTCCCTAACCCCAGTCCAGGGTAGCTTATCTCAGAATCCCATTTCCCAGTTCCTAAAATGAAGAGTAGAGGTGACCAACATGATACGATCTTTCCCCAACCTGATATTTCTCCATCACTCCTTCCTTTTTTATTATTACAACATTGTTTCTAAAAGTCATCTTTTAAAATTACAGATGTCACTTAAAAAAAGGTCACAGATGAGTCTAGGGAAGGGGAAATAGGGTACAGAGCAGATGCCAAAACCAAATGTGGTCCATGAGCTGGTCTTTGGAAGTCATGCAAACAGTCTCAAAATGAGTGAATTATTAAGCCCTCACAATGTGTCAGACGCTGTGCTAAGTGCTGGGGCTACAAATGCAAGCGAGCAGGGCAGCCCCCACCCTCAAGGAGCTTCCAATTCACATAGACGAAGACCACAAGTATAGGGGAGTGGTAGCCAGGGAGGAGTATTACAGACAAGGAAGTCATGGCGATTGGAGTCATGGAGTAATTGATTGACACGTCCTCTCCAGGAATAGTAGCGTCGGTTTGATTTTTGGTCTCCAAGCTAGTATTAGGAAGGAGTTTGGAAGGAGGTTATATATACAGTGGCATGTCCTGAAAATGACTGGAAAGTAGGACTCAGTCTAGTCTAGGTAAGGAGAATGCTTGACAATCAGAGGCCAGGAGTTCCAAGGTGGAAGTTTGGATTTCCAGCTGGCCACTTGAAGTTGATGGGAAAGAAATGCTCTCTCTCTCTCTTTATTTCTCTCTCTCTCTCTTTATTTCTCTCTCTCTCTCTCTCTCTCTCTCTTTCTCCTCCCCTGCCTCTTCTTTCCTGGCTCCCCCCCTTTTTTTTTGTGAAGGCAATTGGGGTTAAATGACTTGCCCAGAGTCACACAGCTAGTGAGTGTTATGTGTCTGAGGCCACATTTGAACTCAGGTCCTCCTGACTGCAAGGCCGGTGCTCTGTCTATTAGACCTAGCTGTCCTTCTGGCTCCCCTTTCTTCCCCCTTCTTTCTCATCCCCTTTCCCTCTTCTTTCTTTTTTTTTTTATTTCCCTTCCCTTCTTATCTTCTTTCTCTTCCTTATCCACCCCTATCCAGGACTGATTCCTCTGATTTCTGCCCTGGAAAATCTGCAAAAGAAAATTACTCTGGCCAAAGTCATGGAAAGCAGTTGCGCCCTCCCCAACTCAACTCTATCTCTGCTGTGTGACTGAACTTTGAAGAGGAGGATAGGGCTGCTTCCTCCTACCAACCACTTCATCTATGCCTTTCTCTAACCCCTCAGCCCTTTTGTTTTCTCCAGGAGCTCCATGGCTAGAAACTCCTGCAGAATTAGAGCAAGTAAACCCAGAACAACAAATGAGCAAAGTTTACATCTCAGTCATATCTCCCTCCTTTCCCTCTATCTCCCCCCCGCCTACCCAGATGACTTCAAATTGCATCTGAACTTAGGCTGAGAGCAGAGAGAGGACCCCTGAAGGAATCCCACAGCTGCTGGGCACTTCCTACTCCTCCCCACAAGGGGTCCCCTAGATTTTGGTCAATGTGGCCAGTTCAAAGCTGAAATAATTATTTGGAAAAGGGGCCAGCCAAGCTAGGGTAAATGTTCTGTTTTCGTCCCATGACAGCATCTGGATCTAGAGATCTGTTGAACAGGGGAACAATTTACTTATTTGGGGACCTGTTGTCCCCCAAAATCACTGTGTGGTAAAAAGATAAAAGACATTAAAAAATTTTTAAGACTACCCCTTGTACCCACAGCTAGACCTGAGATTTTAATTCTCCCTCCCCTTGGATCAAAAACTGATTCTGGGATTTTAATCCTCCCTCCACTCGATGAGGCTAGAGCTATCACCAGACAGGGAAGAAACTGTACCCACCCACTCAGCCTATTCTAAGTTCAGAGACAGCCAGGGAACCTGTCATGTTATGCCTTCATTCCCTTGGAAACCAGTACTGCCCCACCCTGAGCTTCAGGGCCCTGTGCCCAGAAACCCAAAGCAAATTCCAGGAGACTTCCAGCAAACTGGAGCAATCCACCCACGCTGCCTGTCGGGAGCTGAGGGTGCTTAACAGACCACCTCTGCCTCAGGAACCTCCATGCCCTGGTATCAGCATAGGTAATTTCTAGGATGACCCAACAGTATATCACTGGTGTCATCCTGAAAGCTACTCATTCATTCATTTGTTCAGTCAATAAATCTTTACTGAACACTATTCTATACACATGAAGTCCAAGGCTCCCATTATCCCTTCATGGACTGAGGGTTTCTCATCTAGTGAGCCTGGGAGAAGATTCCCCTTGAGTCTATATTAATACAGACGTATATGTTCATCCCTGTGCTAGGCACCATCAGGGAATTATAGACATTTATTTTTTTTAAATTGAGATATAATAATCAATCAATATGCAAGTATTAAGTGTTTACTTTGTGATAGACACTGTGATAAATGCTGAGCCTACAAAAGTATTTTAAATCCTAATGGGGGAGTCATTTACATATATAAGTATAACCACACACAGAACCACTGCAGGACCCAAAGAAAGGCTCTAGGCTGCTTCTCCTTTCTCTCTCCCACAAAAAGGCCCCTAGCTCTGGACTCATAGATGCAGACCAGGTTTAGTCCTAGTGGAGTTGGCCTCAAAAAAGAGGGATTACGTGCTTTCTCCCTACTCTCTGGCTCTTTATGTCCCCACCCCAGATTCTGTCCAGAGAGAATCACTTAAAGCTTAAGTCTAGCTCACATCTGTGATCTCCCCCAAAGGCAGTATAAAACAATACTCAACGTACTATGTAAATCAGATATAGGACTGTTATTTATTTCATCCACTTAAAAGCAATGCTTTACACACCGAAGACTAACAAGTGAGCTTTGGCAAAGATTTAGACAAACATCAGTAACTTATAACTACTATTAGACTCCCCCAAGAGGTTGAAACATCAACACCTGAAGCGTTTTGTGAGACCTTTCACCCTAGTTCTGTGCTATCTCCCTCAAGGCCCATGTTTGCTGACAATCCAGGCCAGAGGTTGGGCTACTCAGCCTGTTGGTGGTTATTTTGTCCTCTAAGAAGCGTCGTAGTAGCACATATGGGTGCACATTAGGTACACACACACACATACCCATGTATGTATATTATGTATATATATATATGTGTATATACATACATACACACATCATAGGGAGCATCTCCCATGTATATATATTATGTGTATGTATGTGTATATACATACATACATACACATATTATAGGGAGCATCTCCTATAGTGCAGACATCTGAGGCACAAGGAGCTTCTAATCTCTTGAACTCACAAGATTATCTTCAAGGATAGCCCATCTCAGGATAGCCACTGGATCATCTATGCTCAGGGGAAAAAATACAAAGCAGAAGTAGCAGCTAGGGTTTTGAGATCCAGTCTCAAGCTCAGCTAGGATACCTGTAGCTCGGAACTCCTGGGCCCAAGCCTCAGCCTTCCCTATCACAGAGATTACAGGTTGCCTCACCATGCCCCATTAGGGTCACTTCCCTGAGATCTACCTAGTGGAGAGCTCTTCCTAGTTCAGTGGTCCATCTGCTCTGATGCAGGACATCTACCCCTGCTGCCTCCACAGGGATTCTGCATCATGCCAAAGGAACAAGTACCATTTATTATCAACATGTAATGTTTGAGATACCCATGTGACAGTGAGTTTGGAATATCCAATCAATAGCTGATGATTCAGGACTGAGTCTCAGAAGAGAGACTGAGACTGGATATATAGATCTTTGGATGTCTATGTCAGCGTCATTTACCTGGAGATGATAACTGACATAATGAGATCTGATGAGATTGCTGAAAGAATAAATAGAGAAAAAAAGGGTCTAGGACAGAACCTTGGGGGTGCACCCATAAGTTAGGGATTGTGATATGGATGATGAATCAGCAAAATAAGCCTGTGGGGGGAGTAGCTGAACAGAAAGAAAGAGAATCAGAAGAGAGTAATGTCACAAAAATCCAAAAAGGAGAGGATATTCAGGAGAAGATAATTAACAGTGTCAAATGCTGCAGAGAAGTCAAGGAGGATGAGGATTGAGAAGAGGAAGGAAGGAAACAGGCCTTTATTAAGTGCCTACTATGTTTCAGGCACTGTGCTAAGTGCTTTACAAATATTATCTTATTTGATCCTCACAACAACCCTGGGAGATAGGTGCTATTATTATCCTCATTTTACAGATAGAGAAACTTAGGCAGTCAGCCATTAAGTGACTTAAGTGTCTGAGGCAGGATTTGAACTCGGGCTCCATTAGATAAGGAAAGATTGGAGATTAGAGGAGAGGAGATGATGGTAGAGGCAATCTGCTGGAGAAAAGGAGAGGGAGAGGATCAGGGGGACACCTAGAAGGGTTTGCCTTTGTGAGGATAAGGGTTACAAGACTTTAGTCTTTAGAAAGAAGTGGTAGGGGGTGATATTAAGGAATTTTGATATGAGGAGGGGAAGGAAGGGTAAAGTATTAGGGTAACCCACTGAGCACTTAACTGAAAGGGACCTTAGATAACACCTAATTCACACTCCTCATTTTACAGATATGGAAAGAGAGGTCCAGAAAAGTGAGAGACTTGCCCAAGGTCACACAGTCAGTGGCACAGCTGTGATTTAATTTCCTGGTTTCTGGATTCCCAGGTCATGGCTCTTTCTACCACACCAGGCTACCTCCCTAGGCTGACTCATTTTCTGCCATCTCCAGTTTTAAGGCTAATGGCTTAGCTCCCCAAAGGCTACCCTAGGAATAGGGCAGCAGCTAAATTTAATGCAGGGCCCTGGTGCCTGCTCCATTTTTCCACCCGCACCTGCTCCTGACACTTCCTTACAAATATGCTGTTGGTGGGGGAGGGGGAAGACTGTGGGTCTCTCTCTCCCTGAAATGTATTGGCTCTCTCCACTGCTTTGCTAACCTTATAGTAGGTCCTGGAATAAGAACATGACCTCTGTCCAAGACTAGCTCATCTCAGGGTCTCTCTTTGCTGTCACCACCAACGGCAAAAGAGAACACTATTTCACCATCAAAGATAATAATAATAATAACAAAATAATGATAGTATTCATAATGGATGATGAACATTTACATAGTGCTTTAAGGTTTGCAAAATACTTCACCAATGTTATCTCATTTTCCACATTCCATGAGTCCCTCTCTTTCCCCTACTTTCTGACCTTTCTAAGCAGTACCAGAAAAAAACCTGGCACATATTAATTACTTAATAAAGTAATACCTCTCCAAACGAAAGACTTCCTCGGGGTTTAGAAAATTGGGGCAATCACTCCAGGTGTTGGCATTCTGGAGGAGCCCTGTGTTGTTGCAAAGATCCAATCTAAAGGGGTGCAGAGAGGTGTCCATGTAATTAATTGGACAGTGACTCAGGGAGATAGCCAATGGGAAGGAGTTCCTTTAGCTGGTGTTAAAAGGCTCCGCATAAGTATAGTGCAAAGGAATGAAATAAGATAAAGTGGTGTCATCACCTTGGAGGTGGGTAATTTGGGGCAAGGAAAAGAGCACTAGCTCTGGGGGCCAGAGGACCCCAATTCAAATCCTACCTTTGCCACTTACCACCTCTATGACCTTGGGTAGTCAGTCAACAACCATTTATTAAACTCCAGAAACTGGGAATAAAATTTTGTAGAATGAAACCATTCCTACTCTCAAGGAGCTTACATTCTAAATGGGTAGACCACAAATTCATATCTAAAAATACACAAAATAAAGTGAACAAATACAAATGATGGCAAGATAGTTTTGGGGAGGGGCACTAGCAGTCAGGGAGATCAGGAAAGACCATACTGAGAATTGGCAATACACAATCCCTAACTCTGAAGGGCATATAGTCTATTTGGGGAACTAAGATAAATATGAAAACTAAAGAATAGATGAAGCGTCATAGTATGTGAACAATAAGTGTTATCGCAGGTAAAAGGAGGTAGGTTGCATTGTGATCAGACTTCCCATTGTATCATCCTCCCCCTTGGCAATGACTTTACCCAGCAAACCTCATGTAGGACTTAGTTTCCTAACTCCCTGATGCACTTTAATTTTTTTTCTTTTTCTCTCTTTATTGTTTGATCAATTGATTTTTCTTTGATTTTTTTTTATTTTTAAGATTCATATTTTAAAATTTTGAATTCCAAATTCTCTCCCTCACTCCCACCCCTCCCTCACCCATTGAGAAGGCAAGCAATATATCATTTATACCTAAGAAGTCACGCAAAATATATTTCCATATTAGCCATCTTGGGGGGAAAACAGCAAAAAAATTAAAGTGAAAAAATATACTTCGATCTGCACCAAGAGTTCATCAGTTCTCTCTCCCTCTGAAGCTGGATAGCATTCTCCATCATGGGTCCTTTGGAATTGTTTTGAATGGGTTGTCTTGAGGCTAAATCTTTCACAACTGGTCACCCTTACAGTATTGCTGTTACTATGTTCAATGTTCTTAACCTTCTGCCCACTTCACTTGGATGCACTTCTCACGAAATATTACAATGACCTACATATGTGTTTTATCTCCCTATTAGACTTGAAGCTCTTCGAGGAAAAACAATGTCTTAGACAAGCTGTAATACCCACAGTGCTCTGTACACAGCAGGCATTTAGTATAAATTAAGTCAGAGAAATTGTGTTTACAGGTTTAGGTAGAGGAGGATCTTGAAAGACTGGTAGGAATCAGATAGGTGATGCACCAGAGTTCAATTCTCATCTCCAAGGCTTACAAACCTCAAAGTGTTATTTTTCTCTTCCTGTATTACTGCCTGTCAGGGCCCAGCACAGTGACACATCCAACAGGCTCCAGACTATGCTTTTATCAATTAGGTGTGTTTGAAATAAGGAGACCTAAGGTCACTGCGGTTCTGCAGCATTGGGGTTCAGAGGACAACTGAAGTCATAAGGCTACTACCTAGAAGCTTGAAGTGATTGCCCTAGACTTCCAATATCCACTTTGCAGGATGTTATGAGGAAGCTAAATTAGTATGCAAAAATATAAGCTTTTAGACGAGATAGAAAACAGGCCCAAACCCCTTCCTTTGCAGAGATCCTTGAGTGTGGTATACATTGCTTATTATTTTCTGACTTTTTCGTTGCATTGATCCGTTTTTTACTGGGCTTTTCTATTTTTTGGCCTTGTTTTCTTTAAAATTATAATAAAGTTTGTATTTATATATTTAAATGCATTTATAAAATCTTATATTTATAAAATTATAAAAATTATTTTGATTTGGGATGGCGCTAAGAGAAATTCTAGTGATATCAACAAAAACAAATATGAATAAAATTTTAATTCTAAACACACACACACACACACACACAAAACCCTGTGACTTTGGGACAAAAAAAAAAGCAAAACCATGAACTGCTATTTTTCAAAAGCAAAAAACTGTTTCCGGTTATCCATTGTTTTGCATTATCCGTGACTGAGGTTCTCGCCCCCAGCACTCGAGGCAGGGGGCGCCCTGGGCCTGCTCGCGGGGCGTTAGGTGTAGGATTCCCCGGGCTAATCCTCAGAGGTACTTTCCCTCCGCCAGGCGCGCGCCAACGACACCTCCAGCAGCCGACGTTCCCTAAGTCACGTCCCGGAGGCTACGGCGCTGGCGAGAGGGGTGCCCTCGCTGGTGCCTATCCCCCGCCTCTGGATTGCGCCATCGCCCGAGCTCACGCGCCGAGCCCGTGGCCCACATACGGCCATGGCCGAGCCTAACCTGGGAACTTTCGGTCCCCGGGACTTCCTCCGTAGCGGTAAAGAAACAGGCAATAATTTAACTACCCACTAACCCCTGAGGGGTCCTCGACAGGGACGCAATAACTAGGGCGACCCCCTCTGATTGACTGTCTTTTCCATCAATCACTTCCCGGAAACCTCGTCTGGGACCGCCCCCTGAGTGGCCGACAGACCAATAAAAGTAGAGCAAGCTCTAAGGGGGCGGTAATAGGACAGGGTAGGTTGTGGCGGTTTCCCAGGTTGTACGTGGAGGGGGTTGAGGAGTCTACGGGTGTCCCGACGATGTCCTGACAAGGCGCGGGAACGGCAGTGACAACGTGCAGAACCCTCCCCAACCAGCAAAGGAGGTGAAAGGAGCCGCTCAGCCCCCGAGGAAAGTCATAGCGGCGCTGTGTTGAGACAGGTTGCTAGGGGGTTCGTGGCCCTCAGGGGGTGGGGGAGGGGAGCAAACGACGAGCGGTTTTTCATGCGCATGCGTTTAAGTTGCCGCTGCCCGGGACCATCTTGATGCGCATGACTGAAGCCGGAGGCCGCTGTTGCCGGTGGAGTGGCGCCTGCGCGGTGAGGAGCCCGCTTAGGACAGGACTAGCCCCGGGTCTATAGTATGCTGGGCTGGCGCCCTGTGACGTAGTGAGGAGTCCTTTAAAGTGCTACTGAAAACCCTGCTCCGCAGAGCGGAACCGGATCGCACTTAATTGCAACCTGATTTCGTCGCTTTCTGTTCCCCAGGGGGCTGCTGCCATTGGAGCTGTGGGATGAGGCGGCAGAAGAGGTCTGGAAGACCTGGTGATGTGTTCCTCCCTTCAGCTGGAGACCTTTGAAGAGATCCCCGGAGGAGGCCCCGCCGCTTCTGCATGACACAGGCAGGCTGCTGCGGCTGAGGCCTCCCGGCGGCCACAGAGCCCCTCGAAGAGCCAGGATTCTGACTCGACGCCGGTGAATTCCTGCCTGTCCTTCAGCTGAAGAAGGGAAAAAGAAGCGGGGCACGCACGGTCGACGGGGCTTCACTTCTGGCTTCAGCAGGAAACTGGGCTTCAATCCTCGGGTCTTGTCCTTCCCCCATTCGCTGGAGGAAAGGGGTCAGAGGGATTGACTGCCGGGACTTTCACCGACTGCTCTGATCTTTCCCCTAAAGGCATACCGGGCTTTATTGCACGGAAGACTGGAACCTGAGACAAGATATCTGCCCCGACCCAGCTCCCGGAGAACCCCCATGAAGCATTGAAGCAAAGCATCCTCAAATGCTTTGAGAAGTGAGTGACCTATGGAGGATTGAAGGACCACCATCCCTTCCCCCCACCCATCTCCTAAGGAAAAGGGGCATCCTTGCGACCCTAAAATCTGCCTTTGGACGGGCCGTAGGCAAACCATCTTTTTCAGAAGGAACATTCGCATACAGCTGGTGCAGGCCATGAATAGCAGCAGCACTTCCCACTCTTCAGTTCCCAGAGTCGGGTATCTAGGAGATCAGTAGAGGAAAGGTGGGGGTGGGGTGGGAAGCAGCACCATGGCTGCTGCCAGCGGCTATACCGACTTACGTGAGAAGCTCAAGTCCATGACATCCCGGGATAACTACAAACCCAACAGCCGGGAGGCTGCCGTGGTGGCCGTTGCTGCTGCGGCTGCAGCTGCGGAGCCCTACACCATCCCGGCCAAACGTAAATACCACGAAGACTCAGATTCAGAGCGCAGTGACTACGAGGAGCAGAAAGAAGAGGAGGCCCGAAAAGTGAAGAGTGGCATCAGGCAAATCCGCCTCTTTAGCCAGGATGAATGTGCCAAAATCGAGGCCCGCATCGACGAGGTGGTGTCCCGAGCAGAGAAAGGGTTGTATAATGAGCACACGGTGGATCGGGCTCCCCTTCGCAACAAGTACTTTTTTGGAGAGGGCTATACCTATGGATCCCAGCTGCAGAAGCGAGGTCCCGGTCAGGAGCGGCTCTATCCACCTGGGGACGTGGATGAAATCCCGGAGTGGGTACACCAGCTGGTGATACAGAAGCTGGTGGAGCACCGTGTCATCCCTGAAGGCTTTGTCAACAGCGCAGTAATCAATGACTACCAACCCGGAGGCTGCATTGTCTCACATGTGGATCCTATCCACATCTTTGAGAGACCCATAGTGTCTGTCTCTTTCTTCAGTGACTCCGCCCTCTGCTTCGGCTGCAAGTTTCAATTCAAGCCCATCAGGGTCTCTGAACCAGTGCTGTTCCTGCCTGTGAGGAGAGGGAGTGTGACAGTGCTCAGGTAATGAGGGAAGGGACAGAAGGGAGTAACCTCTGCTATCATCCTTTAACCCACAACTCTATCCATCAAGTTAAGATAATGAATATCCTTTGTAAAAATCCTTTCCTTTATGGTGGTTGACCTATCCTATGGGTTAAACTGTATTGAGGCTTGATCTTAAAGTGGGAAATCCTTATCAAGGAAGTTTGTTCCTCTTCCCCCAGAAATGGAGAAGGAGAACATTGCTAAAACTTAGATTTAATGCACTCAGCACAAAGCCATAAGATTTTTCCAAGAATACTGTGCTGCTGGTTAAGACATAAATCTTTCTAAGATGCAGGTTTTGTTTTCTTGACCCTCTCACTATTTTTCATATGATCATAGATTTAGAGATGAAAGAGACCATCCAGACCAATCCCCTTATTTGATAGATGAAGTACCTTGGGGCTCAGAGAGGTTAAGTGACTTGCCAATGATCACATAGCATGCAGCTAGTAACTATCTGAGGAGATATTTGAACCCAGATCCCCTTGATTCCAAGTATAGCACTTGATCTCAGTCCTTCGTATGGAGGTATGTTAGAGTGTGCTTTCTAAATTATAAGTTTAGTAATTACATTCTTTTGACCTGGTGCTTTCCCCCAAAGTTGTATGCATAATATGTTTGTCTTCCCATTGGATTTTAATGAGAAAGCAAAATTTTACTTTAAACTGCTTCATTCTAGCTCAGAAATTTCAAGAATAAGAAAAGTAATCTCATTTCTTAGTCATAAGATAGCTAATGTTTATGAGTCCCTTGGAAACCTGTGATTTCAAAAAGTACCACAGAAAGTAATGTTGATCTTAACTTTCTATCCTGAAGGTCTAAAGGAATTTTAGTAGACAACATTTTAATCTTTAAAGTGCAGCAATGGATAGAGAAAGGTAGTCCCAGGGGTCCTTTTAATAGCATTATTGGGGGGTCACCATTAATATCATTGGGTGTGGAAGCAGTTGTTTCTTCAGTGTTTGTGGATGAGGGAGGAATCCTGTCAGGTCCCAAGAGCCAAAACTATGCTGCAATAGTAGGGAATTCCAAGCTGAGTGGTTAACTGAAGGTTGTTTGTGTCTGGGAAATAAACAGCAGCAGCAATACTTTGCTTCTTTGTTCATCTGAAACACCATAGAAGCCAGGATTTGGGATCCCACACAACCACTGAAAATCCAAATATTTGAGCCTTGTTTTGTTTCTTAGAATCTGTTTGTTTGTTCCAATATAGATTTATTACTTAAAGTACCTTTTAGTATAGAGATTTCCAACAAGAATTCCTCTAAAATTATTGGCCATAAACAATTCCACATAGCGTGGAATTACTGTAGTCCATCCCCAGGGAGACTTAGAGCCATAAAAACCAAAGGGGCCTTCAGAGCCAGGTCTGTACAGTTTTGTAGTGAGAATACATTTTGGAGTAGCTGTAAATTATTAGTTTTGATACTTTATTCAGGGCTTAAAAAGCATTCTGCTGAAAGTAAAATTTGTCATGTTATCCTTTTAGTTAATACGTTAAAAATATATCATAAAGCTCCTCAGACACAAAACATGGTCCCTCTAACTAGAGCTGTCCTCCACGCCTGGAAAATGTTCTCAAACCATCCTACTTGACAAGAGTGCACTAACAGAATTATACTGTCAGGAAAATTTCTTACTTCTTAGAGAACTTTAGCTCTAAAACCTCAAGTTTCTATTTATTTTTAGCCTTTCTAAAGTAAGGTTTATTTGTTAGGTTAGGTAGTCTATGTGATGATGTCATTTAAGGAGAAACACTTGGAGAAGTCTTCATCATAGATTTGGAAATGGAACGGACTTTGGAGAAGGGCTTCTTAACTTGTGGTCTGTGGATAGATTTCTGGGGGCTATTGAACTTGACCGGGGAAAACAGTCACATCTTTGTTTTCACTAATCTCTAACTGAAATTTAACATTTCTTTCAATTATGAAATAATAATGATGATGATGATTCTGAGATGAGGTCCCTAAACTCTACTAGATTGCCAGAGGGGTCTTTGACATAAAAAAGGTTAAGAACCCCTGCCTTAGAGGTACTAGATAACACTTATTTTATGGATGAGGATACTAAGGCCCAGAGAAGTTAAGTGACTTGCCCAGTATCACACAGTAGATTATTAAGTGTTTGCTATGTGCCAGGCACTGTATATAAATAGGAGAGTCAGGATTCAAACCCAGACTTTCTGCCTCCAAATCTAGTGCTCTTATCCACTGTATACTGGAAGCAAAGTCAGTTCTCAGCCTCCCTCTTACACCTCCTCACCCCCTTCCCTGCCTGCCCACATATCACCAAGTTAAAAAAACCAGTACTCTTGCAGACTTTTGGGGGGGGGTGGAGCTTGGCAATGGGATGAAGTGACTTACCATGGGTTATACAGCTAGTCAGTGTCAAAGGACTGAGGCCAGATTTGAACTCAGATCCTCCTGATTCCAGGGCTGGTGCTCTTTTCACTGCGCCACCTAACTGCCCTGAGACTTTGTTTTTCAGAGCTCCTGTCTGAATTTCCAAATTGGGTTCAAAATGCTACTTCAGAGCTTTGTCAGCTCTGTTCTGCTCCATCTACAGACAGGTAGACTGCTTCCCTAAAATCTCTGGCCAATTAGCATCTTGGTTTTTCTGAGAATCCTTTTTATCTGTTATATAAACTTATGGAGATATCCTTACTTTGTTGCACTTACCAAGAATAAGCCCCAAACATGCTACCCTCAGCTGATAGGATTTAGAGCTTCAGGTTAGGAAGAAAAGAGTGTGATGAGTAGAGAACTGTCTTTGAAACCTGGAAGACCTGGGTTCTAGTCCCACCTCTGACGCACACAGGCTCTGTAATCCGAGGCAAGTCACTTAATGTCTACTCTAAGTAACTCTCTAAGATTTTAAGTTGTATAGCCTTGATAAAGGTAGTTTCCTCATTTGGGAAATATTCCCTATACTAATGAAACCAAGTCTAATTCTTATCCTTCAACATGTCAACGTTTGAGAAGAGGTATAATGGGGGTGGGTAGGAAGGCAGATTCTGGACTCAGTGTTTGAGTTGCAAGGGACCTTAGATTATCTGATCAACCTATTCATTACGCTGAGAAGAAGCCTGGGACCCAGGGTGACTTTCAGCTTGCCAGCAAAGCCTTTTGACTTTAGTCCAATACTCTTTCCACTGCATCATGATTTCATCTAGTAATAGCTGAAACACTGCTCGCTTCATCAGCATTTCTCTCATTTTGAGAATTATAGTAGGGGTTCAGTTTTTTTAGTAGTTGTCAGTGTGGAAAACAGCTTCTGAAAATCATATAAACACGTTTGAAATGGTGATGGAAACCCATCCTAAACAAAAGTTTTGTCCTGCCTATTTCTAAATTCAGTTGGAAACTGCTTCCTGAATGGTAGAACTTTTCACTCCTTCAGTTCCTTCAGTGGTAGACTCTGCCCTCCCTTATTCTTTTCTGCCTAGTTTGCCATTTGAGCAGAGGAACAGGTAGGCCACTCAACTCTATTCCTCCAAGACATTTATTTATTACCTTCTTCCTACCTACTTAGCACATTGCTCTTTCATGCTATGAGATGAATATGTCATTCTAAAATATAGAAATTACATTTTTAATTGAAATAATTTCCTAGAGGCTGATCCATTATTTGCTGTTATCATTAATGATCAATTTTGGGATAAGAGTAGATAATAATCTATTTTTTGAAAACAGAATTCAGCTTTTATCTTAAAATAGTTCAGAAAGTGGGGCAGATAGCCCTTAAGTCATTTCACCTGTGCAGTGGAAGAAATATTCAAACAAAGAATAGCAAAGAATATTCAAAACTTAGTGAAAAACAGAATGATAGTGATGCTTCAGTTCATAAGGAAGCAGACTCACAGATGGTCTCGGGCCAGAGGTCTGTACTGGGTTGTCTTAATGTTTCTTGTCCTAGGAAGGAAATGGAAGACAAAGGAAAAGAAGGCAGATGTACTGCTGCTATCTTCAGGAACCTCTGTGCATTCTTTAAATACGTGGAAAAATTTTAGGGCTGGGCATTGTGCAGCTGTGGTAAAGGCTTAGCTCTTGTTCTTTAGAGAGCCTAATTTTGTTTTCAGAACTTTTCCAATTTGGAACATGACTGAAAAGAGCAGAATGTGTTGGCCTGGCACAAAGAAGGCACTTCATAAATGTTTATTGATCTGTTATTGGTTGATTATCCCATTTGATTTAGATTTTATGTATGCTAAAGCACTCTGTAAATCAAGCATTTAAGTGTGTACTAAGCTATAGGCACTGTGCTAGACACTGGGGATACAAATACAAGGAGTGAAGCAATCTCTATGCTTCAGAAAGGGGATGGGGAGGGAGGGAAGGGGAGAGGCATGTGTCCCAATCCCAGGGGGACAGACTACAGAGACGGGGTCATGAGGAACAGAAACAAGGCCACTTTGCCTAGTTTCAGAGTGAAGGAGGGGTAGTGATGTCCAGTGAGTCTGGAAAAATTGGTTTGGAGCATATTGTGTAGAGCTTTAAAAGCTAAACCAACTTATATTTTAATCTAGAGGCAATAGGGAGCCACTGAAGCTTGAGTAGTAAGTGGATTTACATATCAGATCTGCCCTAAATATCTGTACACCATCCCTCTAGCTGTAGGTGTACTGCAAGCTTCAAAAAGTTCTTAAACAAGCCTTATAGCTGCTAGGCGTAGGGGTTGGTGGAAGGGGAGGGAATACAAAAACAAAGGTGAATGATACTGTGGTTATGTAGTTGAACAGTTTGAGAAAAGGTTGTACACTGGATCCGAAATTTAGTGTATTATGTAGTCAGAATCAGGGTTAGGATTAGCTTGATACCTCCTGTAGTTTGAGGCATCCTCCCCCTTTCCCCAGCCTTCTAAACTTTTGGAGTCAAACAAGCCTTACCTCCTTTCCTTGGATTTGAGCTGTGTATATTTTTATGGTATTAGAGTAATGTATAAATAACTTCCACCTGAGATCACTACCCTGCTTTGGTGAAAAGTGGCTCACTTTCCAAAAAGAACCAGCTTTGGTTTACCTTCTAGATAGATGGGATGGGGAAAGCAAATGCATTTCACACACACACACCCCCATTGAGAGAGGGTTCATACTCTGATTGCAGTATGTTACAGAGAGTTCTTAGGCTGTCTCCCAGTAAATTGCAGAAAGAAGACTACTGGGTCAGGAGACCTTGGTTTGAATCCTGGCCCAAACAAGTTACTAGCTCTGTGACAGTGAACAAGCAGGTCACTTAACCTCCTTATGCCTTAGTTTCCTCATCTGTAAAAGGTGGAGAAATGTGTGCACTGCCTACCTTTTATATAAAGAAAAGCTTGTAAACCTTAGTGTTACATAAATGTCATACCACCCACTGGCCCTAAGACAGAACGGAGGACTCTCTAGATAGATAGCCAAAACCTGTTTTCATGATGTCTCTCTGACCCCGTTTGGACAAACTTGCCAAATGGTGTTTAAGGAGGAAGTTAGCATCTTCATAAACCTGTCTTGATCATGCATTTTCCAAATCTTTCTCCCTAGACAAGAGACTTAGGATGTGGTACAAGGAAACATTGGAAGTGATCACTGCTTTCCCATTTGATCAACATGATAATTATTGTAGGCTGACCAATATGTAAAACTTCCTTTCCTGTGGAGATAAAATAACAGGCACTGACTCTTTTCCACAGGCCAAGAGTGGCATTGACCTGAGTGTATTCAGTTTCAAACTGGCATGTAGCTTCTCTTAAACAGGTTCTCTTGCAATAAATAGGCTCCTTAGTGGTAAATAACCCTAATGTACTCTCAGCTTAACACTTTCTGATGGAACGTTCTGGTTGAAGAATAGCTTAACACAAGTTGTTTCTTCTATGATCCTCCCTTCTTTGTATATTGAAACAACTTGTGTTTATTAATGATTTAGGATCAAAGTAAAAACAATTTTTAAAAGAGTAGCATAGATCCTTTTTTACAGCCAAGATGTTCTTGGGGTTTGCCAAAGATTTAGATAATCATAATGGTTTTGCTGATAGGAAAGCCAAAGGTATAATGAAAGCCTAATAATGAGCGTTAATGCATTTTAGTGTCAGATGCTTCTGCCATATGCCAGAATGAAAGCAACCACAAGAGGGAGCAGGAGCAGCACCTGAAAGGATTAAGATTAAGCTGAGCTAAGGGGTACCAGAGATAGCTAAGCTATTATAACCTATGATACTGCATACTTACATATTGTGAAAACGATTTGAACCAGCTAAAATTATCCTTCCCCAGTCTTTTGACTCATTTTGGCTCCACTTGGTAGGAGGATGACGTGGTAGTTTAATTCTTGGGTTTTTTTTTCCTAGTTTTGTTTTTTAAGAAAAGAGAGAAGATAAATTGTTAAATGTCTGGATTTTCTCCAGAATTGCATTTCGACAAGCTTCCCCATGTTAGCAGATTTGAAGGTAGTATATTTTCAGCTCTGTTACTGGCCAAGTCAGAAAGGTTAATAACACTTTATATATATTTATCTGAAGAGGTATTTGTCTGTAGCTGATGTGAGAATTAGTGCCCTACACTCTTAAGTGATTCGTTTGGAGATTGGCCTTTTCTACCTTTCACGGTTTACTTTTTGCTCTGGTATATAGAATGACAAAGAAGAAAGTGTGGTAAGATTTGCAACCATTTTGCCTGCCTAAGCTAGCCCAGAGAATATGACTGAGACCTTCTTTGATGCAAGAGATAGGAGCTCCAAGTTCTTTGATCCATAGGAGCCTGGAATATTTTCAGAGTTAAATCAAGAATTCTGGTTTGGTCTGCAGTCTTCATTGGCCTCTGGTTTAGTTCAAGACCACCCTGAGAAAATCTTTATTGTGGATGTGATCTCCTGAGGCCAGACAAGAACTAACCTGGTAACCTTGAAGGGACACAGGGCTTGGAATCAGGTCAGACTTTCTGAGACCTAAGCCAAAAGTAGCCTGGCTCTTAGACAGAGCATGGGGTGAATAGCTGTTTGCCTCCTTATACCAGGGTATCAGATGCCTTCTGCCTCTTTCCCGGTTTCCTCCCCCACCCCCATCCAAATAGTACCAGCCATTTTATAATATCTTGCCAAGTGTGTCCAGGTTGAGTTTTGAGTGATAGAGGCCTGATGCTAATACTTCTTTCGAAAAGGACTGTCAGAAAAGCCTGAGCATAAGATAAAGAGACTGAGTTTAGGATGATCCTTTACCACATGGGACTCTTAGAGGTATTTGAGTTGAGTGAAATATTTGAGAGATCTTTTCTCACCTACTATTCAATTCTGACCTGAGGCTACAGTTAGTTTTATTTTTTATAAACTAAAACCATACTGTACTGATCTGAATGATTTTTCAGGGTTTTGTTAGCTTGACTATGCTTAGATTGATAAATTAAAATTACTTGGGGCATGACAACTGAGAGATGGTGCTGAGGGACAACGTTAGCTTTGAAAGTTCCTAGCCATCAAGTAGTCCTCTACATTTGATTACTGGCCTGTAAGCAATTTTGAATTATGTACCATGTTGAAGTAAATAGGAAATGATGGTAGTGATTCCTAAAATACACCAAACAGCTGATTGAGAGACTTTGAATTCCTCAAGTGGTAGCTTTAGGGAAAAAAGCTGTTGAATTTCTCTTGGGTACCTTCTGTGCCCTGGTGATGCATCATCAGTTTGTCCACTTCAGCGTCTGCATATAGCCAAAAAGTTGTGAGAGAGGGTAAGAGGTCTGAATATCTTTCTCTCTTTTTCTGTCTCATACAGTAGCCTTCCTTAAATTAATCTGGTTATTCCAGTCAGTCTCTGCATCTCTGATTCCTTGAAAAATGAGAAGGATTGACAAATGTTGAGTCTATTCAGAAAATAAAAAACTTCCCTTAAATTGAGGGCCTTTCTAGGTCTTGATAGTTTTTTTAAATGGTTAGAGGGAGTTTGAAAATAGTGTGGTATCACGTAAATTGCTCTGCTTTTCCTTCTCACCTTTCCATTAAAAGTATTATTTGCTTGCCATATGCCCATGTTTTCTTAAAGTAGTTTCTACATTTAATCAGACTAGTTTTAGATAAAATGTAGAGTCTCCACTGAGAAGAAACAGCTTTTAAGTAGTAAACATGCCTGCCATGTCCATCTATGGAAGAAGTTCCCTTATTTTGAATCACAAATAGGTGTGTCTTTGGAGAGAAAGTAGTATCTTCAAGTTCATATTGTTAGCTTCCTGACCATCAGAATGAGCTTTAGTAACTCAAAGGAAATGGGGAGAAGAATCCTGATCAAAGGAAATGATAATCATCTATCTCCAGTCATTCTCTTAACCTCAGCGTGCTGTGTTTTCTTTCAGTGGATATGCTGCTGATGAAATCACCCACTGCATACGACCGCAAGATATCAAGGAGCGTCGAGCTGTCATCATCCTTAGGAAGTAAGTGCCAAAACTCAATTGTTTTTCCACTCGGTTGTTTTATATATACATCTTTGCATCTTTCTGGATCCTATTTGTAAATAACAACTGAGGTATATTTTAAGTCTGGGAGATATTTGTGCACCAAAGGGTGGGTGTCTGGCAGAATGGCAGCCTTAGTTTCATTTTACCCCTTCTTGATTTTAATTTTGTAGGTATAAAGATTTTTCATCTGGAAGCTAAGTACTTCAGTGAATAGATAGGAGTGCTGTGAAAAATCATGTGCTATCAGTATTTAAAAGTACACTAAGACCAAAAGATTTGAGAAAATAAGTTCATTTTCCCATACCCAGAGACTACCTGAAATTCTTATTATCACAACTTGTAATATACTTTTTTCTTGTTTAAAAAATTTAATTAATATACTTTAAAAGTATTTTTAGACACTGCTTTCACAACCTTCTTTCAATTGTCAAGGTTTTTATATATGATAGGGAAAACAGAGAGTAACAGAAACTAATCAGATGTCTGAGAATCTAATTCTGTCACCATTTCCCATATAAGGAATTGATGACCAACTTGTGGTAAATTTAGGCTGTGGTGGAAAGAATCAGGAAGTGTTGACATACTACCTGTGGCCATGTAAGTTCTCCTAATTTTCTTTCATCAGATAAATAGACTTAGAATCATGGAACTGTAAAGCAGAAAAAAGAGGTCTTTTTTTTCTTTTAAGTAAGGCAGTTGGGGTTAAGTGACTTGCCCAACATCACACAGCTAGTACGTGTCAAGTGTTGGGTCTGAGGTCAGATTTGAACTCAGGTCCTCCTGACTTCAGGGCCAGTGCTCTATCCACTGCGCCACCTAGCTGCCCCAAAAAGAGGTCTTTAAAGAGCATCAAGTCCAGTCCCTTCATTTTGGAGATGAGGGAAACAACCTCAGAGGTGAAAGACAGTACTTGCCCAAGGTCATATAGCTTGTTTAGAGGCAGAACCAGCACTACAGCACAAGTCTCCTCTCAATTTGGTGTTATTCAGAAACCATAATTAGAATGTTCCTTTGTAACTTAGCCTATTTCTTTTCTCCTTCCCAGGGCCCCCAGGCTTCAGTTCAGTTTGTCATGATCAGCAGACATTTATTAAATGTCCATTATATGGTGGGTACTGGGAATATAATAATAAATGACAAGCCTAGCTTTTAAGGAATTTATATTCAACTGCAGTGGTTTGGACTTTTTTACTCATGACTGTGCTTTTTGCCATAAGGAATTGCAGCACCCTAGACATTTAAGTTGACAGTGCTGTGGTAGAATAGTTGGGTGACTTGAATATGCACAGTTGTCTTTAAAAAGAGTGGCCTTTTTTGTTGATTTTGCTACAACTTCAAGGTCTGACATTTTTTGAGATTATTGTGTACATATAGGCACATTTTGTTTTTGCAAATGCTATACTTAACCACATTAATATGCTGGGTAAGTGAAATGTATGTTAAATAATTTTTTTGAAAATCTTTTATCTGCAGTTACGTAACATCCAAAATTTCACGGCATACCTAACAACACTTGAGGCACACACCCTTTTAGAACCACTGTTCCACTGGGAAAACATGCATATATGCAGATTAAAGATAATACAAGGTAGTGTTATAGAAACAATAGAAAGATTCAGTCAAAGTATCCTAGAACTTTAAAGAGGGTAAAAAGACTTTACAAACTTCAGGAAATACTTTTATCCTCAGCATGTAGCATTGTTCCCGGCACATAGTAGGCACTTGATAAATGCTTGTTGATTTATTGATCTGCCTTTTTACCTTCCCTGTTTTACCTGCTGCTTTCCCTTTGTACTTCATTAACAAAAAGATTGATCACATAGAGTTCATCTGTCCTGTTAACAAAAGGAGCTGCCTGATTGTCAGGCTTTTTTGGGGGGGGGCGGGAGAAACAGTGTCTCACTTGTACTTTTCAAAGTCCTGGGGATATAATCTTCATTTTTGAGAGGTGTTAAGAGATTTCCTTCACTAAAATCTTTCTCCTTTGCCATCTAATGGTATAGAAGTGTTCCTGGTTTATCAGGAAGCCTTGGCAGGTTGTGACAAAGGGTTTAGAGCATGGACCTGGTGACACATTATGGCTCCGTCTACCAAAGATCACCCTCCCTAAGTTTAGAGAGACTCTTAACTTAAAAAGTTGGTCATAAGATAGAGAATCTTGCCTAAAAAAAAAAAAAAGAGAATCTTTTTGGCCATAGCAGTCCACAAAAACTATCTTCTGAGGTGTTTCTGGGTTACTATCTGCATTGATAGGAGTAACTGACTGTATGATAAAATGAAAATGCAGATCCTTATTCATAATGGCCGACTTTGTTTTTAGTACTTAAGATTTATAAAACATGTCACATCACATTTGTCTTAAAATACTAGAAATTATTTAAATCATCTAAAGTCAAACCTTCTAACTCAGAAGAAACAGGCTGTGGCTAGGGAGGTCAGTTGCTCAGACCCTTGTAGAGAATATGTAAACTCAAGAGGATCTGGCAGCACAGAACTGAAGTTCTCTGCCAGTGAAGGCAGCCAGGTGGCAAAGGAGAAACCTGGGCATCTGGCAAGGTATCAACTTCTGACACAACAGCCAAAGAAGTGGCAGGCCAGGAACAATTGCATCTCAATGGGAGCCAAGAGTTACTCCCGTTAACAGGAGATTGAAAGGGTAGGGCAACATCATTCCATGTGTTCCTGGTCACAGAAAAGTCTCTGACTTCAGGTTGATGTGCTGGTCCTAGAACTAGTAGTAAATTATCTTCTTCTTTGCTGTCCTCAGATAAGAGTCTGGTTTTAGTGGTAAGAGCATTGTCCACAGAACTAGGAGACCAGGACACTAAGCCTGAACTTCCAATGCCTCAGACTAACTCCTCCTTTCTGTTCAATTATTTGTATACATCAGTGGGCAGAAGTTACAGGAAAGCAGATTTCAGCACAGAATAAAGAACTTTCTATTACTTTTTATTTTATTTTTTTCTTTGTTTTAATATCACCATTCCTGAATGTGTTCCTTTTACTGTGCCTTGTAACAAAAGGTTTTTTGGTGGTTTTTTTGGGGGGGATGCAAATTCATGTGTGCTTTAAGGGGAGGGGCAGGGTAGGAAGCAGTTCAATAAAACCAATCTACATATCACCACTATCTGACAGGGTATAATATTCCACATCTAGTGTCCTTCACTTCTTCAGAAAACAGAGGAAGGAAAGGGCTTGACTCAGGGCTTCACACTTAATGATTCGGTTTAACTTTTGTTCTTTCATTTAGATTGTTGTATTTATTATTCTCCTGGTTGTGTTTGCTTCACTCTTCATCAGTTCATGTCTTTCTTTGGTTCTCTGACTTAAAAGTAAAACTTTCTAATGAATGATGCTGCCCATCAGTTATTTTTTTTGTTTGTTTTTTGTTTTGGCTAGGCAGTGGGGTTAAGTGACTTGCCCAGGGTCACACAGCTAGTGAGTGTTATGTGTCTGAGGATGGATTTGAACTCAGGTCCTCCTGAATCCAGGGCCAGTGCTCTATCCAGTGCACCACCTTGCTGCCCCTGCCCATCAATTATATAGACTGTATCAAGAGATAACAATTTCCTCCTGTAAAAGAAGATATTTGAGCAAAAACTGTAATTATTTAAAAAAACCTTTTTTATTTATTTTTTTTTTAAAAAGCACCTACTGTGTGCAGAGCACAGTGTGCTGGGACAAATACAAAGTTTAGGTAAGACATAGTCCCTGCCCTCAGAGATTTAGGAACTTAGTCTAGTACCTCTAGATGACCATCTGTTAGGCCTTCTCTGTGCAGCGTCCCTACTTTGGTTAAGCAGCTGAACCACATAGATAAATAGCCGTTAGAACAGTGATATCAACTCAAATAGAAATGGGAGCGACTAATCCATACATAAAACACCTATGGCCCTCATATTGTCTTAGTTTTAAAATGTAATATTATCCTTGTTTTATTGTATTTTTATTTTGTTAAATATTTCCAACTACATTTTAATCTGATTTGGGCTGCACTTGGGAGTGTTGTGGGCCGCCTGTAGCCCAGGTATTTGACTCCTGTGCTCTAGGATCCTTTCTGTACCTATTCCAGGTATTATAAGATCAAGATGATAATTTGGAAGTGTTTTTAGATATGTAGAGAGTAAATTGAAGATTATTGCAGGAATCAAAAGAATAGAGTAGCTGGAAGAGGTCTAGGATGGCTATATCAACTAGTGCCTTCACAAATTCTCATTGACCTAATCTAGGTTTCTTAGGCTATGCAAATTATTTTTATGAGCAAGAAAATATGGTTAGAACATTAAGATGTTGTCATAGAACACATCTTCTTAGTACATTGAGCTATCAGGAGGGAATCTGAAGACCTCTTAACATTCTGTCTTTGGAAAAGCCAAGGCTGTGGTGGTGTTTGCATAATCTACTGTATTGTGAGACTGTGAAATGGGACCCAACCCCAGGTCACTTGAAATGAGAGTATCAGTAACTGTTTGTTGGTCTTTTACCTAATCCATGTCACGTAATCACTTTGAAAACATCTATTTCTTCTACATGAGGTCTTAGTGTTGCTCATGTATTGGTGAAGCTAGAACTTCTCATGTATCCCATCATACACGGTAATGTCTTAGGTTAAGGGAATAATAGCTTAAGTTTTTCCCTCTGGTGCATAACTATTAAGTAGTTTGTTCTTTTGAGTTATTTACTTACATACTTCTATGGTGTTCCAGTCTTCTGAAGACACATGCAATAAGCAAAAGGTGTTTTTTGTTTGTTTATAGTAGATAGTCATTGTATCTGTTGACCATATTAAATATATTTGAGGGCTGAAGATAGCATGTTCCTATATACAGAATTGCTTTCATCCCTTCCCACTTGATTTTCCCAATCCTCTACCCAGGATATAGGAAATGAGATTTGATTTTAGGGTACAAGGTAGAGATAATAGCTGACATTTACTTTAAAATAACTGACAGTACTTTAAAATTTGCAAAACATTTCACATATGTTCTCACTTGACCTTCAGCAACCCTATGGGGTATGTAATCAGAGATTGTATCCATTTTACAGATAAAGAAACTGAGGTTCAGAGGTTAAGTGACTTGTCCATGGTTACATAATTAATCTCAGAGATGAGATTTGAACCTTCCTACCACTGGATTCCAAGTCCAGTGATCTTGCTCTGTTCTGTGTTTTCATATGACCCAGGAAACTCCTTCAGAAGCTATGACTTGGTTAGGGAACCACTTAAAAGTGGTGTTCATGCTGACCAATTTGGTCACTTAGCTCAATGTCAGTAAATCTTAGTGTCATGTGGTCTATTTGCATAATTGCAAATATGATGGATCATAAAGTTTTTAGTGCTTTGTGCAGAAAGGCAAATATTAGGGATATGCCAAAACAGAATACAAAATTAACTTTTGTACCCATCCAGCAGCAGTGATCTTAACTAGCACGGCTTTCAGAGGAGTTTAAGTAACTCCTTCTCTGAGGTTTAGTTTTATAGAGTACAAAAAGATATTACTGGTACATACATATCTTCACAAGCTTCTGATGGTACTTTTCTTTTATTCCAAATTTCTTGTAGCTGGCTTTGATCTGGGATTTCTGATTTGAGTTGAATGCTAACCTTCTATTAAAGTGCTTCCATATTCTACCCCACCAAAAAAAGCAACAGACTTGGTTTCTATTTTTATGACACTCATTTTATGTTCCTCAGTGAAATCTTGATATTATAGGGAAACAGTGTTGTTGCATAACATCAAGGACTTAAAGAACTTACATTTCTGCTGGGGCCTAAGCTAGCGATTATTATTTGGCATCTTCAGAAGCACACTGAGGTTGGCTTAGTTAGTTAGCATTCTTTCTACCACCTGAAGGTATTAATGGTTCAAGGGGAAAATATGTTCATAACTGTAAGTATAACCAACCTGCCCCCAAACAGTCAGATGTGTGGCATAGTCACAGTATTAGGAAGGATTTCCCTGTGGCTTATGTTGTGAGAAAACTAAGTAGAACAACCTTATAGGCATGAGTAGCTTTTTCTAAGTGGAACAGAACCTCTCTAGAGATTTGGAAGTAAAGAATGCAAAGGACATGGCCAAGTTTGAGAGGCAGGAAAATGAAACTTTTTTAAAAAGTAGAGCAGATATGGCACTGACATTCCTGAGTCCATAAAGGGATCGCCCTGAAGTGGTGTGCCAGCCTGAGTCTATAAGCTCCCTGGCACTAAAACGTGTTGAATGAAATATGTCAAGATTTGGTAAAGTCGTAATATTAAAGCTGATAGGGACCTGAGGGATCATCTGCACCTCCTTCATTTTACAAATGAGAAAAAAATACTTAGGATTGATCTCTCTCCTAATTGTTGGCTGTTTCCTTTAAAGGAAAGCCCTAAGCTAATAGCTCACCAGCCAAGGGTTGCTGATCCCTTCTTTGCCCAAGGATGACCCCTAGAGACAGAAAACTCAAGTCCCCCCATCTTCTGGAGGTTCTCGGGGAGACCCACTTTGATTTGCTCTCCCCTCCCATAACCAGCCCTAGAATTCAGGGATATTGTGTAGAAAAGATGCTTTAACCTGTTTAGCCAGGACTAAGCTGTCTGATCCAGCTTTTGACCTATCTGCTGAGCAGTAAAGTAGCATCCTCAGGGAATACCTCACTCTTGTAGTCTTTTCATTTTTTTTTCTTTCATGGTCTTTTCCAGCGCACATCTGGGATTTGTCTGGTTTTAAATGATCTCCATAGGTTCTGGAGATGTTTTAGCTTCAGTTTTAGAAAATTTCACTTTGGGAGAAAGCATGAAAGAACAAAACTTTGGATTTTTCAAATGTGTGTGAAACCACAACTGAAGTAATTTCCATTCCTGTGTCTGCTGCCTCATCTGTATAAACTCTTGTTCCTCTGTCTAGGATTCTCTGAGCTGAATTGTATGCTATTATGTTCTCTCTGTGTTTTGACCTGCAAACGTGCCTTTCAGTAGCATCCTGGCATCAAGAAAGTCTGAGAGGGTGCTACACTTGTAGACCATTCTTTCAGGTACCTAGCACAATGAACAAATTGAAGGATTTGGGCACCTCACTTATCTGAGAACTAGCATTGAACCAGTTTCCTACCAGTTGAAGTAAAGGTGCTGATGCATACTTCTTGCCATCCCTAGAGCTTACAGAAAATACCTGTCAGCATAGCAAAGGCATTTCTTTGCTACCAACAGATTTGGAGGGAGTAGGGCTAAGAGCAAAAAGATCTCAGTTGAAAGTGGCAACACTAGTTCTGTCCTCTGTAGACTCCACAAGAATAGCAGGGAAAACTAATGTGAGACAGGCTGAGGCTACCTCCAAGGGGCTTGACCCCTGTCTGTACCAGTATGAAACTGTTTATCAGTTTACATGCCAAGGTATGCCTGAATCCCAGACTCGGAGTATTGGGAAGGGACTAACTTCCCACCCAGGACAGATAATTCCTTTTTCTATATCCTATATATAAAATTGTATTTGTGATCTTTCAGTAATGGGAAGCTTATTACATAACAAGGCTTTCCTATTACCTGACCTGGGTGGTCTTGTGTCAAACAAAGAATTCTCTAGATCTAGGTTTCTTGTGTGACTCAGGGCAAGTCAGTTACCTAAAGAAACCAGCGTTCCAGAGTAATGAAGTATAGAAATACCTGTGCCACACCCACAGAAGGTAAATTATGAATGAGTTGGAATATCCATGAAACATTTACAATCTTTGAAAGGTAGTTGGGAGAGGTGGAGTACTTGAAATGAGGACATTGTTGCTGTATTAGGAAGGGTCCTCATGTGGCCCTCTAGGTCCTCAAATGCAACCCTTTGACTGAATCCAAACTTCACAGAACAAATCCAAAAGGCTGCACTTGAGGACTAGAGGGCCACATGTGACCTCAAGGCTGTAGGTTCCCCACCCCTTTATTTAGACCCTGAAGAATTCAGGTTTTTTGTTTTGTTTTTAATTTTCCCCTGTGGGTGTCAGAATCTAGGCTTCGCCATTGGTTCTCTTCACCTGTTAACTTGTTCTTTAGAGTTTTTGCGATTGTTAATGGCAAACTTTGATTCTTTGCTTCAAATCTGTTCAGATTAACCTAATTTATGTTGCTTTTTAATTATTTTGAGGTTCTACTATGTTAGAAAAATCTGAAACAAAAATCTGCTACAGGAGTGTGTGAAGGAAAGCCTTTATTATGCTTCTTGCAAGAAGTGGGCACACTGCACTGTAGTATGGCATGTGTGCACCGATACAAAAGCAGAGCCAACTTTTAAATGGTTAATAAATCCATACTCCTCCCATTTGAGCTGAGATTGGACCAGCTCATTTGGGTTACACTCTTCCTGAACTGCCCATCCCATGTTACTCTTTGTTATGTACATTCCTCCCGGGTTCATATGTCCCATGTTCAAAAATGGCAGCTCTCTCCACCCTCGGGGTTTGTCAGTTAATATTCAGTAAGCTTATTAAGCAAGCCCAGTGGAAAAAGGCCTTTGCCTGGTCCTTGCCCCTGACCGTTGCAATCGGTTTAGCCTTTTAGGGCTCTGTCTTAAGGAAGTAGTGGTCTTGCAGAATGTTCGGGACACTTTCTGATTGGTTGAGGGACTATCCGCAAGATCTTGGAAGTCCTCCTCAGAATT
>NW_020954585.1:24468792-24471897 GCF_900497805.2 Vombatus ursinus
TCTGTGTTCTGCTGTGGAAGCCTAACTTCTAAATCTTTCCCACATACTACTAGCATTATATCTTTGCTAATAATAGGGACAACTTCCATCTTTAACCTAATGTTTGGCCTTTCAGGACTTTTGGTGCCCTAGCAGAGACCAGTAGCTGGCTGTTGATTTTCTTCCCTTCCTCCAAACTGTTGAATATTAAATACAATCACCTTCTCATAATTCTCTCACCCTAACCTTAATTCAGATTACTGTATTGTCCAATGACACACTTAAGGAGTTAAAAGGATGTTCTTCACCACCATAAAATTGTTCCAGATACGATAAGGGGGCAGTCTACATTCTCAATGTTAGCAGGTATTACTTGATGTGGAAATAGTGGCCTAGGAGGAGAGAATTGAATTTGCTTCAATTTATTTAGTTATTTATTTATTTTTAATTTTTTAAGTGAGACAGTTGGGGTTAAGTGACTTGCCCAAGGTCACACAGCTAGTACATGTCAAGTGTTTGGTCTGAGGCCGAATTTGAACTCAGGTTCTCCTGACTTCAGGCCGGTGCTGTATCCACTGCGCCACCTAGTTACCCCGAATGTGCTTCAATTTAATGGAAAGAGTTGGAATTTTGATTAGAGTAGTAAAAAAATAAAGTTATGGCAATTCTTTGAGTTTGCAAATAGTTGCAGTTTTATAAATACTACTCTAGGAATTAGATTTGAGAAGGAAGGCTTCTCATATTTTATTTGGTAGTTTTACTTGGATCTTGGTTTTTTAGTGAACACTGGAAGGCTTTTCTGGAACTTAAAAATTAAAAAAAAAAGCTTCCAGGAAACTGATTTTTAAGACCATTCCATTGTCTTTCACATCAAGGATTTGGCCTAGCTTATTATGACCAGGCTCAGTGGTCATTACTTTTGTCTTTAGTGTAATCCTATAATGTTTGGTTTGGCATCTGGAGACCTAGCTTGAAATCTTGCCTCTGTCACTTAATAGCACTGTGAACACAAGCAAGTCACTTCAGCTTTTTGACTCTGAGTTGATTTATTTAACATTCTCTCCAGTTTCCTAGCTCTGATGGTCCATGATTCTCACCTGAAAGCATTGACATTTTTGAAATACTAATTTTTTTGAAGTATTCTTCTTTTCTTAGAACAAATTAAAAGCTGCCATCTAGAACCTACCACAGCTTCTGCAGTAGAGAATGGGTAGATAGATAACATTTAGGATAAAAATTCATCTGGGTTTGCTTGTGACTCTAGAGCTTCAAAACCAAAACAAAGGATTATATCAGGGTTTCCTGTGTAACTTATTTCAGTAGTAATGATACTGATAATATTTATTTCCTAAAGGAAAGAGTATATCATCCTTTTGGGGACTTAAAGAGGGGGAGGAAGAGGGAACACTTCTAGAACTGTATAAAATCCATTTTTTGTCTTAACATTTACCTAGCCCTGAGTTATTTGAATGGGTGTGACTTCAGACAAACTGAGACCTGAGGAAGACCTTAACTTAGAAAGAGCAAGGTTACCCACTGCATCCTGGGCCATCGCCAGTTGTCTTGACCTTTGTCTTGCCACTGGACTTTGATGACCCTGCAAGAGTATGATGACTTTGCACATCTCTGCCTCCTTATATCCAGTTAATGAGCAAGTCAAGATATCACCCTTGTGATGTCATTGGTCCTCTTCGAGAATGAAGGATGAACAACAGCAATGTAAAGTCCAAAAACCTAGTAACTGGGAATCTTGACTGTCAGAATGATTACCAAAGCTGCTGAACACTTTGGGGGACTCTTGTGTTATGTGATCAGATAACCTTGATTATATTAGTAATGGGTTCATAATTAAATAGAATTACTGATTTGTATTGAAAGCCAAATGATTTTCTGTTAGGTAGCAGAATTGTGATACTGTTGCTCTGCTTAGGAACATGTCTGGAATACAAATCATAATGCTGGCTAAAGCTCTGCCGGCAATACCTTTATGCACAAGGCACGTTTCACCACTAGGCCTGCTTGCGTTTGCCAAAAGGCTGCACTTCTGGATGCCCTCAGGACATATACCACTGCCTCTCTAGGGAGGCAAGGGCTGATTGAGACCTTCTGCCTTGAGACCTTGAACCTCCTAATTACCTTCCTTCATCAGGGGCATGCCTGTCATCCACGTGTACTCTGCCCCATTGCTAATCCCATTGGTTAGCATACTCTTCCCTCTTCTCATTCTCCCTATCTCTGTGATCCTGAATCCCATGCTACCAGAGACACTGTCCTCACCCCTTCGGTTGTGCACTGTGGAACTCCAGTTCTATAATTACAAACTTCTGTTTATTTTAGACTTCTTCCTCTCATGCTTTTCCCATCTTCTGGCACCCACTGTCACACTGCCTCTATAGCTATCCATTCTAGTACTAGTTGCATTTTCTCTCTCACAACCCCCAACTCATTGAGGGAGTCAGAATACTTTCTTCCATATTACCACTTCTAAATTCTCCTTACCTGTCAATCACTCAGCAGCTTTCCTGTTACCACTTCTAAATTCTACTTCCCTATCAATCACTCAGCAGCTTCTCTTCTCTGAGTTTAATTTTGTGCATATTTATCATCTAATCTCAAGCATGATGGTTATCTACTGACCCCACTGCCCACTCCCCTAAAACATTCTCCTTTCTTTCTCGATTCAGTGCCAAGACTCCTGCTTTTATACAGCCTATTTTTTGTCCTCACCATTACTTCCAGTCCTCCAACCCTGATACTTTTCTGGGCTATCATACCTACTTTGGTTTCACTCTCTTCCCACCCCATTCATAACCCCTAAGTGAACCAGTTCAACTTTGTACTCTCCTGTACTCTTTTCTTTTTTTTCTCCCCTCTACTCTTGAATCTTTTGCTTCCTTGTCCTATTGCCACTCATGACTTGTCAAACTCCAACCCTGGCTTCCTCCCACCATCTGCTTCTATTATATGCTGCTGAATGGGACCCAGAAAGTCACACAACCATATTGACTGGTCCACTACAAGTTTTATGTTACCTTATCTCAACTGGGCAACAAGGCAATGCTTCTCATCCCTATAAAATGATTCTCTTTTTTTTTTTTTTTTTTTTTTTTTTTTTTTTTTTTTTTA
>NW_020954585.1:24471946-24477745 GCF_900497805.2 Vombatus ursinus
CTTACCCAGGGTCACACAGCTAGTACATGTCAAGTGTCTGAGGCCAGATTTAAACTCAGGTCCTCCTGAATCCAGGACCAGTCCTCTATCCACTGCGCCACCTAGCTGCCCCAAATCAAATAGTTGTTTTTTTTGTTGTTGTTGTTTTTTTGGTTAGGCAATGGGGTTAAGTGATTTGCCCAGGGTCACACAGCTAGTAAGTGTTTATGTGTCTGAGGCCGGATTTGAACCCAGGTCCTCCTGAATCCAGGACCAGTCCTCTATCCACTGCGCCACCTAGCTGCCCCCCCAGTTGATTCTTTATCCCATTTACCACAATGACTTATCTTCTCAGCTAAGTTCCTCACCTTATACTTTACTGAAATAATCAAGGCCACTGGCTACTAGCTCCCTCTTTTCTCTTCTTATCTCACATCCCCTTGACATAACACTCTACTGTCTTATCCTTTTATTCTTTTCTGTTCTCTGAAAATAAGAGATGACTTTACCGAGGCTAATATATACCCCTCAATCCACTTCTTGCTTTTCCATCATATTGCCCCCCACTATCATCTCTTATCTCTCACTATCTGCTGGTTCTTTTCCTATGCCTACAAACATGCCCAAGTCTCCCCCATCTTTAAAATTCTATCTGTATAATCTACCATGCCCATTAGCTATTACCCTATGTATCCCCCCTCTTCTCTGCTAAACTCCTTGGAAAAAACTGTACTTCCTTTCCTTTCAACCCTTTGTAATTTGACTTCCAACTTCATTATTCAAGTAAAACTGCCTTCTCCAAAATTACCAATGATATCTTAATTTTCAATTCTGATGGCTTCCTAAGTCTCATCCTATTGATCTTTCTACAGTACTTTTTCTCCTGGATATTCTGTCTAGGTTTTTGTGATACCGTTCTTTATTCTTCTACCTCAATGACCATTCCACTTTAGTTTCCTTTGCTGAATATATTGACCAATGTCATGCCCACTAACTCTGGGTACACCCAAAACCCTGTCCTGGGCGGTCTTTTTCTTCTTTTCTAAACACTTTTTCACTTGGTGACCTCTACCTTCTGTGCATTTTCAAATATCTTCTCTTCCTAGTGTGTGCATATGGGTGTATATTTATTTATATCTATTTCTGTCTATCTGTCTGTCTGTCTATCTATCTATCAATCCAGCTCTAGTTTCTCTAATTTCTGATGGGAGCCCTTCCATTTCTAGGACTATGACCCTAGGATCTCTCCTCTACCTCCCCACCTCCCAAGTAGCTCCCTTCTACAAGATCTTTCCTGTAGGTCCCTTTCTTTCCACTCACACATCCTTTCCCCCAGTTCAGGTTCTCACTTGCTCTTCTAGACTACTGGAATAGCCTCTCTGGCTCAAGTTTCTCCATACTCCAAAGCCACACAGTGGCTGAACTAATTTTCTTAAAGTACAGGTCTGACCATGTAATTTCTATACTCAGTAAACTACAGTGGCTCCCTATTATCTCCAGTATCAAATATATTCTGTTGGCATTTAAAGTTCTTTATAACCTGGCTCCTTCTACCTTTTCAGTCTTCTTACACATCACAAACTGTGTAGTCTAACCCCCTTGCTAATCCTCACATTCAACATTCCATCTCCCATTTCTGCCTTTGCACTGACTATTCCTCATGCCTGCAGTGCTTTCCGTCCTCACCTCTGCCTCTTGGAATCCCTGGTTTCCTTCAAGACTTAGCTCAGGCAAAACCTTCTTCAAAAGGTTTTTCCTGGTTTCCCCCAGCACCGAGTGCCTTCCGCACAAAAATTACCTTATGTCTATTTTGTATGTCTTTGTTTATTTGTATGTGTGTGCATATGATTTAAAAATGAAATTTGTACTATCTGATTGCAGTTATGAGTTCCATTGTATTGTAAGTGGGAGTATAAATGTCTGGATTCTTCCCAGAAGATTAACTTCAGACTTCAAGGATGTTGGCAGCGAACACTAAATTTACCTTAGGAATTGCAATCGTGTCAGAGTAGATTCATTCACAATTGAGTACTATAATTTTGCATACAGACATCAAAACGGAAGTTAAGTAGAATTGTCTCAGATACACACCCTAGTACTTTTGGGTGCATTGTGTCATAATAATTTTTTATACCTAGATAACTGATCATTTAAATGTCTTTCAATAAATAAGGTTAAAGCAAAAATAATATATATAATATCTAGTATTATATATCATCTATATTCCATATTACTGTATTATTTTATATAAAATATATATAATTATATAAACATATATAATACTAGAATATATAAAATTTTTTTGCTTTAACCTTATTTTAATATATGTGTATGCATTTATCTAGCTGTTAGAATGTAAGTTCCTTGAGGGTAGGGATTACTTTCCTTTTATTTTTGTATCTTTGGCACCTGGTATAATGACTGGCATTATACTAGGTGCTTAATAAATACTTGCTGATTTGATTGTAGCTGCTGTGTTAAGTTGTTGGAGTAAAGATGAGGATTCTTCCGGGGGGAGGGGGAGTGTTTGAATTTGACCTTATTTGAACACTTAAGCAAATCCTTCTGAAGCCATTAAATTTTATTGTCTCTTTTCATCTACCATTGCATGAGTTCAGTTCCTTGTCTTCTATCAGCAATAACTTAGCTAAAGGTGGGTCATTTGGGCCTGTGTCCAGCATATGTAGTAGGCTCCTGAGCTACTGAGGGCAAATACTTGAATGTTTGGTGTGAACGTAGAATCATTGCATTTATAAGGAGTGATTAAAATCCTAAAATATTAGAGCAGGAAGGAATGGAGGATTCAATTCAGCAAACATTGTTAAGTTCCTACTTCAATGAGCATGGCACTGTTGTCAGTGCTAGGGGATACAAGGACAGAGACATAACATAGAGTACTTACCTTTCTACAAGGTAGTTTTAGAGGAAAGCAAGCACTGACCACCTGGCAGAGAAAGGGAAGAAAGGAGCAGTACAAGTTGGCTGACTGATGAGATGAGCCTTAAAGGAAATAAAGAGCCATAGGAAAAGTGAGTGTCCTGGGCACGGTGGTCCTGAGAGTGGGAAACATCTCAAGCAGAATCCTCGAGCAGGAGACATTGTCTAGTTCAGGAGTACGTAGTAGGCAGGTTTGGCTGGCTGGAGCACTGAGCATAGAGTATATGAAGAAAAGTGATGATGAAATAAATCCAGAAAGGCAGTTGGAGCCAGGTTCTGGAGGTCTTTCAGTGCTAAGCTGAGGACTTTGTATTTTATCTTTGAGATAGTAGGAAGCCGCTATAGAACTAGTCATACTTCCTGGTTTTGCAAAGAAACAGGTGAAACTTGCCAATTCACCCAACTAGTTAAAGGCAAAGTAACAAAACCCTTTTACAAATATAACAGAACTTAGTGATCCAAATGAGTGTTGTCTTTCAAAGCAACTGCTTCAGAGTCTATTCACTTGTTGCAGAACTGCTTCCATTGCTCAGAACATGTCTATGACTACTATTTCTGGCAGTAGTTTTCAGAACAGTCTCTCTGGAAGCTTTTTTTTTGTTTTTTTAGGATGGGTTTGATTTTTGATAACAACCAGTAATAATTTAGGATTAAAAAAAATTAAGAGGTATCATAAAGTAATGAGACAGGTACAAGTCATCCACATCCCACCAGAGAACACACTTCCTGAGATGTCCTAAAGAAAATTTGTACCATCCTTGGAAGAAGTATACAGCTTGCATGAGAATTACTGTGAAAAGGATACCGCTGGTCTTGATCAGTTGGTTTCATATCTTCATGGTTTTGCCCAGTATGAGGAAATAGGAAATGGACCTGTGATTTCATTGATGTAGGGAACTCTTCCTGGTGACAAACTTCTTCTGCCAATGTAGGCTGACCTTTTCTCTGCAACATGCATAGTCTTAGAGAGTTATTTAGAGCCCTGAGGGGTTAAATGGCAAGCCCCAGATGATAGAGCCGATTGGTGTCTAAGGCCAGTTCCATCCATACACTATAACAAGTGTAACTAGTAAATGTAATGGCTCTAATTTGGAATGCTATAGACATTTTCTAAATTTTCCAAATGATTTTGCTTATCCCTGGACTGTGAAAACTGTAATTAGCAGATCAGAACCTGAGCTGTTCTTTTAGGTCATTCCACAGCGTTTTCTCCGTCCTTATCTTCCTGAACTAATTTGTAGCCTTTTCATACCATATTGTCCTCTCAGTTTTGGCTTTGGAGGATATCCCATTTTCCCCACTTCTCATACTGCTTCTTTATTAGCTCCTGCTGACTTTTCTCCCTTTCCCATGTTGCTCTTGGATTTGCCTTGAAGCATATACAGTTTTGAGTCTTTCTCCTCTTACAAGTTTGACTCTCTGTCAGATTGCAGTGTGCTTGTCCAGCTATGTATGCCTTAATGTCTAGTCCTACAAAGTTGTATTTGTCACCTTCCACAGGACTGCCCTTTCATTTAGATTTCCTGCTATTCTCTTACGATCAAACAAGGCTCCAGGTAATGCAAGGATCATTCAGCATTAGGAAAACAGTCGATGTGTAATTAATCATATGAAAAACAAAAACATCATGATGACCTCACAAGCTGCAGAAAAAACCTTTAACAAAGTATAACACTCATTTATGCTATTTTTGAAAAATACAACATTATAGGCGTAGAGGGATCTTTTTTAGTATGATAAAATTCAAATAAAAGCAAACATTATATGTAATGGGGAAGCACTAGAAGTTTTGCTAGTAAACACAGAAGTAAAGCAAAGGTGCTTCCTTTCCCAGCTGTTATTTGATATAGATCTAGAAATGCTAGCAATAGTTATAAGATAAGAGAAAGAAATAAAAAACTTAAAGACAACTATCATTATTTGCTAGTGACATGACTTCAATAACGATGAGGAATCAAAGAAACTAAGTGAAACAATAGCGTCAGCAAAGTTGTAGGTTACAAAATTAACCCACAAGAATCAACAACTTTTCTACATAATAATAACAATCCAGGAGGCAATAATACAAAGTCCCTGAAAGTTACTATTCAAAATAACTATATATGCATATCAATTTACCAAATTACCTCTATTGTCTGCATAAATTCAATTACAAAATACTCTTTAAAGAAATAATAAACAACTTAAATAGCTACTGGAATATTTAATATTTAAAAATAAATATTACCCGTGACTGGGCTGTGTCAATGTAATGAAAGTGACAATACTAGTACAATTAATTTATAGTTTCAGTGCTATTATACCGAACTTCCAAAGGGATGCTCTTTTGAGGTAGACAAAATAAGTACATTCATTTGAATGAACAAAGATTGAGACTATCAAGGGAAATAATGAAAAAAAGTAAGAATAAAGGGGAAATAGTACATCTAGATCTCACACCACATTATAAATCAGTAGTCTGCAAAACCATTTGGTGCTAGTTAAATAATAGAAAAGTAGATCAATGGAACACAGTAGACAAGGAAGAATCAGAAATAAGTGAACTCAGTAACCCTGGGTTCAATAAATCAGACCATTTAAATTACTTAAGAAAGCACTCCCTATCAGATAAGAACTGCTGGGAAAACTGTGAAAGCAGTCTGGTAAAATAGTGTTTCCAGTGTCTTCCTCCTCCATACTTTTGGATAGTTGTAAACATTCTTTAAGATATGTTCTGACCATTTTGCTCACTTTTTCAAAGCCCTGTAATATTGACGTTGGCTCTTGAATCAGAGCAAAACTTTTAGTTCATGGACTTTAAGAGTTGCTGACCCTTTTCCTTATTCAGCTATGTCTGGGGCCTTTTTTTTTTTTTTTTTTTTTTTTTTTTTTTTTTTTTTTTTC
>NW_020954585.1:24477765-24487984 GCF_900497805.2 Vombatus ursinus
TTCCTTCTTTCACCTGGAATACCCTTTTTTTTCCTCCCTACTCACTTCCTTCTTCAGAGGTACAAACTCCGTAAGCTATTGCTCAAAATATGTCTATCACTTTTATTAAAAAATGCCTTTAGAATAAATGGCCTTAATGAAGACAGATCTTTTTTCTTTCAAGGGTAGATTTTTTAAAAAATTGTTTTGGAAATAAACAAATGCCAATGAATAATTAGGCTTTTGTATCAAAAACAATGGCAGCTGAAATAATAGTTCAGGGAGGAGTTCCAAGCATACTGTGAGCAATGGCAGCATTGTTGGAATAAGTGTCCCCTTCTAAAAACAACTTTCATTTGGATTTATTATTTTTGGGGGTCTTTAAGGAAATGAGAGTTTATAGTCATACTTTGGGGCTTCTTCTCTTCTCTGTCTCTTTAATGTGCAAGTTAGCTACATGTTTTCAAGTATCTTAAGGTCATAGTACCAAAGTCATCAGCTGAGGTGACAACAGAGAGGGGAGGAAAGGGAAAAAGGAGAGAATAAGTATTTATTAGGTGCCTAGTATGTGCCAGGCACTGTGCAAAAGCACTTTACAAATATTTTCTCATTTGATCCTCTTGACGACCTTGGGATGTAGCTGCTATTATTATCCTTATTTTACAGATGAGGAAGCTGAGACAAATTGTTAAGTGACTTGCCCAGGGTCACACAGCTAGTAAATGTCTGAGATCAGGTTTGCACTCAGGTCTTCCTAACTACAGGCCAAACTCTCTATTTACTGTGCTGCCTAGCTGTCCCAGGTAACAGACAGTACATAGTATAAGTAAATATACTTAGTCCCTTTTTTTTGTTCCTGGAGTTTGGTATCATCTCTGCAGACTGTTGACCTTTTGAATTAGATAGATTCCTGCCTCCCTGGAAGACTTTGTGTTTGGCTCCAGGACTCTGTAGCCTTTGACATTTTATTTTCTAGCAGTGAAATTACAGTGAATTTTAGGCATCCAGTGGTTTAGAAGAGCAGGTGTACTTTCTTTCTTTTTTTTTCTCTGCTAAAAGTTTCTTCTTTTCTCATTTTGTTTTTTTCTCAATTACATATTAAAAATGTTTAACATTTTTTTTTAACTTTTCAGTTCCAAATCCGCTCTCTCACCTCCCTCCTCCTTGAGAACGCAAGGGATTTTATATAGATTATATATGTGAAGTCATGCAAAACGTATTTCCATATTAGCCATGTTGCAAAGACAACACACCCAAAAAACAAAAACAAGAAAACTAATGTTTAAAAAGTATGCTTTGATCTGCATTCAGACTCTTATCAGGTCTCTCTCTGGAGGTGGATAGCGTTTTTTTCATCATAAGTGCTTTGGAATTGTCTTGGATCATTGTGTTGCTGAGAATAGCTAAGTCATTTACAGTTATCATCATGTAACATTGCTGTTACTGTGTACAATGTTCTCCTGGTTCTGCTCGTTTCATTTTGTATCAATTCATATAAGTCTTCCTAGGTTTTTCTGGCAAATCTACTTTCAAAGAATCCTGTTGGTAACTCTTTGTGTTTCACTTGTAGGACGAGACTTGATGCCCCACGATTGGAAACAAAGTCCCTGGGTAACTCTATGTTACCCCCTGGTTACACTTCTGATCGTCTGTCAGGAAGCAACAGGGACCAGATCCTAAAACCAAAGCGGTCCCACCGAAAAGCAGATCCAGATGCTGCTCATAGGTATGAACTCTGTTGGGGCTTTATTGCCGATTACCTGAAATAGCATGAGTGTTGGAAGTAAAGGGAACTAAAGAGGACACAGATTGTAGAACATTTTAATAATTTACTCCATATTTTCTCTCTAGACCCAGCAAAGGAGATTTTGTAATAATAGTAATAATAATAGCTAGCATTTACATAGCACTTTAACGTATGCCAAGTGCTTTACATGTGTTATCTCTTTTGATCCTTACAGCAATACTGGGAGGTAGGTAGATGAGGAAACTGAGACTGAGATTGATGATTTGCCCAGTGTCACATAGCTAGTAAGTGTCTGAGGCCAGATTTGAACTCAAGTATCCTGACTCCAAAGAGGCACCTAGATAGCTTACTGAATAGTGCTCTAGGCCTGGAGTCAGAAAGACCTGAGTTCAGATCTGGCCTCATACACTTTGTATCTGTGTGACACTGGGCAAATCAGTTGACTTCTGTTTGCCTTAATCCACAGAGAAAGAAATGGCAAACCACTCCAATATCTTTGCCAAGAAAACCTCATGGACAGTATTGATGTGCTATGGTCTACAGGGTCATGAAGAGTCTGACTCCAAGACCAGCATTCTTATCTACCCTACCGCCTAGCACCTCTTATATAGTAAGGGATTACAGTGAGACATATACTTAATGTTCCTGACTTCACCATTTCTGTTTGGTTTAAGGCTAACTGAGAAACAAGGTTCTCAAACAACTTGGTATTCAACTCTTGCCTTATGTATAGTTTCTTGAGAAGATGTAACTGAGATAACTTTTATTGCTTATTAGAGAAAATATCTCTCTTACATTTATATAAAAAATTTCAGCTTTCCTTATAGCAGGTGACAGAGCCAGTCTTGATTCCAAATCCAGAGCTGTTTCCACTATACTGTTCTGCCTTTCAGCAGAATCACATCACATCTCTGAAATTTGGTATTTTACAGAGTTTTGGGGTTAAAAGGAGCCATTCATCAGCTGTAATCTAACCCTTATTTCTCAAAAGGAAAAACTTAGGCCTAGAGAAGGAAAAGGGTCATAGATTTAGAACTGGACACTGCCTTGGATAGATCATCTGATTCAGCTCCTATATTTTAGAAATAAAAAACTCAGAGGGTCAGTGACTATCCCAAAGTGATGCTGCTAGTTGTAGGCCAGATCTCACTCCTATTCATTGTTCTTTCTGCCATGTGATACCAACTCCAAAGTATTTTTCTTTCCTCCTACCTGTAATTCTTCCCTTTTTTCTACCTCATCAGGCCACGAATTTTAGAAATGGACAAGGAAGAGAACCGGCGTTCTGTCCTCCTACCAAAACACAGGAGGAGGAGCAGCTTCAGCTCTGAGAACTATTGGCGAAAGTCTTATGAGTACACAGAGGACTGCGGAGAGGATGATGGGAGCCCAGCCCGAAAAGTGAAGATGAGGAGACACTGAGAAATGAGCAAAAAGACTCAAGCTGCAGAAACCAGCCTCCCTTCTGTGAAAACTTTCTTTGGCTGTTTCTCATAGCTTTTTTTTTTTTAAGAGTTTTTTTCTTCATTTTAGGGCTGAAGAAAGGAACTGGGACAGGATCCAGATTTTTTTTTTTGTTCACTTATTTTCCTGAATGGAAATGATATTGAGGCATCTTTGTTGCTGGGGAGCATTGGTTACCACCTGGTCAGTCAAATGGGCACTTTGCCCTAACCAAGCAGATAAAGTTCAAGCTGTGCTAGGCTGTGTTTATTTAAAACACCAAAAATGTTTTACTGTTTCACTGCTGAAGATTCAAGAAATTAGTCCTTTTGCTTTAATTGTAAATTTTTTTAAACGTTCTAAATATATTGTTTGACCCCCTAGAGTTGAAACTTGGTCATGGCCTCTTCATGCTTTACCAACTTTAGAGTAGGGCTTGCTAAGCCCTAAGTCTCCTGTTGATTCTTTTCTCTAACCTGCCATTTGGTAACTGGAATCTTGAAGTTTGCAAATTGTTTTTCCTGCAACAGATTTCCAAGTTGCTTAGGACATCTAGCTGATAGCTTATGTGGCCACTGCACCAAGTTCTGTTTTCTCCCAGATGTGCAGTTGTCATACTTTCTCACCCAGTTCTTGACCATTCCCAGCAGCCCAGGAAAAAGGTGGGGGGAAGGTGGTACTGGAACAGAGCCCTTCGCTTAAATAGCATGATTTTGTTCATAGGTATCTCCTTTCATGCATTTGGACATATGTGTGAATATTTGGATAAGTTAGAGTCTTCTCATGTTTTGGTCGGTTTTAGAAATTTTTCTAGCAAGGAGGACTGATGTCCTTCCAAGTCTAGGGTTTGGAATATGGAAAAGTGTCATGGCGTGTGGTGGGTTTTTGTCTAATCTTTTTTGTCTTCACCCTTTTGCTTCTTTCCTGATGAGGACCTAGCCTGGGAGAGGTCTCCGTGTTACATGTTCAACATTCGGCAGTCTATTTTCTAGGTCCCCCTTAGAGAAAGCGCCTCCTTCTCTATCCCCTCCCCTTAAGACAAGGACTTCAGAGGGTATCAGCTTTTGAAAATTCTCTTTTTTTCTCTCTTCTTTTAGTCTTTTAATTCTTATAGAAGGGGGCATTTCCACAGGTTCTCATGGCTTAGTGTTGGCCATGAGGAGAGATGAGGGCTCTGATGGAAATTTATATTTCATCCTGGATTATTTCCTTTGTCAGTTTCTTGGAAGGGTTGTGAGAGTTGTGAGTAATGGGAAGAGCCTTTTTAATACATTTTTTAAATTTAACAAAAAAACTTTAGCAACTTTCGATGAGTCAGGCCTGTTAAAACTGAAGTCTTACTCATTTTGAACTGCTAGGAATTCTTAGTAGAAACAGGGCTCCATTGGCCATAAAGATGACTCAGGAGAAACCTGACTCCTGCTGCTGAGACCTTAACTTTCTTTTCCCACCTGATCTTGCTCTCTGTTCTGTCCTATTGACTTAACTTGTCTGAGGCCTTGAAGGCTCTGGAGGTTTGGGGTCTAGTGATAAATTTAGAACCCTCTTTTGAAATATAAATTTAAAAAAAACTTCTCAGATTTTGATTCCTTGAATCTGGATTTAAGTACTAAAGCAGTTGCAGCTTTATTTTTTTTTTACAGCTTTTTTCCCCCAAAAATTATTTGTAGTTTTGTGTGTTTGGCACTTTGCTATGATCTGTGTGCTCTACAATAAAAACAAAATCTAATATATTTTGAAACATATTGTCTGATGCTGTCCTAAAGAGTGACTTTATTTTGTTAAGTTCCCCTTCTCTACCATACCCCCTTTTTGAAAAGGGGATCTGTTGTTCCCTGTCAGTTTGTGAGGGTGGAACCATACTGCCTGCATGTAGCTGAGAGGATCCTTTCACCCAGAATAAGTTAGTTGGTAGTGTCTAAGTAGTCTGCTTCACTGAAGGAAAGAGAAGATATTGTTTAGGTAGATTGAATCCTGACCTAGGCAGAGGTAGTCCTGAGGGAGCACTTTGTCTCTTGAAAGGCTTACAAAATCCAGGCAGGTTTAGGGTAGGTAGTGAGCCATCTCTGTGTAAATCCATTGCCCCATGACACATACACCACCCTCAGAAAATAATAGCATCCTTCAGTATCCATCAGGGCCCCAGATGACCCTTATTGGTGGCTTGCCAACTACAGATTATATCATAGTGATGTTTATCCATTCTTTAGTTACCTAGGTCTGGGGTGCCATGGTAGCCTTCTAAGTGGCAGATTGTTACCACTTTCTCACTTGCCCTTGATAGAAGAGGTAAGGAAAAATAACAGTGAATGTTGTGGGGATCTTCCTCTTCCAAGTTGAGTACTGGGCATCACCATGTTCCAAAATATTCTGTGAAGTTACCTGTGAAGTCAGACAGGTAGCTGTTCGGCTGGAGGGGAAGGCCTTTTCAAACAGACCACAAGGCTTGGAGTTTTCTCTAGAAAAGCTGAGGGCCAACTTGGTAGGTGGCCAGATGGGTCTCAATCGCTTGATTTGTATTTGGGTCTGACAGATCTTGTTCTTCATCTCCATTCTTTATTTAGTGTATCTGAAGTGCTAAAGTGAAGGGGTGGAGAGAATATCGGTCTATCTCTTTTTAGGAAGAAAGTTTCCCCGCCCCAAGGTATCTTAAATGTCTCTCGGATAAACCAGAGACAGACACGTTTGGCTATGTGGTGTGGAAAAGTAGGAGATCTGAACAAGCAGGAACCCTAGTGCAGTCTCTTCTGTGGACTCTTTGAACGGCGCAAGTAGGAGCTAATACATGTTGATTTGAATTGAAGGGGGAAGAGCGCAGCAATGGAGTTAGTACAACGGGGTATTTGATTTATGAATTCAGTCAGACCCTTAGAAGCGCAGAATTTCCTTTTGTGTTTCAGCTCTCAAGGCCTCCTACTTCTCAGTCTCCCGCTATCTTCTAGGGTATTAATAGACAGTTCACTTAGGTGTTATCAAAAACCAACTGGAGGGAGCTCATAATAGAGGCAGAGCCTAGGACAGCATGCCCACAGCTTCCCCTGGGCGCTCTGGCTGTGTGTAAAAGGCAGTGGCACTCGACGGCAGCAGCGAAGGGAGCCCTGCAGAATGAAAAGGACTTGAAACAAGTGAGTCCATTTGTCTGGCCTCTTCTTAAGCAAAACTGTCTTAGAGAGCAGAGGAAAGATTTTCAAAGCAACCTTGACCCACTGATACCAAGAGCATTGGCAGTGAACATCAGGACTGAGACAGGCCTGAGACCTGGGCTTAACCAGACCCATGAGGAAGAAAGTGGAGAATTAAAGGCTCTGGCTAGAAGTGTCGGTGATTACAGTGTCATGTGTGATTTGGGGTTAATCAAACCTTTGAAAACCTTGGCCTCGGTCACCTCTAGAGAGCACAAATGGTGGCAATGGTACTGAGATACATATCCCACTTCTCCCTTTTGATCTCTTGACTCTTCCCATCCTCCCCTCCCCCAGCTCAACCATATGATAATATCTAGGTATTTTTAATTCCAGCTAAGTAAACAAACCACTGTAAAAAATCCAGACTGTTGGAAAGGGCTTGAGGGTTTGACTAGGGAAGGACCCCACAAATGGGAGGGAGGGTCATGGCCAGCACTAACCTGGAGGTCCTCAAGCGGGTGGCTTGTGGGCCCCTCCGCAGACAGCCTCATAGCCAATTTTCCCCAGGCCTTGTGCCCTGGGTGGAGAAAATCTCAACTTTCAGGTTGTACTGTGAGGAATTCAATCTTGCTGTCATCTTGGCCTTGTTTGAAATGTCAAATGTTTCTTCCCCTCCTGCCTTGGGAATTTCCTTTTAATGAGCCCCTTTCTTATAGCTGGGCACTTACTGAGAGGAGCAGGGGAAGGATGGGTGCAGTCTTTGAAAAGAACTTTATTACAAAAGTGGCAATATTTATTTTCTTTAATATTTCATAGAAGTATAGTTTGTTACAGAGCTATACAGTGCAAAACCCAGAGATGCACTGGGGCTGAGGGGATGCCTGTTGGATATGGGGCAGCTTGTCATTCTAGTTAATTCTGAGAATTTTAGCTGGGCCCCCCACCGTTTGTATAAAATGTTACATTTAATGTAATAAAAGCAGGAAGCACTGGCCTGTCGTATGGTGTGGTTTTTCTCTGAGTAGAGGCATCTATCTCATAATTCCCCTCTTCACTTGACTTTGAGGTCTCTTAACTCTTAACATCCTCTTTAGTTAGAAGCCAAGGAAAGTCAAAATGTAAGATGGTTTTTCCAGAACTAAAGGTCTATCCATAATATTTAAACACTAACCCGCAGGACAGCCCCAGTACAAAACACTGAACTGACAAAATGGGCTTTTGGCCTTCCATCACACTCAGGATTTAGAGATAGAAGTAGTTAAAGATCTAGTCTTGGAGTTCTTTTTTGTGTCACAGACACACTTCTTAGACTGATGTTTCTAAATACATAAAATAACAAAGGAAACCAATTATATTGAAATATAGTTACCAAAAAAAAATTTTTTTTAAGTTCACACATTCCAGGTTAAGAACCTTGCTGGTCCAACCCCCTCATTTTAAAGATAAGGAAATAGGTTCAGAGTTGGGGTTGGGGGGGGAGGTATCAGACTCGAACTGACAGAAATTAGGACTATGACACATACATGCATCAGATAGGGTGATGTAGAATCTGGCACTAAAAAACATTAAGGTCAAAAATGGGTGATGCATTACGTGCCACAGAAACGAGGACAATCAATTTGAGCTGAGGTTATCAAGGAAGGTTCTATGATGAGGTGAGATTTGAGTGGTCCCTTGAAGGGTTAGAATTTGGATTGGTGAAGAGGGAAAGGGAGCATACAAAGATGTGGAGGCCAGAACGAGGACTGCGTGTGGAGGGATAGGGAGGATTGGACTAGAAAGGTGGTGTCCTGGGGAGCTAGGGAAAGTGTTTATTTAGTAGGAAAGGATTAGAAGGTAGAGCCCTTATTTGGTGCCTTTGAACTCTGGGCCTTCTACTCCCAGGCTCCAGTAAATGAAGACTTTCCTGCCAGTGAAACATACTGTGCACACTCCTTCCTGCTTCTCACCGTAACCCTTCTTGAAAGGGAGAACAAGAAGAACAAGGAGGCAAAGCCCAGTTGGCTCTGCGGCTCGCTCCACATTCACAACCCTGTGAAGTAGCCAGTGCAAATATCTCCACTTTTCAGATGAGGAAAATAAGTCCCAGGGAAGAGGAAGTCACAGAGCTAGTAAGCATTAGAGGTAGGATTTGAAACTGCACTGCCATGTTGAGGCAGGTGTTGAGTTCCAGACCCTGGACTTTTCCTCTTTGGGCTAGTGGAGGCCACACATACGTGCATGCACACATGTAGGATCGGGGAGCAGAGATTAGCTGGAAGAGATCTCAAAGTTAATCTAGCCCAAACCCCTCATTACACAGATGAGGGAATTGAGCCCTGCAGAGATTAAGCAGTTAACCAAAATCAAACAGGTAGTGAGTGGTAGAGCCAGGTTTTGACTTCATATCCCAAGCCTTCTCCTTTACCCCGCTTCTCATATTCACAGGCACATGCACCTTGTAGCTATATCTGTCAACATTTTTTGCTGTTCAGTCATTTCAGTCCTATTAGACTCTTCATGACCCCCTTTGGCATTTTCTTGGCAAAGATACTGAAGTGTTTTGCCATTTCTTTCTCCAGCTCATTTGACAGATGAGGAAACTGAGGAAAATAGGGTGAAGTGACTTGCCCAGGGTCACACAGCTAGTAAGTGTCTAAGGCAGATTTGAACTCAGGAAAATGAGTCTTCTTGACTTCAGGCCCAGAGCTCTATCCACTGAACCACCTAGCTGTCCCTTAGTAACACTTAGTGAGCCACTAACTGCTATACCTGGTGCGGAGGTTGGGCAGAGTGAGGACTAATAGAGCAGTAAAAGGGTCTTACAAGACCCTGTCTTCAGGGAGTCTACAATAGCAGAGGTGTGTCCAGGAAAAATTACATGTGAAAGTTATGCCGAGAAGATATCAATTGCAAATAGATTCAGAGGGATGGACACAGACACTCGTAGTTGCCAACGTGGCTGGATGTGGACCATGTGGGAGGAGGTGTCATTGTAGCACAACTTGCCAGCACTTCACCCCCAGATGTCAGCATCCAGTCTCAGGAGCAGCAGACTGAGGCAGACCAGGAGAGTCCAGGACCAAGAGCCCAAGCCAGGCTTGGTAGTGTGAATATAGTAACAGAGCACCCAGGAGTGCCCAAGAGGACAGATGTGAGGGAAGCTAGGTGGAGCACTAGAGCACGATAGAATGCTATACCTGGAGTCAAAAAGACCCGAGTCAAATTCTGTCTCAGACACTAGTTGTATGACCCTGGGTAAATCACTTGACCTTTCTCAGCCTCAGTTTCTTCATCTATAAAATGAGGATTATAATAGTACCTACCACACAGGGTTGTTTTGAAAATCAAAGAAGATAACATGTAAAATGTTTTTCAAACCTTAAAGCATTATGTAAATACTAGATAATATTATTTGTCTTCGGTGGGTCTCAAGCCACAATTTCTGCATTCGTTTTTAACTCTACCACTCTTCAGTGTTTGTGAAATGATACTGCTCACAATCTCCCACCACCTTTTCTCCACAACATTTTGTATATGAGTTTATATTCTAAGCCAATGTTGTGCTTAGGTCTCTTCACTTGGTGAGGAAATCAACTGTTTGCAGACTAAAGGAGTTTTGGGATTCTTTGGGTCACTGTGACAACTGTTTTTCTCCAGTTAATTTTTTTCCTGTATCCATTTCAAATTTGTCTTAGCATCGCAATAGTTTGCTTGAATAGGTCAGGTTGGAGCTCTTATAATTGCTCAATATCTTCTTCTAGTCTTTATCCTGTCTTCTAATTTGAACGAACTGATGTCCTGACTACACACTGACAGTGGATTCTGAAATGATTCCCCCTTCAGGTATCTCTGTGGATAAAGCCATTTTCCTTTCAATCCCTTTCCTTCCTTTCTCTCTCATTCTCTCCCTTTGCCTTTTTCTTTTCTTTCTTTTTTTTTTTTT
>NW_020954585.1:24488049-24490436 GCF_900497805.2 Vombatus ursinus
TCACACACCTGATCCTAATATTGACCCTCTCCGTTTCCAGTCTTGGCCAGTTCCCTCCTTCTTAAATAGCCATAGGTGGCCGCACACTCCCAGAAGGATTGATGCTGGTCTTAGTACAGACCCTCCATCAGCTTTAGTCCCACTGTAGCTCAGAACTGCAGAGCTCAAGCAATCCATCAACCTCAGTCCCCTTTCCCTCACCTCCCCAGCAGGCATTACAGGCATGTACCACCATGCCTGACTCCACTTTCATTTTTGTGATATTACAATTTGATGCATGCTGTACCCAAGGCCTTTCAACTCTCTTCCTAAACAAACTATTCAAGGAAATGCCCATTTTATTTGATGTTTAAGTTCAGATTTTTTTAAAAGGATACATTCATGACATGTAAGTGAGAAGCTTCATTTCTTAATCCTGAGTAACGTTCTTCAGCACATTTTTTTGCCATCTTCTGTGCCCAATTTTTTCATTGAAGTTACCAAGTATCTATATTCATCCAACTATCCATCCATCCATCCATCTAATGTGTTTATCTATGTCTATCTGTCATCTATCTGTGAGCAGCTAAGGAGAGCAGTGGATAGAGCACTGGGACTGAAGTCAGGAAGACCTGAGTTCAAATGTAGTCTCAGACACTAGCTGTGTGACCCTGGGCAAGTCACTTAACTCTCTGTAAAATGAGCTGGAGAAGGAAATGGCAAACCACTCCAGTATCTCTGCCAAGAAAACCCGAAATGGGGTCATGAAGAGTCAGACTTGATTGGAAAATGACTGAATGACAACATCATCTATATATATTGACTTACTTGGAGGCCATTCACAAAATCTCAGTTGTCAGGAGTCTAGCCCAGCCTGTGCCTGAACAAGAATTCTCTCTACAACACCCCCAAGAGTTCATCTGGCTTCCATTTCATGGCTTTTAGTGAAGGTGGCACATTCTACTTTTAGATGGCCTAATTGTTAGAAATGTCTTCCTTACAGAGAGCCTAAAACTGCCATTCTGAAAATGTATCAAATCTTAGGTTCTTTGGAGAATGTCTCTACTTCATCATCCTCTGCAACAGATGTACATTAGCTGTATAATAGGATGCTCTGGCCCCAGTCTCTCAGGGCCAGGCTGGCACTATCGTTCTAATAATACAAACTCCATATTTCTCATATTAGTTTAATTCAACATCAATACTCATACAGGAGTCCATTAAATGGCAAGTCATAGTACTTAAACATTCAACAAATCAACAGATGCAACAGTCTGCAAAATTACCTCAATGACACTACTTTGTAAGGGAACACTAACTGGAAAACTAACTATGATAATAGTTATAATAACATATATACATATATATACATACACACACATATATACATATACACACATTCATATACATATGTATGTACGTAAACACACACATAGGGCAGGTAGGTGGCACAGTGGATAAAGTACTAGGCCTGGAGTTAGGAAAATTAATCTTCCAGACACTTACTTGCTGTGTGACCCTAGGCAAGTCACTTCATCCTGTTTTCCTCAGTTTCCTCGTCTGTAAAATGAGCTGGCCAAATATCTCCAGTATCTTTGCCAAGAAAACCCCAAATGAGGTCATGATGAATCGGTTATGACTGAAAACTACTGAAGAACAGCAATACACACATATTTCTCTCAGATATAACAAACTAGAATATCTAAAATTTTAAGTCCTGGGTAGAGAATCTCTCCAAGGGTTCCTACTGGTGTTAAGGGCCCAATTTTAGGCCAGATAAGGCCTACATGTAACAAATTTCCCTCCAGTTCCACTTTCTTAGGGCCAGGCTTGCTATATCTCCCCTCAGGGTTCCAGGGGGTGATTCTGAAAGTTTGACATGTCTCTTCAACTTGAGCCCTACTGGTTGTGTTCCACACATATCCCTACCCATTGTCAGGGACATTTGACTAATGCTCCAGTTCCTTTTAATCACTCATTGGATAGCTTTCACAAAAGGCTATTTATTTCAAAGATACAATTAGAACAAAAGTACAAACTTTTCCTCTAATGCCTCAGGTCATACTTTCCTCTATATTACATCAGTCTCAGTGAGAAGGAGTCTTATAACTAAACTCAATTCTTGCATGGTATCACTCCCACCATGTTCATGTCCAGAAGCAGCATGACTGCCATATGAATCCTTCCATTAGGCTAGAGTCCTGAAGGTTACTCCCAAAAATTGCTCTTTGAAATTAAAGCCATCTATAATCTTATGAAAAAATGTTCTAAATCACTATTGATTAGAGTAATGCAAATCAAAACAACTCTAAGGTACTACATCACACCTATCAGATTGGTCAACATAACAAAACAGGACAATGATAAATGTTGGAGAAAATGTGGGAAAATTGGAACACTAATGCATT
>NW_020954585.1:24490544-24490842 GCF_900497805.2 Vombatus ursinus
ACGGCTCTTTTTGTGGTGGCCAAGAATTGGAAACTGAGGGGATGCCCATCAATTGGGGAAATGGCTGAACAAGTTGGGGTATATGAATGTGATGGAATACTATTGTGCTATAAGAAATGATGAACAGGCAGACTTCAGAAAAACATGGAAAGACTTGTATGGTCTGACGCTGAGTGAAGTGAGCAGAACCAGGAGAATGTTGTACACAGTAATAGTCACATTGTGTGACGAGTGACTTTGATAGACTTAGCCCTTCTCAGCAATGAAAGGATCTAAGACATCTCCAAAGGCCTCATGA
>NW_020954585.1:24490963-24502465 GCF_900497805.2 Vombatus ursinus
GTTTGAATGCAGATTAAAGCATACTATTTGCTCTTTTTTTTCTTCTGTTGTGTTTTGTTTCCTCTTTCTGGTGGTTCCTCCTATTGGTTCCAATTCTTACTTACAAAAATTGCTCTTTGTTCTTTGGGACATGAATGTTTGTTTCACCAGCTCTCAAACCCAGCGTCCAAGATAGCAGAGTGCCCTCCTGAAGCCTCTTGAACTCACTGGGTCAGGAGATTCCATTCCTTTCACCTAGAATGGAAAAGAGCAAATGAACAGACAGAGTTCCAGGGATGGAGGCCCATTTTCAGGGACTGCTTGGTCTCAAGGAAAGAAGGCCCTAAGGCCTTTCTTTCCCTTTACAGTATAGGTTCTCAATGGTTGTGAGCAAAGTCATAAATGAATTGAAGAGAGTCAAAGAGGAAGATTTTGTTGTTGTCCTGTTGTTTTCTACGCTTTGTGACTCCACCTGAGGTTTTCTTGGCAAAAATACTGGAGACTTTGCCATTTTCTTCTCCAGCTCAGTTGACAGATGAGGAAACTGAGGCAAATAGAGTTAAGTGACTTACCCCGGATCACATAGCTAATGAGTGTCTGAGGCTAGATTTGAACTCAGGAAGATGAGTCTTCCCGACTCCGGGCTTGGCTCTCTATCCACTGTGCCACCCAGTTGAAGCTAACTTTTCTAAATCAGCTAACAAAGCTAAGTCAGGCCTTGCTGAATGTTTCTGAGGTCAATCAGAGTGTCTCTCCATCATGCAATCAGTCAACCAGCAATAGTTGGGATGTCTACACCTGCTCCCAAGTCTCTCCAGGCATTTCTCTTACGTGTCATCAGATTCTTCCAGAAGCAAGATCTATACTGTCCTCCTTGTAGAGAGGTTGTATTAACCAAGCCAGCTGATGGGGTCTGCACATGCATCAGATCTCCATTACAGCTGCACAGATCTTCATGGTAGCTGGCCTTCTAGCCTTCTTGGAGAAGCAAATAAAAGGATTGATTGTGTTGCCTTGACTATGAGACTAAAGGCAAAAGAAACATCATTTCATAGAATGCAGATATATTACATTACATTGCTCCTGATGAAAATGCTCCAGGACTGGATCCAGTCTGTTTGCATACATGGGTCCAAAGCTGAGAGTGGCCCCTTATTGGAGAGGGAGAGGGCCTGCACCCCAGCTAATCCCTTTGGTTCTTATTGTGACATTGATGTATGATTCACTTCCACCATCATTGGATAAGGTACATTTAGAGTACCAGCAGTGAAATTTATGTTTAGAGAGTCTATAAAGACTTTGTGACTCTTAGAACTCTGTATCCCTTTTTCAGACACTAAGCCACACTTGTAGCAGACGTGAAAGTGGAGCACATAGTCCTGAGGGCCATTTTGTATTTTTCTTGATTTCATGGGCTGCCATGGCCAATGAATTCACTGACCTATTGGTCAGTTTACTGGTGACAGGCCTCTCTTTACATAGCTATGCTGGTCCAAGGTAACAGAAATAGTAATTGGCCAGGCAAATTCTCTTTTTAAAAAATAAAATCTGTGATTTTGTTGGTTTTGGGGAACTCTCAATGAGAAGACTCCTCAAGCATTTATTCTTCAATTTATAGTTTAAGAGACTTGCTGGGGCAGCTAGGTGGTGCAGTGAATAGAGCTCTGGGCTTGGCGTCAGGAGGCCCTGAGTTCAAATCTGACCTCAGACCAAACACTTGACACTTACTAGCTGTGTGACCCTGGGCAAGTCACTTAACCCCAATTGCCTGAAAAAAAGAGAGTCTTGCCAAGGGCAGTGTCCTCCAAAGTTGGGTGTGGGAACCCAAGGGATGTTCAAGATCATTCACTGTGGTGAGAGAAATCTATCTATTCATTTTAACCTAAAAAAATAATCAGAAAGAAAGTAAAATGGCTCATGAGATATTTTGAGGGAAATATAGACGTTCCACCAGATGGAAGAGTTGACCATGGTACCCTCACTTTGTTTACTTTAAACATATTGCAGTTTGAATGTGCCTGTGAAATGGATTGCAGATTATATTACCTATTTTTAACTAACCTGACTGCCACAAAATGAACAAGAGTCTGGAAAAGATTCCTGTAAAGAAACTGTGAATGGAAAGTAATACTAATAATGCAAAAGAAGTGAACAAGCACCTTCTCTTCTACTCCTGGCAAGAACTCTTCATCAGAGATATTATGCAGCAAAAGCAATAACTGTCTAATCAGATCTGATGAGAAGTCAGCCAAGAAAATTAAAAATTACCAAGAAGGTTACTCGAAATGTAAATTTATATACACTTGTTAGTGCTGGAGCTTTCCCCAAGTGTGTATTGCACCTTGAGATAGCCATTAGCTAATGGTACTATGAAGCCATCACAATTACCAGGACATTTAGCTTTTGTTGACAAAAATGATGTGTCACCATCAAAAACTCTAATAGCTATACATTTCAAAAATTTGGAAACAGGATTTTCTAACCTGTTTCAAAATTTTGCCCTAAAAAGTGTGAATTTTTTCTTTAAATATTTTATTTTTCTGTTATTTTGAACTTGACAAACATAAAACAAACACAAATAATTTCGTATACAAAGAATAGAAAGAAGATTGTATATGAAAACATGAATCTCTCAGATAGCGCTTATTATTTTTAAGTATATAAAATTCAATTCATTAATCTCAAAACTGTCTTGCTTAGGTCTTCGTTTGAACTTCTTTCTGTTCTCTTCTGTGGCACTAGGTGGCGCTCTGGGCCAGGAAAAAAATCTGCATTTAACTGGTTTCAGACACTACATGTGTTACCCTGGGCAAGTCGCTTAATCTCTGCCTGCCTCAGTTTTATTACTGCGTAAAATGGGGATAATAACAGCACTTACCTCTCAGGGTTGTTGTGAGGATCAAATGAGATAATTGTTGTAAAATGCCCATGCCTGCGCACATAGTAAGCACTATGTAAATGTTTGCTATTATTATTATTTGTAAAGCAATTAGCATAGTGCCTAGCTTATAGCAGGCATTTATAAATGATTGTTTCCTTCCTACTCTTCTGTGCATTTTTAAATACTTTAATGACATTCTTTTCTTTTTTGTGGGGGAGGTCATCAATATCACTATCCTTTCCTTCTCCTCCCTCCAAAAAAATTTAAGCCCCTCTCTTGAAACAAATAAACTTAGTGAAGCAAGATAAATCCATACATTGACTATGTCTGAAAATATATGTCTTATTGTACACTTCTTGTCTATTATCTCTCTGTCAGAAGTCAGGAAGCACACTTTCAGCAATACTGGTCCTCTGGAGTTATGATTGCTCATTGCATTAATCAGACTTCTTAAAGTCTTTCAAAATTGGTTTTCTTTATATGGGGCAGGGAGGAGGCTGGGGAAAGGGAGGAGACAAGGTGGGGTGGGCTGTGCCCATGTAGGTTACGTGTGTCCACATGGGTCTGTCTAGATGTGGCTGGGAAGCATGAATAAATATCTCTAGAATGTCTTCCACCCATCCTTCTCCAAGTGAGACTTTGACGCTGCTTTCCTCAGGAAGAGGAGGTACTGGGCTAGAATTATATCTATTTGCCCCTTAAATATTACTAGTCTAGGGGAAATATTTTTTTTCATTTTTTAAATTCAATTTTATTTTTATTTTCAGTTCCAAATTGTCTCCCTGCCTTCATCCTTCCTTCCCCACCCATTGGGAAGGCAAGAAAAACAATACCCCCTGTACATGCTTCTGGCTTCCAGCTTTGAGAGAAAAGACACGTGGCTCAAGGTCCTCCTCAGCCACATCTAGACAGACCCAGGTGGACACACGGAACCACGGTCCACATGGAGGCACAGCTCACCCCGCCCTTCCCCACCCCATATAACGCAAACCAATTTTGAAAGACTTAAGAAGTCTGATTAATGCGATGACCAACCATGACTCCAGAGGACCAGTATCACTGGAAAGTGCACTTCCCGACTTCTGACAGAGAGGTAATGGACAAGAAGTACAGAATGAGATATATACAAATGACGACATACCAGACAACACCGCTGAATGAACTCTCCTACTACCAGGAGGGTCCCAGACTTTTGAGTTGACTTCTTCCCACAACTTTTCTCTCCTTTCAGGGACCTCTCCCTGAAGAGAATCTTGAACCACAGGTCTTTTTTCTCAAAGCTGAAGAAAGTGCTATTTATCCCCATCTTACGGATGAAAAAACTACAGCAGGCAGAGGTTAAGTGACTGGCCCATGGTCTCACAGCTATTAAGTGTCTGAAGGAGGCTCTGAACTCAGGTCTTCCTTACTCCTAGGCCAGTGCTTCATCCACTACACCACATAGCTGCCTACCTACTAAGTAAATAAAGACTAACTTTGAAGTTACCTGTTAGATTATAAGCACCTTGGGGGCAGGGTCTCCTTCATATTTTTTTTATCTTCAACAGCTAGGGCAGGCGTTTAAAAATGGTTCCTTGATTGGTTGAATGGTTTAAAGCCTGAAGCTAATGCCCTTTGTGAGGGACCACAAATGCCTTGACCCAACCCCATTTTACTGTTCAAATAGTCTTAGAGTCAGGTAGGTGGCTCAGTGAATAGAGTGCTGGGCCTGGAGTCAGGAAGATCTGTGTTCAAATCCAGCCTCAGAGTTTTACTAGCTGTGTGACCTTGGACAAGTCACTTAACCTCTGTCTGACTCTGTTTCTTCAACTGTAAAATGAGGATAACAACTGCACCTACCTTGTGTAGAGTTATTGGGAGGATCAAATGAGATATTTATAAAGCACTTAACACAGTGTTTGGCATTTAGTGGGTGCTTAATAAAGGCTTGTTCCCTTCCCTTCATGTTTTCTGGGTGAGAAATTCAGAAACCATTCCTTTGTGAGTGGCATCCACCAAGCAGTGAACTTAGAGTCAGTCACTGAACTTTACAGCCTATCCCATCCTCTTTTCCATTGGGAGAAACTTAATCTGGAACACTCATAAGCAAATCCCACTCTAAGTCACTTTGTACATTAGTATTAGTCACACCTTACCTGTTGCATGGCTTCTGAAAGGTGCTGCATGCCCAGACCTAACACATCACTCCTTTCTGTGCCCCAAGACAAGCATGGGGTGGCTCAGGAACTATGCCACACCTAGCCCCTCTGGCTGGAAAACCAGGGATGGCAGAGGAGATCCATCCATCAGCAAGCAATTGCAAGCAGGCATCAATTGCTCTGGAAATCACATGAGAATCATAGGAGCAGAGATTTAGAGCCTTAAGAAGGAGTCTTAGAAATCATCTAGTCCAACTATCTCATTTTACAGATGAGGAAACTGAGGCCTAGAGCTAGGAAGTGACCTGCCCCAAGTCACTGGAAGAGCCAGGATTCACTTATAGAATGATTTAAGGTTTGCAAAATTATTTATACATATTATTTACACATATTATTTCATTTGATGCTCAGAACAATTCTGTGAGGTAGGTGCTATTATTATCGTGATTTTATATAAGGGATACTGAGATTAATCAAGGTTAAATAACTTGCCCAGGGCCATACAGGTAGGAAGGGTCTAAAGTGGTCTTTGAACTCAGGTTGTCCCAATTTCAAGTCCTGCTCTCTCTTCAAAGCTCTGCTTCGCTGCTCCAGGAATCAAATCTAAGTGTTTTGACTGCAAATCCAATGCTCTTTTGGCAGCACTGCGATGCCTAGAGGAGATCATCGTGGACTTCATGGAAGAGGCGGCTCTTGAGTTAGACCTTAAAGGATGAGCAGGATGATGAAAGGGAGGGAGGGAGGGAGCAGAGGGAAGGAACAGTCAGGACAAGGGCTAGATTGGAGAGTGTGTGATGGGGAACGATGGAATAGGTTGAAAAGGCCAGGAAGAGCCAGAGCTGGGAGCAGGCCTGGGGAGCAGCTCCTGATGCACCCATGGTACCCCACATTCCTTGCTTGTAGCTTCAGTCATTTAGGACATTAGACTCTGTCCTCACAAGTTTCCTAGTTATCATGCCCTCACTAACTCTAGGCTGATGCCAGAAGGGCAACTTTTTAGGATCAGAGCCTAGGTATAATAAAATTAATGCTCCCCATAGACATTGTAATGGGGAGTTAAGAGGAATTGGGGAAAGTGGAGGAGGGCTGGAATTCTAGGGAAGTGTCCCAATTTATAAACTAAACTACGATGAAGTGGTACTTCCTTGTACAGACACAAGGTGGCATAGTGACCATAATAATAGCAATAATAATAAAGATTAAATAATAGACATTTGTATACCTCCTAAAAGTTTGCAAAGCAATTACTTATACAACCTTGTTTGATCCTTACAACCCTGTGAGGTAAGTACTACAAGTGGTATTATTCCCATTCTATAGATGAGAAAACTGAGGCTAAAGGGATCAAGCAATTGGCTCATGGTTACACAACTATCAAAGGCTGGGGATTCATTTGTACATCTTCCTTCCAAGTCCAGTTCCATTTCTACTATACCACAGTAGCTCTTATATAGATATGTTTTCTGATGGCTCCAGCTGTAGGAAAAGAGGTACTCTGGGAATTGGTAAATTGAAGAGGACCATTGGCCCCTCAGACATCTTAAAGCAGAAAACTCAGGCTGAAGGTACTGGTTGTACCCACCCTTTCAAGGATTGTGGGAAATTCTAACAAAAGGCCTGTCTCCCCCACAACTTCTCTTCCCTGTGTATATCTACTAACAGATACTATAACATATTTTGTTGCTCCTTTACTCAAATATTTTGGTTAACCTAAATTGGCTTCAACCAGAAGCTAACTAGAGATAAAGATGAACTTAAATGAAGGCAGAGAGCCAAACTTCTGCTTAAATGCTGGGGATTTTCCTAACTGGGGGTTCTGAGCTATTGTGATTGTTTATCTAACTATTCATTTACTATAAAGTCCATAAAATAGATGAGGAGACAACATGGTGGCCATTCTATTGGCCCCAGGCTAGTGAATTATTGTAAGAAGATACTGCTGACTAAATGTCTAGAGAAAAAGCCTGTAGGGAAGAGAGTTACACTTATATAATATACTTGAGCTTCGACATATCCATGATTTCATCAGTATGTCTAATCCTTCCACACCTTAGCAGATGGTCTTCATGAGTCAAAAATCGACAATAACAGGCCCAAAATAGATGAGAGAATTGGGGTGGTAAGGGCTGGAAATAAGAGGCTTGAAAAGAGAAGTTACATTCAGGGCCCCAGATTGCCTACCAAGGGTAAGGAGAAGAAAGATATTTCACTGGGATATGGAACTCCCAATTGAGGAAGCTCCTTCTATCAATACAGGTCAACATCTTTTAGGCAACTTTTGGTTTTAAAGAGTTGCCTAAAACACCGAGAGAGTGACTTGTCTAGTATCATTCAGTCAGTATGTTTCAGAGGCAAGATTCCTGGGTCAAAGGCAGCTCTCTCCACTATGTCATACTACCTCTCAGGTCTAGGAGCATAACGTATTAATTAGGTATCTCTGATAATTAAGCTCTCCTCTTTACAGAAATTTGCATTTATCTAGATATGACATTAAGGCAGCTAGGTGGCACAGAGGACAGTGCACCAGGCCTGTACTCAGGAAGACCTGAAATCAAATCTGACTCCAGACACGTACTAGCTATGTGACCCTGGGCAAGTCACTTCACCCTGTTTTCCTTAGTTTCTTCATCTGTAAAATGAGCTGGAGAAGGAAATAGCAAACCACTCCAGTATCTTTGCCAAGAAAACCTCAAATGGAATCACAAAGAATCAAACACAACTGAAAATGACTGAACAAAAAGATATGATATTAGCACATTTCTTTTTTTTCCTTGGGACTCCCAAACACAATTATCTGTGACTTCTGAGCCTCAGGCCAGAAGCACAGATACATCAAAATCTCTTCCCAAATCTCTACCTGCACCAGCATTAATCACACAAACAAGAACGAGGGTCTGCCAAATTTTAATTTTATCCAGGGGAAGAAAATTATAGCAATGCGGGAGGGCAGTTGACTCGAATAGTCACGTGCCCTTGATTCAGCCTACCAGCTTTCACAGCAGAATCATCTTTTCCTCACTTTAACTCCTTCTCCTCTGAGAAGGAAGAGAAACAGAAATCCAAAGATCTGGGCAGTCCACGGAGTGCTGCTCTTTCATTCAGAGCAGAGACAAGGGAAAACGAAGTATCCAGGCTACTTTTGTGCATTGTCCCACCAACTTTTACTGGTCCATCCCAGATTTGATAGCACCATTCTGCCATAGCCTCAAGAACCTAGCAGGGTAGTCAGTGGTTTGGGGGGAAGGTACCCCATGCCTTCCCAGGATGTGGCATCCCTCAAACACCCCAACTCGGCCCTGTACTTCCTTAGGGCTCTCAATGGAAGGTGAATTCTTCGAACTTCTTCTGCCCAGAAGCTCCCGGGTTCAAAACTGTTGCTAAACTAGTAAATTCAGGGATAGCATCTGCTAAAATCCGCCTCTATAGCAGCACTCACAGTCCAGGTGTCACATGTTTTTGTGTCTCAGATATCTAGCACAGAGCCTGGTAGAGAGTAGAAATTTAATACATGCTTATTGATTAATTGGCTACATAATCATTGCTTCTTCTGTATAGGATATGATTGGTTTCAGGACAGAGAATCAAGATCAAAGCTTGATCTATACCAGAAAATCATTGAATCATGTCCGCACTGAAGCCTACTATCACAATATTATAGTAATCGGTAATTATATAGTACTTTGAGATTTACAAAGGACTTTACATTCATTTTCTCATTTGGCCCTCACAATAAACCACTTATATAGCACTTTAAGGTTTGCAAAGCACTTTGCAAACATCATTTCATTTTATCTTCCCAACAACTCTGGAAGGGAAATACTGTTATTGCCCTTGTTTTACAGACGAGAAAACTGAAACAGAGAGGTTAAGTGACTTGTCCAGGGTCACACAGTTAAGTGTTTGAGGCTGGATTCGAACTCCAGTCTTCCTGATGCCGGGTCTAATATACTATCCACTGTGCCACCAGCTGCCAGCCCTATGAGGTAGGTAAGTATTAAAGGCATTGTATTGAGTGCTGTATGGGACTGAAAAGAGGTATTACAAGACTTAGTCATAGCTCTCAAAAGAACTTCTGATCTAGATTCAGCAAATGTTTCTGTAAGTCTATCTGTTCCATTCTGATTATTGCTTCAGAATAATCCCTACCCAGGGCCACAGACAGAGCCTATATGCTCAGTAATAGAGCCCCAACTCTTCATCATTGGCTCGTAGAATCATAAAACAGAGTGGAACAAAAAGCTGACTCCTCTAAAATGAAATTTCTTATTTTAGTCTTATTTTTACTGATATCTTTTGCTTTTACATCCCATTCATTTCTGAATCTATTTTTCCCTCTCCCTTTCCCCAGGGAGACAAGTAGTGAAGCAAAACCAACATACGAGATGTAATTTCTTAGGGAAACATATAAAATATAGTCTTAGGTTTTTAAAAAAATGCAATTGCGTAGAGTTATAAGTTGAGGAATATGTGACTAGATAACAATTCATGGGAAAAGGCCCTGGAGGAAATGATGAATCACTCTCCACCTCCTCACAGAGAGGTGATGGATTCAGGGGGCAGAAGGAGACATACATAGTTTTGTATACAGCCAATGAGGGCATTTGTGGTGTTTGACTACGCATATTTGTTCTGAGAAATTTGCTTTTCCTTTCTCTTTTTTTCTAATAAGGTAAGAGGTGGTAGAGAGAAAAAATAGATTTCTTTTCATTTTTAAAAACTTAAAAATAGAGAGGTGAAGAGTGCTACCGATATGTAATGTTGCATGCACTTTCAGATGAGTGGTTGGTTTTGCTTAATTATTTTATTTTGCTTAATAGTCCTACCTTGTTAAAAAGAGATTTCTCATGGAGTTGGGGTAATCTGGAAGTGCTTGTAATGTAAAAATAAAACGTGGCAATAAAACTTTTTTTTTTTTAATTTTTAAAGGAGTCTTTAGCCAACTGCAGTTTCAGTATGAACCAACAGTGTAATATGGCAGCCAAAAAAAAAATTCAATCTTAGGATACTTTTTTGTTTGTTTGGTGAGGCAATTGGGGTTAAGTGACTCATCCAGAGTCACACAGCTAGAGAATGTTATGTGTCTGAGGCTGGATTTGAACTCAGGTCCTCCTGATTCCAGGGCCGATGCTCTATCCACTGTGCCACCTACCTGCCCCTATAATCTTAGAATGCTTTAATAGAAAAAAATAGTGTCCAGAACAGTGTTAGTCATGCTGTATTGTGGGCTGGTCAGCCCACATTGTATTCAGTTATGGTAGTCAGATTTTAGGAAGGGCACCTATTAGCAAGGAGCATGCCCAAAGGAGGATGGTCAGCCCTAGGATCTACCTTGAATTCCAATCTTGCATCACCAATGGCATGCTGGATATCACCTGCATGTCATCATCAAATGCATTGTGTCCAAAATTGAACTCAGTATCTTTCCCCTCAGTTCCACCCTTTTCCCCACTTCCCTGTTTCTGTAGAGATCTATCAATCTTGACTCTTCCCTCTCCTTCATTGTCATATCTAAGTGAATGCTAATTCTTGTTCATTTTACTTTCACCACATCTTTCTTGTTCTTCCCCTCTTCTCCATTCACTTGCCCACCATATTAGACCAGGCCTCATCACCTCTCCCATAGGTTATCCGTGTTGGAATCAAGAAAAGCTAAGTTCAAATCTGACTTTGGGTACTTACTAGTAGTGTGGCTCAGGGCAAGTCAATTAACCTATTTGCCTCAGTTTCCTCATCTATAAAATGTGAATAATAATAACACCTACCTCTCAGGGTTGTTGTGAGGATCAAATGAAATAGTATTTGTAAAATGCTTAGCACAGAGCCTGGCACATATGGCAGGGAAAGGCGGCCTAGCCGTTCCAGATCTTAAATTGAATTATAAAGAAGCAATCATCAAAACTACTTGGTACTGGCTAAGAAATAGAGTGATAGATCAGTGGAATAGGTTAAGTGTGCAAGACACAGCAGTCAATGACTATAGTAATCTACTATTTGATAAACCCAAAGACCCCAGTTTGTGGGATAAGGACTCACTATTTGACAAAAACTGCTGGGAAAACTGGAAAGGAGTATGGCAGAAACTAGGTATAGACCAAAATCTCACACCATATACCAAAATAAAGTCAAAATGAGTTCATGATTTAGATATAAAGACTGATACTATAAGCAAACTGAGAGAGCAAGGAATAGTTTACCTGTCAGATTTATGGAGAACAAAAGAATTCATGACCAAACAGGAGATAGGGAACATTATGAAATGCAAAATGGATGATTTTGATTACATTTAATTGAAAAGTTTTGGCACAAAGCCAATGCAACCTAGATTAGGAGGGAAGTAGAAAACTGGGAAAGAATTTTTACAACCAGTGTCTCTAATAAGGGCCTCATTTCTAAAATATATAGAGAATTAAGTCAAATTTATAAGAATTCAAGTTATTCCCAAATGATAAATGGTCAAAGGATATGAACAGGCAGTTCTCAGGTGAAGAAATTAAAGCTATCTGT
>NW_020954585.1:24502538-24516822 GCF_900497805.2 Vombatus ursinus
CATGAAAAAACGCTCTAAATCACTATTGATTAAAGAAATGCAAATCAAAACAACTCTGAGGTACCACATCACACCTATCAGATTGGCCAACATGATAAAACAGGAAAATGATAAATGTTGGAGAAGATGTGGGAACATTGGAACACTAATGCATTGTTGGTGGAGTTGTAAAATAATCCAACCATTTTGGGGAGCAATTTGGACCTATGCCCAAAGGGCTACAAAGATGTGCATACCCTTTGACCCAGCAATAGCACTTCCAGGTCTGTATCCCAAACAGATCATAAAAATTGGAAAAGAACTCACATGTATAAAAATATTTATAGCAGTTCTTTCTGTGGTGGCCAAGAATTGGAAACTGAGGGGATGCCCATCAATTGGAGAAATGGCTGAACAAGTTGTGGTATATGAATGTAATGGAATACTATTGTGCTATAAGAAATGATGAGCAAGTGGACTTCAGAAAAACCTGGAAAAACTTGTATGAACTGATGCAGAGTGAATAGTGAAGTAACATCCATGTTGTGCAATGACTTTGATAGACTGAGCTCTTCTCAGCAATGCAAGGATCTAAGGAATCTCCAAAAGTCTCTTGATGGAAAATGGTATCCACATCCAAAGAAAGAACTATGGAGTCTGAATGCAGATGGAAGCATACTATTTGCTCTTTTTTCCTTCTGTTTTGTTTTGTTTCCTCTTTCTTGTGGTTCCTTCTAGTGATTCTAATTCTTCCTTACAACATGACTAATGTGAAAATATGTTTAATAGGAATATATATGTATAGCCTATACAAGATTGCATACCATCTTGGGGAGGGAGGGGGAGAAAAATTTGAAACTCAAAAGCTTATGGAAATGACTGTTGATAAATCAAAATAAATTAATAAAAAAAATTGACATCAACTGTATCTGACAATATATGCAATATACCATACTCAGCGTCCCCTAACTCTGCAAAGAAGGAAGGAGGTACATGTGCTCAACTCTGGTGTCAAATTTGGTCATTATAATCATACAGCACTCAGTTTCATTCTTTTGTTCTATTTACTTTGTCATAGTTATTTTCGTATATTGTTTTTCCTAATTAGTAGTACTGTTTGCAACACTGAATAGTTATGTACCCAACAATTGTAAAGTGGCTGGACAAATTGTGGTATATGAATACAATGAAATATTATTGTGTGGTTAAAGAAATTATGTCATATGAATTTAATGGGATATTATTGTACTGATTACTGTATCATAAGGAATGACTACAAACAATTTTTAAAAAGATGGAGAAACCTGTATGAAGCAATGCAGAGTAAACAAAACAGAACCAAGAGAACAATATGTACAATGATTTCAACACTATGAATAAAGGCAATTTATATAGCATTAAAATTCAGATAAAAAAGATGGTATAACTTTGGTACTGCAATATAAAGTGCACATCCATCCTTTGTTTTAGCATGGGGAATACTACTAAAATGTAAGGTTGCAATCACTCTTTATATTGTTTTATTTTATTGTTTTCAGGGATTGCACATTGTGGGGAATGCAGTTATGAGTATACTGGTGTGTTGCATGATGCACTAAAACAAAATTTATCTATAAGACTTTACTAATTTATTTTTTAAAAGAAAAAAATTCTGAAGACACTAAAAGAAACAAGGAAAAAAAGGAGAGTTGTCAAAAGAGACCATTAGAGATGCAGAGAATTACTCCAAACAAAGAGAAACAAAGATAGCATGCTGTTTAACTCATTGCTGTGTATTTAATTAATTTTTTTTTTAGGCAATTGGGCTTAAGTGACTTACCCAAGGTCACATAGTGTATATTTAATTTTTTCATCCCTACATCTATTACAATGAAGTGGTATAATTGAATACTCATTAATTAAGACTTCTTTCTCATTAATTAATTAATTACAAATTTAAAAAAAATATTTTATTTCATTTAATAGCTTTAATCTAAATGTTAATATTATTTTTAGTGCTGTTTAAAGTTAACTTCATTCATATTGTTGAGGTCATTTTGTCTGTTGTTCTCTTGGTTCTGTTTTGTTTACTCTAACTGTTTCATATAGGTTATTCCATCTTTCTTTTAATTGTTCATAGTCATTCCTTATGGCACAGTAATTGGTTCAATAACACTCTGTCAATTATTTCAAAATATTTAAATATTTTTAAAATATTTATTATTTACCAACTAAAGAAATCTCCTTTCCTAATAATAGTCATTCATATACAATAGGTTAATAAATATAAACAATAATAAAGCAAAGGCTTTATATTTATAATACTTTGGTTATATGAAAGTTCGCAGTCAAAATTACTTCAAACCCTCAATATAATAATAGATAACTATATTTCACTTGCATGGAAATATCATCCTACACCATTCAGTTTGCTCCAGATATTGACTAGAGTCTCTTAAGAATCTTTTTCATGGTTCTCCTCAAGATAAGAGAGAAACTCAGTCTCTCAGGAAATAAACTAGATTAGATCTTTTCCTTGATTTTTTTCTCTTCAGTCAACACAGGAAACAGTCTTTCCAGAATACACAGTACTTGCCAATTCCTTGAAGATTCTTTATAGAATGTTCTCCATAATGTTTCTTTATAACATAATCCTTGACAGTTCTGATGAAGAAGTTTCATCTTACCTTTTCCCTCTTCCTCACAGATAAAACACACAAAATATTCATTACTCCAAAAGGAAAATGCACTTCATAGTTGGATTTTTTTTTTCAACTTACTTCCAAAAGCCAGCACAAACTGCTTTACTCAGCATTCCATTTTGCTCTTAAAAATACAGTAACATTATTTATAGTCTCTGTGGGAAAGCCTAGTGAAAAAGATATCACACTCAGTTCGGTAATCTCAGAAGTTTTTTGCTTGTCCCTCTATATCAGTAAAAACGTTTTTAGCACTCAGCTCTCCATATGTGTGTTCGTGTGTGTGTGTATATGTGTGTGTATAATATATAACATGGATGAAGAAGCTGATCTTGTGCCCCAATCTCCTCTTTGGGGCTCCATACTTGGGCTACTTCTGGTGACAAGGGTGTCTAGGGCCCTTGCTAAAGAAACCGTGAAACAAGAATCCCCTCATCAGCCCTTCGGTTTACAACTCCCCAGATGTCATAATGTGATGCCAGTGAGAGGGGGGGAGAGGTAGAGTCCACCCCCACCTCCCCATCCCAGCATGATGCAGATCTTGCTCATGTAACTTAACCGGGTGAGTCTCCCTCTTTGTTTTTCCTCTCTTTCAGTAGGTCTTCACTTGCAGCAGTGGCGAAATCAGCGTGGAATTAAGGGCAAAGTTGTGGATGCAGCATGAGGGGGAGCACACTGGTGGCAAGGAAAGAGTCAGAGGCTACCGGAAAGAAGAGTCCACTTTCTGGTTGAGGAAGCTGTTTCCAGTGAAGATAAAATATAAACTAATTAGCAGCCTTGCAAAAACTGTTTATGTCCCAACAAGGCTTGAATGTCAGCTTCTCAGCTGATTGTACTAGTAGTGACAGGTTAATCATTCTATTATACACTATAATTCTTTTGTGAAAAAAATTCTTTTGTGCTTAGCAATCCTTTTTTGTACAGCAATAAACTTGTACTGTATTTGATTCATAGTTGTACATTGAAGACCTTTTTACTCCCCGCCTCAATCCCCCTAGCCCCACTTCCTCCCCATCTCTCCTCCCCAACACCTTAGAAACTCAAGACTAGAGCCAACAGTAACATTACTGTAATTAGCAAGTTTCCTCAGGAAGATGAGGTGGGAGTGAGGAGCCAATAAATGTAAGAATTGGAGAGCCCTATTTCCCCCACTGAGAAGTCACACTTCTTCATTAAACCAAGCATACACTTTGACCCAGCATTACCACTACCAGGTCTATACTCCCAAAGAGTTCAAAGGGAAAGGAAAAGGACCCATATGTACAAAAATATTTATGGCAGCTCTTTTGGTGGTGATAAACTGGAAACTAAAGGAGTTTCCACCAATTGGGAAATGACTGAATAAATCATCATATATGCATATGATGGAATACTATTTTCCTGCAAGGAATGATATGGGAGATGGTTTAGGAGAAATCTGAAAAGACTTGAAACTGATGCAAAGTAAAATTAGCAAAAGCAAAAGAAGAATTTATACAATAACAACAATATGGTGGAGTTGTGAATTGATCCAACCATTCTGGAGAGCAATTTGGAACTATGCCCAAAGGGCTATAAAACCATGCATACCCTTTGATCCAGCAATACCACTACTAGGTCTGTATCCCAAAGAGATCATAAAAAAGGGAAAAGGACCTACGCTACAAAAAAATTTATAGCAGTTCTTTTGTGGTGGCAAAGAATTGGAAATTGAAGGGAGGCCCATCAATTGGGGAATGGCTGAACAAGTTGTGGCATATGAATGTAATGGAATACTATTATACTATAAGCAATGATGAGCAGGCGGATTTCAGAAAAAGCTGGAAGGACTTATATGAACTGATGCTGAGGGAAGTGAGCAGAACCAGAAGAACATTGTACACAGTAGCAGCAACACTGTGCCATAGTCAGCTATGATAGACTTAGCTCTTCTCAGCAATATAATAATCCAAGACAATTCCAAAAGACTCATGATGGAAAATGCTATCCACATCCAGATAAAGGACTATGGAGTCTGAATGAAGATCGAAGCACACTATTTTCACTTTTGTATTTGCTTGTTTTTTTCTTTCTCGTGGTTTTTCCATTTTGTTCTGATTCTTCTTTCACAACATGACTAATGTGGAAATATGTTTAACATGATTGTACATGTATAACCTATATCAGATTACTTGCTGTCTTGGAGAGGGGGCAGAAAAGGGAAGGAGGGAGAAAAATTTGGAACTCAAAATCTTACAAAAATAAATGTTGAAAACTATCTTTACAGGTAATTGGAAAAAAATAAAATGTTAAGTGGGAAAAAAGCAATAACAACAATACTGTAAAATCAACCAAGTTTGAAAGACTTAAGAATTCTGAATAACACAATTATCAACCACAATTCCAGAGGACTCATGATGAAACAAGTTACCTGCTTCCTGACAGAAAGGTGTGGGACTGAGGGTGCAGATTGAGGTATAAATATTTTTTAGAAGTAGCCAATGTGGGAAATGGTTTTGCTTGACTATCCATATCTGTTACAAGGGCTTTGTTTTTCTTTCTTTTTCAATTGGCGGTGGGGGAAGGTGGGAGGGAGAAAAGGTAATTCTGGTTAACTGAAAAAAAATTTTCTTAAAAGAGAAGTCATGTTTCCCAAGCAATGAACTAAGTATAAAATAGCATGTACAGAGCAGAGAAAGATGAGTACCCTGAGTCCCCTCTGAAACCCAATAGCAGTTACCTCTAGCTTCTATACTAGATTTCAAAAGGAGAAACAACTTCTATTCTAGCTTTCTGTCTTCCCACTTTTTGAGTGTGTCAGGACATTAATTGCTCTCTAATGGATTTCTAGAGAAAGCAAGATAGGAGATTTGCCTTCCTAGGAGATACAGTTACCCAAATATTTTTTAAAATCAAGTTCATAAAATGCTATCCACATCCAGAGAAAGAACTATGGAGTTTGAATGCACACTATTTGCTCTTTTTTTCTTCTATTTCGTTTTGTTTCTTCTTTCCCGTAGTTTCTCCCATTGGTTCTAATTCTTCTTTACAACATGACTAATGTGAAAATATGTTTAAAAGGAATGTATATGTAGAGCCTATATCAAAATGTATGCCATCTTGGGAAGGGAGAGGGAGAATATTTAAAACTCAAAAGCTTATGGAAGTGATTGTTGAAAACTAAAAATAAATTAATTTAAAAAAAAACAAACCAAAAGTGTTTCCTTCATTTATACCCTTCTTGGTGGAGAACATGACCACCGCCAGAAGGAGGACCCCCAAGATGTGGACCTGAAGTGAGTTACTGCCTATGTAATACAGATGGATCTGAAGTGAAAGCTAAATCTATTCAGCAGTCTCACAAGTTCCCCAGGACTCATTTTATCTTTTCAGAGACTTCATAATAGAGGTGATGGATTTCTAGGAGTTTTAAAGTGCCTCACATGTTCTGTATCTGTTAGAGGATCCTGTGAGTTCTTTGTTATGAGTTACAATTTCATATTTTAAGTATTTATCAATACAAACATGTAAGTCTTTTGTGTTTTAGTCATTTCTTTAATGGTAAAAAAAAAAAAATAGCAAATCGCTGCCCTATATCTGATGTCTACTTATTTTTGAAATTTGGCTAATAAATTTGTGTCTTCCATGATGTCAATTATTCTTGCAAAAGAGTTGGAAGGTGTGCATATTTATATTTGTAACAAATAGGTTTAAAACTCACAGAACATCTTCATTTGGAATATTTTTAAGTAGGTTGAAAAATTCTGTTTCCAAGTTTTTTAAGTATATAGATACGAGAGTTTTTACGAGTTACACATTTACATTGTTTTCAGTAAAAAAAATCACATAATGATGAAAATATTTCCAAATATTCATTTTCTAAATGCATTTTCCATGGTATGAATTTCTTTCAAGTAACAGTTACTTTACCACTCATTCTTTTTAAATCAATTTTATTTTCAGTTCTGAATTATCTCCTCCCCCTCCTCCTCCCTCACCCATTGAGAAGGCAGGAAAAACAAAACTCATTACAAATATGTATAGTCATAAAAAATGAATTCCCACGTTAGCCATGTCCAAAAGAAAGAAAGAAGAGAAAAGAAGAAAACATTCTTTAATCTTTAATCTGGGTCCAGCAGTTCTCTATCTGGAGGTAGATAACATGTTTCACATGAGTCCTTTGGAATTACGGTTGGTCATTGTGTTGATCAGAATTACTAAGTCTTTCAAAGTTGAATATCTTTACACTATTTCTGTAATTATATAAATTGTTCTCCTGGTTCCACTCACTGCACTTTGCCTAAGTTCATACAAGTCTTCCCAGAATTTTCTGAAACCATTCTCTTCACTATTTCTTATAGTATAATAATATGCCATCACATTCATATATTATAATTTGTTCATCCATTCTTTAATTGATAGGCATCCCTATAGTTTCCAATTCTTTTCCATGACAAAAAAGAGCTGCGACAGATATTTTTGTACATATAGGCCTTTTTCCTCTTTCTTTGAACTCTCCAAAGGCCGCATGATGAGAAATGCTATCCACATCCAAAGAAAGAACTATGGGGTTTGAATGCAGATCAAAGCATACTATTTGTTATTTTTTTTCTTCTGTTGTGTTTTGTTTCCTCTTTCTGGTGGTTCCTCCTAGTAGTTCTAATTCTTCTTTACAACATGACTAATGTGAAAATATGTTTAAAGGAATGTATATGTGGCCAGATTGTATGCTATCTTGGGGAGGGAGGGGGAAAAAATTTAAAACTCAAAAGCTTATAGAAGTGATTGTTGAAAACTAAAAATAAATTAATTAAAATTTTAAAAAAATTTTAAAAAAGAAAAAAAAAGGAAGATGATTTCCCATCTTTCAGTCTTAGAGTCCTCATGACAGTCAAGTAAATTTGATGCTAGGAAACTAATCCTTATTACTTTGAGTCTTTTCTCTGTGGAGTTGCTTTTTTAGTATTTCTCACATGACTCTCTTTTGTTTCTGCCCTTTTTTAAGCAATAAGATTGTCCCAATCAAAAAGAGCACCACCTTTCATGAGCCAACAAGTACACAATCATTTATTAAGCATACTCGATGCACCAGGTTTTGTGTTAAGTGCTGGATATACAAAGAGGCAGAAACACAGTCCCAGCCGTCAAGGACTTTCCTATATACAGGTTAAATTGATCTCATAGGAGTCAATAGCATTAAGGAGAGCTGGGAAAGGCCTCTTGTAGAAGGTAGGATTTGAACTGAGCCTTCAAGGCAGGAAAGCATCCTAGGAATAGGGGACAGCCCTGAAAAAGCAGAGTCAGGAGACAGTAGGTCTTGTCCAAGAAACAGAAAGTAGGCTAGTGTTGCTGGATCACACAGCACATGGAGAGGAGTAAAGTTTTCATCCTTTGTTCTGAAAGAGGACCAATGATGTCATGGTCTTAACTTGTGCATGAATCGGACTTAAGTGAAGCAAAATTGCAGAGCCGTCCGCCTTACTTTCTCTTCCAGAGCCATTGAAGTCCAATGGCAAGACAAAAGTCAAGGCAACTGGTGATGGCCCAGAATGCAGTGGATGACCTTGGCATCTTCACTGTCTGACCAAGCTCTAAGTGTTCCACCGTGCTTGCTTCAGCCACATTCATGACCATTGGAATGAACTGTTGTCATCTACCCATTCTGGAGGGGATGTCTTCACATGCTTGGGGTAGACATTCCCTAACTCACCGACAGGTTTGAGGCCTGCTGGTTACTCTCAACCTGGTTTAGCTGACTGCTGAGATAGTTTTTACTAGGGTGTGGCTGCTGTGAATGCCACAGCTTCTTGGAGCTACAGGTGAGAGTTAGGTGAAAGGTGGGCACCAAAGGTAGATGCGCAGCCCTAGAAAGGAGTAAAGTATTAAGAACACTGAAAATGTAGGGAGGGGCTAGATTGTGAAGAACTTTAAAAACAGAGGGGGGGAAAGGGTTTAAAAACAGACTCTGGAAGGCAGCTCGATGGCGCAGTGGACAGAGCACCAGCCCTGGAGTCAGGAGGATCTGAGTTCAAATCCAACCTCAGACACTTACTAACTTTGTGACTCTGGGCAAGTCACTTAACCCCAATTGCCTCAGAGGAAAAAAAATCAACTCAGAGAATTTTATCTTGGATCCTGGAGGTAATAAGGAGCCACTGGAGTTTATTGAATGGAGGGAAGAGGTTAACATGGTCAGACCTGTGTCCTAGGAATATCAATTTGACAGCTGAGTGGAGAATAGAGATGGACTGGAGTGGTGAGATACTTGAGTCAGGCCAACCAACAGTCCAAGCACTAGGTGATGAGCCTGCACCACGGTAGAGATGTGTGAGTAGGGAAAAGGGGGAGGAGGGTGGCATGTCAAGTCTTGACATTGGATTAGACATGTGGAGTGAATATGAGTGAGAAGTTGAACATGACGTTGCTATTGAGAGCCTAAGTAACTGGGAGGAGGGTGGTACCCTTGATAGCAATACATAATTGGGAAGAAAGGAAGGTTTTGGCAGGTGAGAACAGATAATGAGCTCCATTTTGGACGTGTAGAGTTTGAAGTGCCAGTGGAACCACTGTGTAGTCATTTGTGTTCAAGGGTAGATGGCTATAGGCTTGAGAATCAGTCTCAGGTTCACCCAGGTAGGCACATGCTCTCACTCGCATGTGCATGTCAATGCTGTATCTGCTATTGAGGAGAGAGAGGGAAGTCCCCTCCATTCTTTGCTGGAAAACCAAAGGAAAGCTTGCAGTGCATCAACATGTTTACTAGAGAGGAAGAGAGAAAAAAATCAGAAGTTGTTTTTCCTGTTAAGTTTACTGCAGGGGCAGCAATTCCTATTCACAGCCAACCATCTTTGATACAACTGCTAATGATGGGGATGATGGGCACCAACCGGGAGTCTCTGGATCCACGTATGCTTTAGGGAAGGGTGGGGATGTGGGGAGGAGGAGGAGGAGCAGCTAGATGGCTCAGTGGATAGAGCGCTAGGCCTGGAGTCAGGAAGACTCATCTTCCCAAGTTCAAATATGGCCTCAGACACTTTCTAGTCATGTGACCCTGGGCAAATCACTTAACCCTGTTCACCTCCATTTCCTCATTTGTAAAATGAGCTGGAGAAGGAAATGGCAAATCACTGCAGTATCTTTGCCAAGAAAACCCCAAATGGACTCACAAAGAGTCAGACACGACTGAAATGACTAAAGAACAACAATGTAAAGTGATGCACAGTGAAGGAAGCAGAATTGGGAAAACAATATAAAAATATCTATGACAATGCAAATTGGGGAAAATGACAACGAAATTGAAACTTCATACTATAAAATTATAATGACCTAAGCTTGGTTCTGAAGAAGAGTTAGAAGAATGTATCTTAACTTCTTCTTTGCACAGGTGGGTGGCCATGGATATGGGACATAATCTATAATATCAGAATTGATTGATTGATGTGTTGTTTAGTTTTGCTGAATTGCTTTTTTCCTTCTTTTAAAAAATATTTGTAATAAGAGATGATTCTCTGAGTGGGCATATGTTGGAAAAAGAAGATGATAAAAAAAGTTATCAATAAGTTGCTTTAAATGTCATCTTTACCTTGAAGAGACAGATTAGTTTCTCTTTTTTAAAAAAAAAAAATATCTGTTAGGGGGCAGCTAGAAGGCACAGTGGATACAGCACCGGCCCTGAAGTCAGGAGGACCTGAGTTCAAATCTGACCTCAGACCAAAACACTTGACACTTACTGGCTCTGTGACCCTGGGCAAGTCACTTAACCCCAATTGCCTGCAAAAACAAACAAACAAAAAAAAAAACAAATAAAAAATATCTGTTAATTAGCCTACTGCTGACGGGCATTTGTCATCGCACACACACACAAAAGTTAGCAAATTAGGGACACTTGTCTTTATGTAAAAAAAAAATGTGTAACATTTTTATGTTCAACAACTATTTTAAGCGTTTTGCCAGGAAATAACAAGCAAATATCTGTATGGAGAAAATGTTGGCATGTGTAATCTTCATGGGGTAAAGTTTTGGGGTGGAGTTTGTCTGTTTTGGAAGCACTTGTCAAATAAATACTTAATAATGCAATATTGGGTTTTTTTTCTCTGTAATACTTGAGTCTAGAGTTCTGCAAATGTTCTTGCAATAGATTATGTGTCTTTTCTCAGATTTTTTTTCAAATATATATATAATATATATATATATATATATATACACACACACCCAGATATGTATTTATCATTTCTGTGACTTGTTTCATGATTTGGTGATTGAGGGAAGCTTTTGTATGTCAAAACCAAGCAGGTAAGCCTCTCAAATACAGAAACTGTGATCTCACATGGTTTCCTTCCAATAATCAATTAACAAGAAGACACAAATGAAACAGTCCCTGCCCTCAAGGAGCTTATATTCTATTGGGTGAGTCAACATGTATACAAATAATTATTACCATATTTCACATAATTATACCTTTGGATAGTTATAATTATGAATTCAAATACGTGACCACTTGTATGGATTTATCATTTGCACTAATTGGGACCTAGGTTTATGTATAGAATATATATGTAACACACCTTTTGGAGCTCTTCCAAAAAGTTTGGACCCAGGGCAATGAGGAGATGGATATGACTTTTTGTTAGTGGCTGGGCTTCCCAGCATTCCCTAGCCTCCGAGGGGTTTCCTGACTTGACATGAAAATAAAATTACTTGGAGTACCACTGACCTTGACCTTGGAGGACTCAGAAGTCAAGTAAACAAGAGACAAGCTGAAGGAGGAGGGTGCCGAGCTATGAAGGAAGCAGACATAGGTTAAGAGGAGCTTCAGAAGTCTTGAATTAGGTCAGTGAGCATGATTCAAGTGAGAACTATATCTTAGAGGAATCCTACATTGCTAATCTAGTTTTAGCTAGTATCAGAGGTCTATGACCTTCCTCCCTGCCCCTCATTTTTTCCTCCCCCCAGAGGAAGGATTGTTTGGTATGCCGTTTACTCATTTTAGACTCTCCCTGCCCAAACCCAGTCTGGGAGTTATTTATATTTGTTCTGGATATTTGCATGGGGATAGACCTATAGGGACCATCCCATGGAGCATGCGCTGAGCTCTCCAGGCTACTTCCAGGAACATGTGTGGTTTGTCTAAAGGCCATGCACTTTGAGAAGACAAAGCAATCCCTTTCTTGGCTACTGAGAAGGAAGTCCTTGACTCAATGAATCTTAAAAAGAGCATCATTCAATCTTCTGTTTCTTTCTCTCTTTAACTTGATTGGCACCCCTCTCTCTCCTTTTCCTTCTCACCTCCTTCCCCCCACCCCTGCTTCCTGTGAAGGGTGGGAGGTGTGTCACCCTTCCTCTACCCAGGCAGAAATGGTGAACTCTGAGAAGCTAAAGGAAGGTAGGCCTAGGTGCACCTTAGTGTGAACCTTGGGCTCCTGCTGGCCTCTTTAGCTTTGTTTTTCTTCTATGAATATAGGTAACTGAACAATTATCCCAAAATAGATGTGTTCAGCATTGGAGGCAGCCTTGTGAGTTTGGGAGGTCAGGAGATCCTAGATCTTTCAGTTCAAACTAACTGGTGTGAGGAGTGTTCTGCAAGTAACACTCTTCTTGGAGATGTTGACCACCAGCAGGAAATTGAATCCAAGCCCTCACTTACTTTGCCAGGAATCAGGAAGACCTGAGTTCAAATCTGGCCCCAGACACCTACTAGCTGTGTGACCCTGTGCAAACCACATAACTTCTATTTTCCTCAGTTTCCTCAAATTTAAAATGACGATAATAAAAGCACTTACCTCACAGGTTCTTGTGAGGATCAAATGAGATAATATTTGTAAAATGCTTAGCACAGTGCCTGGCACATAGTAGGTACTATATAAATACTTATTCACTTTCCCTTCCCCCACTGCTCCTGATATATATTCTATATTGAGTACCTTCCTACTTCACCTCTTTGGCTAGACATGAGCCAAACTTAAGCTTTAAGTGACTTTCCCTAGAGTTTTGGAGAGGGGTCATAAAGAACTAAAGAGTGCAAGAAAAGGATTCTGACACATTCTAAAGGGCCAAGTTCCCTCAGAACTGAACCTGGAGAGAGAGGAGAGAGTGAGAACATCCATGAGAGAGAGGGCTGGTGAGAGAGAAAGAGAGAGAGAGAAGGGAAGGGGAGGGAGACAGGGAGACAGCAAGAGGAAGAGAGAGAGAGAGAGAAAGGGAGACAGGGAGAGAGAGAGAGAGAGAGAATGTGAGAGTAGAAAATGAGAGAGAAAATATGAAAGAGAAAGAGAGAAAGGGAGGAAGAGAGAGAGAAGGAGGGAGGGAGGGAGAAAGTGAGAGGAGAGAATGAGAGAGAATATGAAAGAGAAAGAGAGAGAGAGGGTGAGGGAGAGAGAGAGACAGAGACAGAGAGAGAGAGGAAGGGAGAGAGAGAATGAATGTGAGAGGAGAGAATGAGAGAGGATGTGAAAGAGACAATGTGAGAGGAGAGAATGAGAGAGAGAATGTGAAAGAGAAAGAGAGAGAGAGGGAGGGAGAGAGAGAGAGACAGAGAGACAGAGACAGAGACAGAGGAGTCCTAGCTCCATTGAACGCAGCAGTGGTTTTATTGTTACACTTAAAGTAGAGAAAAGAAAATGAGAGTGTCCTTTATTCTAGAGAGATGAAATGTTAGGTTCACATTGAACCTCAGGGCTTGGGAGCTAAACTGGAACAGCTGGGCAAAGTGGGAGAGTAATTTTGAACTGTCAATGGGCTGGGATTGACATACCTCTAAGATAAAAGTCATAAATTGATAAGAAGAATGATCTGTGAAGGAATTTTCACTTCCATTTTGCTGGACAGACTTTGAAAAGTAGGCCCCACCCCACTGAGGGAGGGGCAAGTGTGTTACTTGGAAAGGGAAAGTCACACCCTGAAAGTGAATGAGCCTTGGGAAGCTCCATTTACACCAAGGAAGTTTGAGTAAATTGAATCCACATGCTCACCTGGCTCAGTGGGTGATTGACAGCTCAGCCTGCCTAGCTCCCCAGCACCACTTATTGCTCACATATCGTATGTAAAATAAATACACAGTAATTTGGGGAAGAGAGGGCACTATGGGCCGGAGAGAATCAGGAAAGGCCCCACGTAAAAGTGAATGTTTGAGCTGAGTCTCAAAGGAAACGAGAGATTTTATGAGGCAGAGGTGAGGAGGGAATGCATTCCAAACGTGGAGAGAAGCCAAGACAAAAACACAGGAGGTGGAGTGTCATGTTTGTTTGTATTATAGAGTTCAGTCCAGACTGCAGAATCTGGCTGAATTATAGAATTGACAAAAGGGAGTAATATATAATAAACTGAAAAGGTAAGTCAGGGTCAGGTTGTGAAGGGTATAAAATGCCAAAGAATGTTGTATTTGATAGGGGAACCAATAGAAAGCCACTGCAGTTTAATGAGTGGGGAAGCGACATGATCACAGACCTGTGCCCAAGGAAAACTACTTTGGCAGATGTAAGGAGGATGGATTGGACTAGGGAGAGGTTTGAGTAGCAAGACTACTTAGGAGGGGGGCAGCTAGAGGGCACACTGGATACAGTATTGGTCCTGCAGTCAGGAGGACCCGAGTTCAGATGTGAACTCAGACACTAGCTGTGCGACCCTGGGCAAGTCACTTAACCCTAGTTACCTCAAAAAAAAAAAAAAAAAAG
>NW_020954585.1:24516846-24551864 GCF_900497805.2 Vombatus ursinus
CTATTACTATAGTATACGTGAGAGGTGCTGAGGGTCTGAACTAAGGTGGTGACTGTGTGAGTAAAGAAGAGGTAGAACTCATGGAGGGAAATGTTGTGGAGGTAGAAACAACATTCGGCAAGTGATTGGATATGTGGGTTGATTGAGAGTGAATAGTAGAGCTGACTTAGGTAACTGTAAGGATGACCTTTGACAATAATAGGGAAATTGACAAGAGGGATAGATTTTGGGGGAAAAGATAAAGATTTTGGAGCTACGGATCTTAGCCCATTCATACCTCGGACCCTGTGTGAATAAGTCCATTCCATTGCTTCAAGGATAAAATACTAGCTCCTTAGCCTGGTATTCAAGATTTTCTACACTCTACCTTACTAGTCTTATTTCACATTAACTCCCTTCATTTGTTCTACGTTCCAGTCAAACTGGACTACCAACTATTGCCCAAACTCAATATCCCACCTCCATACATCTATACATTCCTAGACTACATCCCATTCCTATCTCTGCCAATCAGAATCCTTGTGCTCCTTTGTGAACCATTCCTAGGTTCCACCTTAACTGCAAAGTCTTCCTAGTTACATCATCAAATTACCTTATATTATGTTAATCTATGTACATGTTGTATTCCCAGCCCTACATGGAGGCAGCTAAATGACACCTTTCCTAGAGTCAGGAAGACCTTTCCTAGCTGTGGGACCCTGGGCAAGTCGCTTAACCTTTGCCACAGTTTCTCCAACTGTAAAATGCAGATAATAATAGCACCTACCTCGTTCAGGACTGTTGAAAGGATCAAGTGAAATAATATTTGTAGAGTGCTTAGCATGGTTCTGGACATGTAGTAGGTGATTAATAAATGCTTGTTCCTTCCTCTTCCCTTCCTTTGTCCCTCTTCCCAGCAGAATATACACTATTTAAGGACAGAGGCTATTTCTAATTTCAACCTTGTCTCTCTAGGATGGTCTGCAGTAGGCATTTTATAATATTGACTCTATTGGGATCAAGTGGGCATTTCATGAACATAGGTTGCAATTGTATTTGCATTTAAGGATGGAGTGATCCAAGCTAGGTTGTGAGAGACTGAGCTCTTAAAATGGCCAAGTGACGGGAGATCGTGGCGCTGTGTGGGAGGGGGCCTGCTTGCAACAGAAACGCCTCTATTTCTACTCCTACCACACTGCAATCTCAGATGACTTCTGGGCCCTATAAAAAAAAAGGGCTGGCGGAACCAGAGATAAGGCTTTAAGCAGACTAGGAGCACAAAACAACAGCAATTGTGATGATGTTTGAAATTATTTAATACGAGTATCAGCTGAAGGAATGAGAATGTTTATCATCCTGGAGAAGTCCTGATAACCATCTTCAAATATCTGAAGAGTCTTCAAGTAACTAAATGGAACTGGAGTGTTTGTGGACCCCCAGAAATTGGGGGAATGTAATTAGGAGACTTGAGCCAATGGCAGAGACCAGAGACCTCCCCCAATCCCTTAAAGACACTGGAGAATGCTGGGGTAAGGGTAAAATGTACCACACCTGACCTTCACGCAGTGGGAGTGGGGGTCAGGTTGGTTCACTGTTGCTGCCCTGACCCCCTAGGCAAGGTTCTGGAGCAATAATGTCTCCCACAAATCTTTCCCTGGATCTGTGGGTAGGAGTGGGAGTAAAGAATGATTCCAGACTGAGATTCTTCAAAGAAAAGCTAGGAAGGTAAATGGGATGAGGTTTTGGGGGGAAAGTTAGAAGCTAAATAACGCTTATGTAGGAGGACTGAAACATTTTTCCTCGAATTTTTGCTATGTTATACAAACCATGTGGCCACTCTCTGTTGATTGCTGTCTGATATTGGGGGCAGGGGGCGGGGTGGGGGGGAGAGCGGTTGTTCTGACCAAAAGAAGAGGTTCCAGATGTGTGCACACAGGAGTGTTGGGGGGATAGATTTTTCTAGCACAGAGGCCACAGATTTTTTTTTAATTATTTTAAGAATTATCGTATAATTCCCAAGTCTAAATTCAGAACCCATTCACTAGCTGGGTTTTTTGGTGGCCATGAGCATGGGAATAGTCTGAATCTTTGCAGATTAAGTGCCCTCAGGTGGTCAGTGGGAACACTGCAGCTTTTTAATAACTATAATGTGTACTTTCTACTCATCCCAAGATTCTTATAATGGCAATTTATTAGGTGCCTAATATGTGCCAGGAACTGGAGATACAATTCAATCAATAAACATTTAGTCAAAACCAAAAGTGAAACAGTCCCTGTTACATTCTTCTATATGCATTACATACATAGAACTTATCATTCTATAGGGGGAGTCAACATGCAATTAAATTGTGTGTTTGCATGTTTGTGTGTGTGTGTGTGTGTAGTGAGGAACCCACTATCCTAGAATCAGGCCAGTTATATCTTCCCTTCAGACTCCTAGGGTAGGGTTAACTTAAGGATTTGGGGTATCTTTTATCTAATGCCTTTGACTTGAGCCCCCTTTAGTAGTGTTCCCCCCACTGTTAGGTGCCAGTGAATGACTAGCACCCCAGTTTCGTTTAACCAGTTAACATCAATTAGTTTTTACAGAGGGATATTTACTGTAGTAATAAAAGTACAAATAGTTCAACATTGGTGACACACTTTCTCCTTACCCTGAGAATGGGCTCAGACTTCGCAAAATTTCTCTGTAGCATTGATCCCACAAAGTTCAGAGGATGACTACCAGATGAACCCTAATCTCAGCTACTTCGGGGCTGGGTCCCAAAGGCCACTCTTGAAGGACATTCCTTTCTTTTCAGACACTGATGCTGGGCTGGCTACAAAACCTATCACAGGCTCATAGTCCTGTACTCCAGTAGGCTCACTCTCTTGAACTTGCAAAAATCTCAAGGTTAGGGGCAGCTAGGTGGCACAGTGGATAGAGCACTGGGACTGGAGTCAGGAGGGCCTGAGTTCAAATCCCACCTCAAACCAGACACTTGACACTTATTAGCTGTGTGACCCTGGACAAGTCACTTAAATCCAATTGCCTCACCAAAAAAAAAAAAAAAAAAAAAACAAAAAAAAAAAAAAAAAAAAAAAAAAAAAAAAAGTCACGAGGTTGGAACCTCTGGATTAATCTTCTTCATGCAAAATGGAAAAGAACAAATGGCAATGCAAAAAGATAGAGACCCGTTTTACTCAGAGGGGAGAAGACACAAAGCCTCTCCTCTGACAGCATTGTCTCTCACCAGACAATTTACTATCAGCAATGAAATCAACCCAAGAGGGGGCAGCTGGACAGAATCTCCCACCTTTTCAATACAAGCTTTTGACCAGTATCATTATGTGGCATTAAGACCTGGAACATCACTGTCTCTGAACATTAAAGATGGTGCCCAGGCACCACAGCAATTCTGAATAATAGCATCCACCTCACAGGGTCGTTATAAGGATCAAATGAGACAGCATATGGAAAGTGCTCTGCAACCTTAAAGTGCTGTACATATGTGCTAGCTACTACCAAGTGTACATACAACCCACAGGTGTGATATAAGGAAAATTCTCATATCAATTAGACATTCCAGAAGGAGACTTGGCTGCTTCAGGAGGTAGTAATTCCTTGTCACCAGAGGTATGCAAGCAGAAGATGAATGACCACTTGCTGCTTATATTTGTAACCCAAGTCTCAATGCCCATTGGTATGAGATTGTTATGAGATGTTGGTATCTCCTCCTGTAGACCAATGCCCTGTACCTGTGTGAAGGGCAAGACAGAGTTACTGAAAGTGGGAGAGAGGAGAGCTCTTAAGGCTCTTCAGGTCTTTTAAAGAGTGTCTTCAAGTCTTTTCAGGCTTCAGGCACTCCTGGCTTCCAGCTCTGAGAGAGAAAATTAGACGCCAATTCCATTTCAGGTCATTGAAGGAAAAGTCTCTGGGAAGAAGCAGGCGTGAGAGGAGCTGGTAGTCTTCATCATGGCCCTATTTTCCAGCTTGCTGTACTAGAGACTTTGGGAAACTTGCCCTTGGGTGAGATCTAGGATTCCCTCTCTTGGTTGAGCTGAGTTACGTCACTCCCATTGGGAGAGCTCCTTCACACTGAACTGTCTGGTATATATTCTCCTATGCGTACTTTCTGTTTGGCTATCAAATTGGAGAAATGGATTTCTTTGCTAATTGCTATGTGTATTCATTGTAAAACTGGTATTTGGTGGGAAAGGGGTCAAGCCTCAGATAGAGCCCAGGGTCCTGCTCCTCTCAATTAATGAAACAACAATCAGAAGTTTGATTGAGTCTGAAAATCACATCCCCTAGTCTAACAATATTTAAAGGAGAAAATAGATATAACTCTAGCCCAGTATCCCTTCTCTCTGAGGAAAACAGAGTGGCCAAGCTCCTGGCCCCCACCCCTTGATTCCCCTCCTGGCAAGAATTTAAGTGTCCCTTGGAGAAGGGTGGGGGAGAAGTGGCCAGAGATGTCTGTTCTTCTTCCCTTTAAGCCACAAAATGGCACTCCCATGCTACATGTGGGAGACAGCCCCTATTACATAATGGAGACAGGATTTCTGTTTAGCTGAGGGTTGGACTATTTGGTCTTAAAGGACCCTTCCAACTATGAGATTTTGTGATTCTGTGATACTCCTTTGAGGTAGGGGCAGAATAAATTGGACATTATAAATTGGACTGGCTTTTTCCTCCCTCTAAACAATCAGGAAGCTGTCATAGAGACTGGATTGGTCCAAGGGACTATAGCTCAAGCTATTAACTCAGTTTCCCTGTCACCTAAGACATAAACAACCAGCACACAAGGAGTCAGTGCCCCTCAGACTTGATAATATCCAGCTGCTGTTACAAGTCACTGCATCTAACATCCTGCTGCCCAGATGTGTTTCCAGATGGAGATTAGAGGGTTCAGTCCCTGAACCAGTGCTATACCCTTATCAAATTTCCTTTTTGCACTATGGCTAAGTAAACCACCTTTTGTTCAATGTTACATGGTTTGCCAATGTTAATGTTCTACAAGTGTCTCATTTTGCTCCAGACTCAAACCTGAACCACCAGACCAGCCTGAGGCAGGGCCAGTCTATTAATGGCCTTCATTCTTAAGCTATATGAAGTGCTTAAAACTAAAGGAGTATATAGGGATGTGACAGACACGTTCAGAAGGTAGAGAACCAATCCGGAGGGTGAGTCAACCAGTTCCAAGCTGGTAAAGCCCATCCCTCGATGGCTTTACCAGGCTACTAGGCAGAGTTTTCAGGAGCTCAGGTCGTTGCTGCACTCTCCTTGCTCCTACCAAGGCGCAGTTGACCCTCCTACCCCAGACTCCTAGACACATCCCTAGTAGCTCTTGGGGGTGTAGGGTTAGATTGTTACCATGGAATAGAGCCAAGTAATTGACCCTAAAGAAGCAAGCAAGCATGTGACCCACATTTAATTTACCATCACCCTCTAACCATTGGGCAAACCCTTTCTGATAGGGTTACATATAGTATAGGGGGAGAGGTGAGGATTTCGAATTCTGCTTCAAGGACAGATACCAAATGAGAATAAAGCTCAGATTTCCCCCAAAATGGTCCCATCCTACAGAAAGGACACGAAGAGCAAAAGATGAAGTGAAATCCACATCATTGGCTTCAGAATCACCCTTTCCTCTAGGAAATCAAAAAAACCAGCTGCTTCCAGCAGTCAGTTTGTGAGGCTTGAGGAGAGATGTCAAAGGGAGAGAAGAAATTGAGAATGAGTTGAGGGAGTGGCCCCTTGGTGGGGGTGGCACAGATATAGGCCATGGCTCTAGACGGTTCAAAAATTAGACTTGTAGCTTGTTATATTTAGCCAGGAGGACAGGTGGAGAGATGGCTGGGTGCAGCTGCCCCAGTCACACAAATGTTTAGAGATAGGTGAGCACAACTCAGGTGCATAAAATAAGGAGATACGTCATACAAAGAGATACCTCACATGGGTAGAGTGACTTATGCTTGTTAAATCAGGGTCACATCTGTTAACTTAATTGATGCTTACAACACCCTTTGAGACAGACTGGGCAAATGTTATCTTCGTTTGTCAGATGAGGAAATGGAGGCTTGTAAAGACAACTTGCCCAAAGACACATGGCAAGCCACTGGCAGAACCTGCATTGGGACCCAGGTCTCCTGACTCCACCTTGTCTCCTAATAAATAGGGTGACAGATGAGGCCATTAGATATTCAAAGGGTTGAAAATTCAAAGGGTGAGGATGAGGGTTTAGAATCTTTGGGGCCTAAGGGTGGTGATCATGCATTCCTGTCGGGCCCTGGTAGCTCGGTCAAAGAGAAGGCCATGGGTGGCTCCTCTGTCCCTACTGCTGCCAATACCCACTTCTTTTCCTCCCTCTCTTTCTCTCTCTTTTTCACTCTACTTCTTTTGCTTCTCTATAGATTCTTTTTTCCTTCTCCCCTGCTGAGGCGTAGAGCTGGCCAAGGGCATTGGGAGGGCCCTCCAAGGGAGACATTCTGGCTAAAGGAGTGAGGCTCTGCTCTTTTTCTGGGTCCTGCTCTTCATGTCAGGAATCAGGGGTCCCAGGACTCCCGACATTTCCAGCGGCCTCTCTTTACTGCTCCATACAGCTGTGGGGTGGGAACAGCTTAGGACTTGAGCCGAGTTTGGCATGAATTCCATTTCACTGGCTCTTTTCCTACACTCTCAGTCCGGCTCCATCCACCACCCAAGCAGTTTTGAACTTGGCAGTCCCCATAAATTATTTCATAAGTACTCTCCACCCATTTCAGCTTCAAAATGGAAAGGACTAGAGAGAAGGCTCAATGGGGAGAGGTGGAGAGAAGGTAGTCATCATAAACATTGGTAAAACAACATGGAATGAATATAGATAACCATAGGATCATAGATTTAGAGCTAGATAGGCCTTCATCTACCTGAGTTTAAATCCAGCCTCAGACACTATCTGTAAGACCTTGGGCAAGTCACTTAACCCTGTTGGCCTCAATTTCCTCATCTGTAAGATGAGCTGGAGAAGGAAATGGCAAACCACTCTGGTATCTTTACCAAGAAAACACCAAATAGGGTCATGAAGAGGAAGACACAGGGGCAGCTAGGTGGAGCAGTGGATAGAGCACCGGTCCTGAAGTCAGGAGAACCTGAGTTCAGATCCGGCCTCAGACCAAACACTTACTGACTTACTGACATTTAACTAGCTGTGTGACCTTGGGAAAGTCACTTAACCCCAATTACCTAAAAATTAAAAAAAAAAGAGTTAAGACACGGTGGAAAAGACAGCAACAATAACAAAACGACCTCATAACCCAGCTGATCCAACTTATTTTATAGGTGAAGAAACTGAGGCCCAAAGAGGTTAATCAGGTTATCATTGGTATTAAGTAGCCAGAGCACTGAGATTCAAATTCTGACTCTGATCCTTACTATCATTACTACTTACTTACTACTATTATTATTGTTACTGATTCATTTTATTTTGTTGTTCATTTTGTTTTATGCATTTGAAGATCCTATCCTGAGAATGGGTCCAAACTGCATCACACTGCCAAGGGGGTGTACATCACACACACACACACACACACACACACACACACACACACACACTTAAAAAAAAAAAAAAAGACAACAGTCATCTCCAAGCTGCAAACTCCCAGATGGTGTGGGCTAGCTCTTTTCTTTCCCCTGCATTCCTCCTTACCTATGATAGAGCCTTGATCTAAAGGTACCCAATACACAGTCTTGTGTCCATTCCTCATGACCAGGAAGGAGTTAAGGGAATGGAACAGAGGTTTAAGATCTGGGAAGAGTAATCTTCTGGATGGAGATCTTCCCCAAAATGTACTTAGTTATAAGCTCCATGAGGGCAGAGATCATGTCTTGTCTAAACTTTGTATGTTCTTCACCTGCCCTGAGCCCAGCGCTCTGCACACAGTAGGTGATTAATACATATCTGTGGGGTTGAATGGCAAAGCATTGGGGCCAGCTGGCATAGGGCTGGAGTTGGGAAGGTACCAATGAGGATCTTGGCCCATTCCCCAAACCATTTTCCCCTCCTTCCTGTCAGAGCATGCCTGTCATTCTCCCAGCTCAATGCTCCTCCCTGCCGCCTTCCTGATTAACCCCACCTTACTCAGCATCTCTGTAGCCCAGCGCACAGGTTAAACTTGATTCATCTGCCTTCATTGTATGTTGCTGTGCCAATGTTTGCGACTTATCTCCATCTCCCCAGCTGGAGTGGGCCTCCCTGAGGGCTCAGTGCTGTTGCCTGACTGGTCAGGGACCAGAAGAAGGAGCAACACTGGTTTGGGAAGGAATTAGGAAGAGGGCATAAGTCACTCCCCCCACCCTGACCTTCCCCCTTCCATGTCCCATCACTAAGTCAAATGAGAGCAAGAGAAGGGAGAACCTTCACTGGCCCCGGGTGCCTCATAGAATATCACAGATATAAAAGACACTAGAGAGCATCTATTTAGAACAAACTCTTTTTGGTCAGTCCAGAAGAATTAATTAAGTGCCTCTTATGAGTCAGGCACTATGTGCTAAGCAATGGGGGTATAAAGAAAAGTAAAACATGGTCCTACCCTGCCCTGCCCTCAAGGAGCTCACATTCTAATGGGTGAGACAACATGCAAACGACTATGTACAAATAAGATGTGTACTGGATAGATTAGAGGTAATTGCGGATGGAAAGCCCTGGGGGTGGAATTTAAACAGGGTCTTATAGGAAGCCAAGAGATGGGGGTGAGGAGGTAGAGCATTCCAGGCATGGGAATTTCATATTTGATCCTGGAGGTAATAGGGAGCAGATGGAGTTTACTGAATTGGAGGGAGGGGCCTGTGGTTAGGAAGTGGGGAGGAAAGGACACGTGCTCTAGGAAGATCGAGTTGGCATCTGAGGGGAGGATTTACTGCAATGGGGAGGAGACTGATCAGAAAACTACAGTTCAGGCATGAAGTGATGAGAACCTGTACCAGCAAAGAGACTGTGTGAGTGACGAGGAGGAGGAAGATATATGAGAGAAGTTATTAAGGCAGAAACGAGACTTGGTAACATGGCCACGTGGGGGGAGTGTGAAGAGTTGAGAATGACATTGAAATTGTAAGCCTGGCTGCCTGGACGGTGGTGGTGTCGAGAAGACCAAAGTTGAGATGGGCCTTGGAGACCAAGCCCATAAAGAAGGAACTTGCCCAAAGTCACAGAAGTAGGGACTGAATCCAGGGCTCCTGATGCCCAGGTTAGTTGGTATCTTTTCAGCTGTACCATCCTTGCCATTCCCTTTGTCAACAGGGACATTCTCCCAGCCAACTCTTTTTTTTTTTTAAAGGCAGTTGGGGTTAAGTGACTTGCCCAGGGTCACACAGCTAGTAAGTGTGAAGTATTTGGTCTGAGGCCAGATTTGAACTCAGGTCCTCCTGACTTCAGGGCCGGTGCTCTATCCACTGCGCCACCTAGCTGCCCCCCCCTTTTTTCCTGTGAGGCAATTGGGGTTAAGTGACTTGTCCAAAGTCACACAGCTAGTAAGCGTTATGTGTCTGAGGCTGGATTTGAACTCAGGTCCTCTTGACTCCTGGGCCAGTGCTCTATCCACTGTGCCACCTAGCTTCTGGGTCAACTCTTTCAGTTTTCCTCAGTGAATCACATTCCATACATAAGGCTACCTTTGGAACCTACCTCTGCTCCCCAATATCTCTTCTTCCCATGCCCCCAAGACTATGGACAGCCTCTGTGCCCTTCTCAGTGCTGGCAGATGGTACAGAGCCAACTCCCAGCAGCTTTGGTTCAGTGTTGACTTATCCTGACAAATTGGGTTTTCTCTTTATTTCCCAGTCCAACAGGTGTCCAGACTCTAGATGGGGTATCCTTTTTTAAAAGTAAGTTTTATTAATAACTTTTGTTTTTTATAGTACAATTATTTCTGGAAGTATCAGCCAACATTGAATCCTCCCAAATTAACAAAGAAAAAATTAAACAAGAACACCTAGTTAGAGCGACGGCATCTGATGATGTAAACAACACTGTGCTATAGTAGCCCCTGACTACAGAGTCAGTCAGTAAACATTGAATCTAGAGGGAGGAATACTCTCACAACATTATCAGTTTTTTCTCCTCTTGATTATTTCCTTCTAGTGACCTTTTCACTTACGTTCTTGTAGTCGTGAATACTGTTCTTTAGTTCTCATAGCTTTCTATATACTTCATACAAATCTTCCCATGTTTCTCTGAATTCCTCATATTTATCATTTCTTACTGCCTGACAATATTCTATTACAATTTCTATGCCATAATTTGTTCACCCATTCCTCCTTCAATTGGAGCTATAGACAGGATTTAAACAAAACAAAAACACATCTCTTTTTACAGTCCCTACAATGGTGCCATTAAGACCATATGAAAGTCATCACTATGCTAAGGGTGTGTGTGGGGGATGGTGGGGGATACCTGTCTCTATGTCTAATCAGTGGGTAACAGCACTGATTACTGTTCAACAATCCCTCCTTTTAGAAAAACTAAAAATTAAACACACAGACACACACACATACACATACACACAACTTTAGTACAGGGACCTCCTCAGACCCTGGTAGAACACATTTCCAACTGTCCTTAGGGCCAGGAAGGGAGGAAATGCTACACTGGGGGAAAAGTCCAGTACTGGAAGTCTGGAGACAGTCTCTGTGGCTCATGCTCATTATGTGACCTTGGTGGGCTAGTTGTCTCATCTCTTGGGCCTCAGTTTCCTCATCTATAAAATAATTGGACTAGGTAATTGATAAGATCCCTTCCAGCTCAGATATTCTACACTGCTTTAACACTGACGGAATGTGGTATCCTGGCATGTTCACTGGCTTGGGAACGTCAGCGTTCAGAACAATGCTGTGCTAGCCAGGACAGTCCGTGAACTCCCAGGATCTTTCACACTAAGAGGTGGTATGATGTTCACATCCAATACCACATTATAGGATCATGTATTGAGTAACAGCTTAAAGGGACCTTTGAGGTATCTAACATAACAGATGGGAAAACTGAAGCCCATAGAGGTCAGATAACTTGCCCAAGGTTGTACAGGTAAGTAAACAGCAGAACAGGGATTGGAATCCAGCACTTTCCACTGTACCATACCTGGATCCTAGCTCTGCTTTTGCTTCTGACTGACTGTCACTTAATATATCTGAATGTCCTTATCAGTGAAAAGGGCATAAATTTCTCTGGACCAACTGGGACTTTAACTGCCTTTGTTAAGAGTAAGTGGGCAGGGTGGTTAAGTGGCGCAGTGGATATAGCTCCAGCCCTGGAGTCAGGAAAGACCTGAGTTCAAATCCGCCCTCAGACACTTGACACTTAATAATAACTGGGCAAGTCACTTAACCCCACTGCCTAGCAAAAAAGACCAGAAACAAAAAAGATTAAATGAGCAAGTAGATATGAAAAGTGCTTTAAAAGTTCTTGAGCTCTAGAGATATGTCGGATATTGTTATAATTTCTCCTCAAAACAAGTTTTGAATTGTTCTTGAGATTCCGATGCAGAATCGCTAACACTTTTGTACATAGCCTCCAAATTCTTTATCTGAGCCAATCTTCACAATAGCCCTGGAACGGGGGGAAGGGCAGTTGTTATCCTCATTTTACAAAAAGAAGTGACTCCCTAGAGTCCACAAAGACAGCAAGTGCTGGATTCGAAACCCGATCTCCCAATTCCACGTCTCGTGCTTGCAACATCCCCGCCCCACTGCGGGCTCATGGGCTATCAAAGCGAGCTTACCACAATGCACAAGCTACGGCTCGCTGCCCAGCACCTTGCTTCATGCAGGTCCCATGGCACAATTCTCCCTACAGTCCTCAAAGCTCGGCAAAGTTCAAGTCAAACATTTCACTCCCTGGCCCAGGGAGCGCCGGCCGCCAAAGCTTGGACATTGCGTGCAAGCCCCAGAGGCCTCGGGTTGCATCACAGGGAAAGGAAGGGGGAAAAAACAACACACCAAGAAAGGGAAGGGAAAAAAAAACCCCAAACCCCAAACCCCAATCACACACGAACAACACCCAGGCCCTGCACTGGTGGAGAAAAAAAAAAAATCAGAAAGACTATCCCCCACTCCGCACGCACACGCGATCTGCAGGCGCAGGCTTGGTCCCGGGAAAACTACATTTCCCAGCGAGGCACGCGGCCTTGGCACATGCTCGCTCACCCGGGTAGGAAAGCGGGGCCAGGCAAACCCCGGGCCTTTGCCTCTCTCATTGTCTGGCTTGGGGATGCGGGAGTTGAGGGGTGAGGGGAGCGGGGAGCGGAGGGCGTTGCAGGGAGTAGAGCTGATTGGCGAGGCGGCGCGTCCGTCACTCCCACCTTCTCTCTTTCTCCCCGCCTTCTCTTCCTAACCACCCCCCCCTTCCACTTCTGCTCCTCCTGCTCCTGCGCCCCCCCCCTCCCCTCCGCCTCCGGCTTCCCCGGGGTTTTGCAGCGGGGTAGCGCGGCTGGATGCCCAGGCTCCCGCGAGGAGGACGCGCTGGGGGCTTCTTGCATGGGGGGGTTCGGGGGGAAGAGGCCGGTGCTACATTGTTTCCGAACCATTCCTCCTGAGACCCACGTCCCGCTCCGCAGCCCAAGATGATGAAGTTTCGGTTCAGGCGGCAGGGCAACGACCCCCAGAGGGAGAAGATCAAACAGGATCTCTTCGCGTTTAACAAGGTGAGGGGATGGACTTGGGGGGCGGCGGCCGGGCTGGTGCAAAAGCTGCCTGAGATGAGGGGCGTGGGGTGGGTTTGGGGAGGGGGGGAGGAAGAGGAGAAGGAGGAGAGGAGCGGCCACGTTGGGCTAGGAGGGGCAGGCAGATGGGTTTCAGCTGGGGCGTTAGGGACACTGGAGTTAGTCTTCGCCCCAACCGCGTCCCAGTCTGAGAAGCGAGAGCCCCAGAAAGGCTGGGGCAGAAAGACACCCTGCCTGCCCCTCGGAAGTGGGTGTGCTGGGTGGGTGTGGGAGCTGGGGCCCTTGGAAGCTGCTTCACTCTCGGGCTGGGGATCTGAATGCAAAATCTCAGCTGACCCCACTCCCCTCCCCTCACTCCACTCCCCGACCCCCCCCCCCATATTCCCTCACCGACAATTTCCCTCTGTGTAGGAGACAGGGGAAGGACTCTGTGCTTTCTTTCCCCATTTCTCAGCCTTCACTCTCTTTTCCTCCCTCCCTGCACTCCAGTGGAAGAGTCCCCGGAATAGGAGCCCAGCATTTTAGGGCTGGAAATATAGGTTTGTTTTGCTTTTCTTACTGATGCTGGGAGTTGCTGGACAGGGCAAAGGTAGTTGGGATTTTTGCGGCTGGTTTGGTGGTAGAGAAGATGATGACTGGGGCAGCCTGGGAACAGAGGGAACACACAGACACAGGCAGAGAAAACAAACAGAGCAGTACCGCTCCCTTCCCCCAACACACACACACTTCAGACCTGCTTCTTTGTAAAGCAGTCCGATTACTCTGCTCCTGGATCTCCTCTCCTCATCCCGAAACAGATCTTTTCAGCTAGGGATGTGTGGTTATCTAATCTCCAGGGCAAGCATCTTGGTCCTCATCTCCTTCCTTTGCAGCCCTCTTAACTTTTCTTCTGGCATCTCTGGGTAATTGTGGGAGCAGAGAGATGAGGAAGGAAACAGACCCTGAAACCAATGACTCTTGAGTATTAATTGCCCCCTACCTGGGTCGTCGGCTACTTCCCTTGGGGCGTAGGGGCCCTGAATCCGTGGACCGTTTAACAAGTCTCATTTGTGGTTAAAAATACTTAATTCCTAATTGATACACACAACAATCTGGGTAGAATAGGTATCCCCATTTTATAGGTGAGAAAATTGAGACTCTGAAAAAAGGTAACTTGGCAAAATGAACTCAGTGATTAAGTGGCAAAGCCAGGAACCCAAGTCTCCCACTTTAGAGGCCTGTCATCTCTCTATTAAACAAGTGGTTCCTAGGCTTTTAAGTATGAGGACTCCTTTTAACATCAAATATTGTGAACGCCTACGTGATTGTAGTTGTACTATTATCCCTGATTGAGAAAATACATGATAACAAAGTTACTGTGAATTCAGCAATACTTTTAAGTTTGTATCTTTTTTTTTTAATCACAGTATCTACATATGTTTGAAAAATAGTAATGCATGTGAGAGACATTTGCCCTACAAAAGGTACCTTTGTTTATTATTTACTATGTTGATGCCTAATGAGATGGTTGGCGTTTCCTTGCAGAAACTCCCTGGCCCTCAGGTTGGGAACTGCAACATTAGACTGTGAAGTACCCATATCACATCAGATATTTTTTTTCTCCCTCTGATTTCCCTGTTTCGTTTTGTTTTGTTTTTTTTTTTCCCAGCTGACACAGTCTTGACAGAGATCCCCACATGGAAGTGGCCTAGCTCTAGAGTCAGGGACCTGAGTTCAAATCCTGTTTCTGTCACTTATTGTCTGTGTGACCTTAGGCAAACCTCCCTGGCCTCAGTTTTGTCATCTATAAAGGTGTTGGAGTAGATGGGCTCCAAGGTCTTTTCTGATTCTATGAACCTATATGGTTATCCTGAGCCACTGTCCCTTCTTTTACTCCACTTGTGGTCTAGTCATTCAACTTGTCTTTACCCCTGATAATTAAGATTAGGCCCCTTAGAGGTTTTTTTTGTTTGTTTTTTTTAATTTTTAGGCAATTGGGGTTAAGTGACTTGCCCAGGGTCACACAGCTAGTAAGAGTCAAGTGTTTGGTCTGAGGCTGGGTTTGAACTCAGGTCCTCCTGACTTCAGGGCCAGTGCTCTATCCACTGCACCACCTACCTGCCCCAAAGTCATGGGGCTGCTTAGAGTTTTTAAAGTCTAGTTGGGAGAAATAGATAGTTGAAAAGATAACATGTGCCAAGTATCAAGTAAGTGGTTCTGATTGTAAATTCTATAGAATTTCAAAGGAAAGAGGTAGAATTTGAGGCAGGAGTGGTCAGAGAAGGCTTCTTGGAGGAGGCAAAATTAACTTTGAGACTTAAATAAGAATGGATGCAGTTCACATATGAGCAACTGTGAAGGGGAGGTTTCTTGGGCAGGCTGATGGAGAGTGGGGCTGGGATAACTTGTTACCAGGGAGCATGATTTGTGGGCAGGAAATTGGAGGGGAACAGTCTTCTGGATGGGTAAAACAGTCCCAGGTCAGTCTCAGCTCTGCCACCACTTAGTCCCTTTTGGGCTTTCCATTTCCCCTCAGCGGGCTCCGTCTCCTCGTCTGCTGGACTAGGTGTATTCTTCCCAGATAGGAGATTCTAATATCCTCTGATGGATGGTGTAAAGTGTGTGTGTAGGAATCCTATGCCCTTCTGTGGGAAGGATTTATAAAAGATTGTAAGCTTCTTCTGCCGTGTTTCCAGGTAAGCCACTTTTAACTTTTGGGTGACTCCAGAAACGTGAGCTGGTTATACGGCTGGAGATTTGTCTGAGGTCTCCTCTGGCCCCCAAGGAGTGTCACTCAAATTAGAGATGAGGAAACACATTTGACTAGGTTTTGGTCATTTTCAGGATCAAATCAAGCCAGAGATTTTACAGGATGGGCCTTACTGTATTCAGTGGTGTCTTTCTAGGGTACCATATATAGGGTTATGTATGCGGGGGAGGGGGGGGAAGGTAGAGGAAGCTTGACATTTGAAAGAATCCCTGCCTGACTGAATTGGGAATTACTTCATTGGGTAAAATTCATTTTTTAAAAAAACTTGGCATGACTTCATAGTGTGGGATATCTGTGTGAAGTTTCATAGAATTTTAAATCTAGAAAGTTCTTTAGGGGCCATCTTTGTCATAGGTGGTAGAGGGGGAGAAGCTTTGAAACAGGGTCTTTTGTATCACTAGGAAAGGGTAGACAGCTATCTCTTTTACCTCACACACCAAGCAAGTGTTGCCTGACTCTTTGGCAAACTATAGTCGAAGGGCTAGCTCACCTCAAACTAAGAATGATTTTTACATTTTTACTGTACAAAGTTTGGCAACCTCTGCCTTAAAGCTATCGTGGCATTTTGGTGTGACCAAAAGAGCTTTGGATGTAGTTTGGCGATCCATGTTGCTCATCCTGGCTCTGCCGCAGACTTTGTGACCTTGAATAAATCACTTCCCTTCAGTAGGCCTCAGTTTCCTCATTCAATTCAGCAAGCATTTATTAAGCCTCTCCTAGGAGGCCAGGTAGGTAGCTAGGTGGCACAGTGGGTAGAGTCCCGGCCCTGGAGTCAGGAATACTCAGTCTCAGACGCCTACTAGCTGTGTGACCCTGGGCAAGTCACTTAACCCTGTTTGCCTCAGTTTCCTCATTTGCAAAACGAGCTGGAGAAGGAAGGGGCAAACGACTCTAGGATCTCTGCCAAGAAAACCCTAAATGGGGTCATGAGGAGTCAGACACAACTGAACAACAACAGGGGGCCAGGCCCTGTTTGGCCATTGGGTTACAAAGACAAAAAAAGCTAGTATTCTGGCGGGAGGGGGTCAGCCAGGGAAAACGATAATTGGAGGGAGAGTCTCTTGTAGGGAGGTAACAGTTGAGCCTTGGAGATAGAGTTGGAAGTAAGCAGGGACAGCATTCTGGGCCTGGAGATAGGAGATGGGATGTCATGGGGGAGAGAGGTGGTGGGCGTGGACCTTTAAGGTCCTTGAACTCCATAATGCTATTGAGACAGGCATGGAAGCAACCTCTTAACTCCTACTTCAGTGAAACCCAGATGAGAAACTCCCTGTGGGATCATCCTCTGCAGGCTGTGGCCCTCTTTTCAGTTCTTTCTTTGAGCTCTTAGGTAAGTTCAAAGCAGAGGCTGAATTCAGACCTTTTGTAATGACAATTCTCATAGTTCTGCCGCTCTTTGCCATAAACCTCTGGGGGCCAGAGAGGCCAAAGGGAAAGGAGGCAGTGTAGACTGGAAGTGTGAGGCATTCCCTTCCCCCTCTTCCCTCTTTTGAGTTAATCATTTGGTTAAATTGGCATTTCCTTGTTTAAGGAAATGGGGTGTGAAATGGAGACTGGGGTAGGGGGGAGGAGATCTGCAGATGGAAAGAATTGTGAAGAATGCTCTCTCCTTCCCTGAGGTATTCTGGCCAATGAGGGGTAACCTGTATGTCTACTTCCTTTTGGTGAACTTGGTACCTAGGGGTTTTAGCAGATTCTGAGGGGTGGGAACTTAAACCCACCTTTGGCTAGATTCTTTAAAATAATAATAATAAAAAGCTGAAAACCTCCACCCCAAAATAAAATATTCCATTAAGAAGAAGTCTTGATGTGGCAAAAAGACTGCTAGGGCCCAGGAATTGGTTTCTCATCCCAGCACCATCATCTAGTAGTTGTGTGACCTTGGATGAGTCACTTCCCTCCCGGGTCCTCAGTTTACTCACCTGTGTAAAATGAGGAAGTTGGACTAGGTAATCTCTAATATGCCTTACTTTTATCTCTGATATTTATGGGTTCTATTTAGGGCTAGATCTCTGGGTGTGAATGAGTGATGTCATGCAGAGAATGAAATTCTCTAATTCCCAGTCATCCAGGTTGGGCTAGACAGGGAGGGAAGGGCCTATGGTATCTATAGTTCTCTAGCATTCTAGGTCTCTTGTGAAGAGGGTAAGTAAGGGAGTGTGCCTTAGATGATATCCTCTGGGAAGACCCCCAAATGGGGCTCCGATATGGAGTTCAGTTTGGTCCAGTAGAGGAATCTTGGTCCCGACAGAGGTGTGGTATTGGGGTGAGGAAGGAGGAGAGAATTTGTCAGAGTGGGTGGGAATTGATTTCTGGTGGTTCCTACTTTGTTTGGTTACTAGGTATAACTGAGCCCCCTGCTTTCCTCTTCCTCACTTCCCCTGCCCATCAACCCTTTGGCCTCAGCATCTCAAGTCTATCCTACTTTCTGTCACGAACATTGGACACGTGGCTAGCCTCTTTCCGGGCTGAGATGTGTTGGGAAAGCAAACTGAAGTAATATCCTTGTCATCAAAGTAACAGAGATAGGGCTAGACAGGCAGAGCCTCTTTTTGCAGCTGAGGAAAGTGAGAACCAAAGACTTGCCCAAAGTCACACTAGTAGTAAGACTCAGGTCCCAGGGTAGAAGGGGGAAATTGAGAGTCAGGTAGGAAGCAGTTGTATTTGCAGTGACCACTACCTAACCTTCCATTTCTCATCTCCGTGGCTTTTCTTATCGATGGAGGCTGTCGTCCTTGCCCAGAGTCTCTGTTCAAGTGCCATCTCTAACAGCAGGAAATGGGAGGGGAACAGTCTTCTGGATGGGTAAAACAGTCCCACGTCAGTCTCAGCTCTGCCACCACTTAGTCCCTTTTGGGCTTTCCATTTCCCCTCAATGGGCTCCGTCTCCTCATCTGCTGGACTAGGTGGATTCTTCCCAGATAGGAGATTCTAATCTCCTTTCCTAATTCCTGTACTTACTAGTGCATCTTCCTCCTCCTCCCCTAAATTATCTTGTATAGCATATAGATTTTATTTTGACTTTACAGTTCTTTTTTACCTTTGCATCTTAGCACAGTATCTAGTTCATAGGACGTTAATATATCCTTGTTGAATTGAAGAAGCCCTCAGAGTTGATGTCTCATTTGTAGTCAACTGGCCTCTATTTGCAGTGGACTGGTAGACCCTGGCCTGTGTCGAAAGGAATCAGTGTCCTCATTTTATGCGTGAAGTAATGGAGGCCAAAAGCCTTGCCGTCGGTTACGTATGTGGTAGTAAGTAGCAGAGTTGGGATTCCAACCACCTTGGAAGCTGTGTTCTGTCTCTTTTTAGAATGATTTCCGGGAGCAGCTAGGTGGCGCAGTGGATAGAGCTCTGGCCTTGGAGTCAGGAGGACCCGAGTTCAAATACGGCCTCAGACACTTGAAACTTACTAGCTGTGTGACCCTGGGCAAGTCACTTAACCCCAATTGCCTCACCAAAAAGCAAAAAAACAAAACAAACAAACAAACATAGAATGATTCCTCTTTGGCTCAGGGAGGTTAGGGCCCAGTGAAAGGCAGACGTGGGCTCACATATACACTTGTCACCAGCAGTCCTCCCATAGAATCTCAGGGACAGATATTGTAGGCTCCAGGGAAGCCCAGGCTTGGGATTGGCTGGAAATTTCCCTAACTCTGGTGCTGCCCACTTTCCTCCACCCTGGTGCAAAGTTGACTCTCCCCACACTCACTGCCAGTGGGGCAGGGGTTCTGAACTGTCTCCCCAGAAGAGAGGATGGATTCCTCTGACCTTTTCCTCCTTATACTTGGTGGAAGAGCTAGCAAACAACCAGTAGAGTTTAGGGGAATCATTATGTGGCTGGAGAATTAGGGCAATGCTAATGTTAAAGATGGAGACCCTGCCCCATTGGCTTTGTGTGTTCTGAACACTGAGTAGCCAGCCACACAAGGGTAACTCCTAGAAGTCTGGAGGCCACAGGAGGGCCTTCCTGAAGAGTAAATAGGCTAAGACAGCAGTTCTCAAGATGTAGCCCCCAGGACTCCTGGGAGTACAAAGGAGCCTTTCAGGGGGTCTGGAAGGTCAAAACTGTTTTAATAATGATACTAAGGTGTTATTTGCCTATTAAAATACCCCTCTTCAACTACAAATCTGTGTGAGGCCAGATTTTCTTCATATACTTAAACCAGTCAGTCAGTAAGTGTTTATTAAACACCTGCTTACCAGTAAGCCAAGGGCAGCTAGGTGGAGCAGTGGATAGAGTGCCAGGCCTGGAGTCAACAAGACTTGAGTTCAAATGTGACCTCAGATACTTAGCAGCTAAGTGACTCAGGGCAAATCACTTAATCTTGTTTGCCTCAGTTTCCTCATCTGTAAAATGAGCTGGAGAAGGAAATGGCAAACCATTCCTGGAGAAGGAAATGGTGAACCACTCAGGCATCTTTGCCAAGAAAACCCCAAAGGTGGTCATGAAGAGTCAGACGTGACTGAAGCCACTCAGCAACAATAACAATAAGCCAGGCACTGTGCTAAGCTCTGGGTTTACAAAGAAAGGCAAAAGACAGTCTCTGAACTCAAGGAGCCCATAGTTTAATGGGGGAGACAACAGGCAAACACTAATGTACACACAAACTATATACAGGATAAATTGGAAATAATCAACAGATGGAAAGCACTAGAATCTTAAGGAATAGGGAAGGGCATCCTGTAGAAAGTGGGTTTTAGCTAGGACTTGAAGGAAGCCAGGAGGAACTCTGGGTATCGGGAATGACCATTGAAAGTGTCTGGACTTGGGAGATGTCTTGTTTGAGGAACAGCAAGGCCAGCCAGCATCACTAGACGGCAGGGGAAGGATGGAGAGGTAGTAAGGTGTAAAAAGACTGGAAAAGGGAGGAGGTGGTTATGAAGGGCTTTCAGTGTTAAACAAAGGATTTTATATTTCATCTTGGAGGTGATGGGGAGCCACTGGAGTTTCTTGAGTAGGGAGGTGGCATGGTCAGAACTGTGATTTAGGAAAATCACTTTGGGGGGCAGCTAGATGGCTCAGTAGATAGAGCTCTGGCCTTGGAGTCAGGAGGACCTGAGTTCAAATACAGCCTCAAACACATGACACTTGCTAGCAGGGTGACCTTGGGCAAGTCACTTAACCTTAATTGCCTCACCAAAAAGCAAAAAAAAAAAAAAAGAAAATCACTTTGACAGCAGAGTGAAGGATGGACTGGATTGGGGAGAAACTTGGGGCAGACAGACCAACCAGCAGACAATTGCAATAGTCCAGGCATAAGGTGAGGAGCACAGCACAGTGGAGGCACTGTCAGAGGATAGAGAAGCGGGCATATGGGAGACGTGGGTATAAATGACAATATTGGTAATAAATGGTAATAATACTAGGTAATGTAATTTATGGTAATAATATATATGGTAAAATTGACCAGTCTTGGCAACAGATTGGTTGTGGGAGTGAGAGTCCAGAGTTGAGGATGATTACCTAGGTTACAAGCCTGGGTGACTGGGTGACCCAACAGTAATAAGGAGGTTAAGAAGAAGGGAGACTCTGGGGAAAAAAAAATAACAAGTTCAGGGGGCAGCTTGGTGGTGCAGTGGATAGAGTACCGGCCCTGAAGTCAGGAGGACCTGAGTTCAAATTTGGCCTCAGACCAGACACTTATTAGCTGTGTGACCCTGGGTAAGTCACTTAATCCCAATTGCCAAAAATAAATAAAAATAACAAATTCAGTTTGAGACATATTTGAGATGTTGACTGGACATCCAGTTTGAAATGTCCATTAGGTAGTTGGAAATGGGAGACTGGATGTCAGGAGAGAGATTAGGGCTGGATAAACAGATTGAGAATTATTAGCATAGAGATAATTGAATCTATGGGAATTGATGAGATCACCAAGTGAAATAGTATCCCTCTAAGGAGAATAAAAGAGGACAGAGTCCTATGAGATACCCATGGTTGTGAGGCATGATCAAGGTGAAGAACCAGCAAAGGAGACTTGAGAAGTAGTGGTCAGATAGGTAGGAGGAGAAACCAGCAAGAGGGTATTGTCACAAAAACCTGAAGGGAAAAGAGAACAGGGTGGGGAACCAGGGGCCTCGAATCCACATGCATTCTGGGAAATTTGTATTCAATCAGAGGTCCTCACTTGAGGACCTTGAGGCCTCGGGTTCCCCACCCCTGGAGTCGAATATCCAGGAGAATAGGGTGATTGACAGTGTCAAAGGCTATAGATGGGTCAGGAAGGCTAGGGTCTGAGAAAAGGCCATTAGATTTGGTAATTATGAGATCATTAGTAACGTTGATTTCAGAAGTTGATGGAGTTGGAGGCCAGACTCTACAGAGTTAATAAGAGAGTAAGAGAGGAAAGGAAGTGAAGGCACCTATTGTACCAAGCCTTCTCAAAGAGTTGAGCCACAAAAGGGAGGAGAGAGATGGAACCAAAATTTACATATCGAAACAGATTGAATGCAGAAGCAGATATGAGAATCCAGCTGTCTTCCATTAAGCCAGGCCATAGAAATTTGCAAAAATATGTAAAACAATGATATTCTTCTCACTAATTTTTTTTGTTTTGGAAAATATAGTTGTTTTTCATTTTACAAAGTTACATTAACTTATAATGGGTTTTTGTTATTTTTAAGTGAATTAGTAAATAAATATTTAACAAATATTTTAAAATTTCTAATACAGTAGACACTGATAGGTATAATTCATATAAACCAAAACTCTTTGGGTTAAAATAATTTTTAAGTGTATAAAGGGGTCCTGTGACCAAAAATTTTGAGAATTGATAAGTTATAGGTTGGGTGTATTGTAGGAGAAAAGTAGAGGGTAGGGTAGGGCGGGGCCAGACGGAGTCTGAATTCCTCCTGTCAAAACCCACTTCTGATCTCCCAGGAACCTCTTCAATCTCTCTACTGATCAGGGAGACTGTAGGGGTGAGAGTAGTCTTGGAAGGGGGAGGCTGTTTTATTCTGGAGGGGCTGTTCAGAGGAAGGGCTGTGGAGGTGACTGACCGGCCCTCTTCTCTTGCCCCAGACAATTTGTCCCCTGGATTCTGGAAAGTGTTTTGGTCTTTTGGGCTAGAATTGGGTGATTCAGACCTGCACCTTTTTATATTAAGAATTTCTTCCTCTAATTTAACTCAAGTAAAGCTAAAATTTTGAGAGCTAAAATTTTTGTCGCTAATTACTTCTTCCCCTCCCCAAGCCAAAGCGTTGCACTTCTCCACGGGCTTGTCTGAGTTGGGAATTTTCAACATAAGTAGATAGGTCTCTCTTAGGCTTTTGCCTCAGGATGGACAGAGGCAGTGATTGTTAGTTGAAGATGGGGGTGGCATCAGGCATATTGGGTTCTGGTGCCACTAAACTTGTCTTTGGGGATTCATGTTCCTCCTCTGTGAAAAGGGATCATAGGTTCATATATTAAAAGCTGGGAGCAACTTCCGAGATCCAGTCCAACTCATCATTTTACAGATGAGGAAACTCAGGCCAAGAGAGATGACTAGACTAAGCCTGAGGACAGAAAGGAAATAAGCATTTGTATAAGACCTCCTATGTGCCAGGAACTCTGCTAAGGGCTTTTTACAAATATTATCTCATTGAATCCTCACAATAACCTTGGGAAGTACATGCATTTTACAGCTGAGGAAACTGAGGCAAAGAGAGGTTAAGTGATTTGCCCAGGGTTCCACAGAAGTGAGATCAAATTTGAATTCAGGTCTTCCTGACTTCAGGGCGGGCATTCCACCCACTGTGCCACCCTCTATAGTAAATGACAGAACCCAGATCCTCTTAACTCCAAATCTGGTCCTCTTTGTACCATAACACTCTGTCTTCCCATTGTCACTGAGTTATTGTGAAAGCAGCAGTACAATGTTTAAGTTTTCCCTCCCAGGAAGAGGAAGGAGTTGGTCAAGGTGAGGGTAGTGGGGGCTGGGGTGGAGTCCCATCATTAGGCATTGATTGAATACAAAGCTAGCCCAGAGCCTGGGGGATTGTTTCCTGCCTGGCTACTGCTGCTTCGTGACCTAGTACCAGCACTGGGGGAGCACCAGTGTTGCCCGTACCAGGATAACATTTCCCCAGAAGTATGGGGGGGAGCTGTGGAAAGGAGGTGTGTGGTGAGGGAGAGAGCTAGCTAGACACATTTGGAGACGTGTTTAAATATAGCCCAGCTGAGGAACTAGGGTGGGAGAGGTGAAAGATAGCAAACACATGCATACTCAGGCTGAAACTGTACTGAGTGTGAAGTCATGGGGTGCCCCCCCCATCCCGCCCCCGAGCAGAAACCTGTCGTCTCCAGGAGTCGGAAGGGAAGCTTAGAGGTTTCTCTGGTGAGTCCAGCCTCCCACCCAATCCGAGAATCCCTTCAATGCATCCCTGACAGTCAGATCTAGCCATTGCTTGAATACTTTTGATTATTGCCCTCGTGATATTCATGAGTATCATGGTTTTCATGGTATTATATTCATGAGTTATTACCTCATGAGGCTGTCTATTCCATTGGGGGGGAGCTCTTAATGATTAGAAAGTTCTTACAATGAGCTGAAATCTACCTCCCTAGAGCTTCAGTGTATTGCTCATGGTTCCTGGGGACCTTAAGGATTGGACTAGCTCCACTCTTCTAGTTTCAATGTATTGTTACTTTTATGTCTCCCCCCCCCCCCCGGAATAAGACTATAAGCTCCCTGAAGGTAAGAATTTCTTATATGCCCTATAGCATAGAGCTGGAAACCCAGGATCGTACATTTAGAGCTGTGAGAAATCTCAGTGTCTATTTAATATAACCCCCTCATTTTACAGGTGAGGAATTGAAGTCCAGAAATGTTAAGTGACTTTCCCATGGTCATACAGATAGTGGTTAGAGGTAGGATTTGGACTGAGGTCTTTTGACTCCAAGTCATTACTTTTTTTTACTGTTACACAGGGGGGACACAATACATACTTGTTTCTTAGTTGGCCCCCTATTGCTGCCCTTATCCACTAGGGAAGTCCTATCTAGGTGACATCTTAGGGTTGGCGGAGGAGGGAATGCAGAGAGCCCTGCTTTGTTGAGGTCTCATAGGGAGGCCAAAAAACCACTGCCCAGGAAAAGTTTGTACTTTGTGGGAGGGGAACAAATAGGACAAATTTAACCTTTGACCGGCCTCTGAATTTGAGTTCTTGGAGGTCTGGCTTGGGTTCAGAATTCATCACTGCTTGGGTCCTGTGAGGGAGAGGTATGGGTGGGCTGAAACAAGGGAAGGCATCCTTTAGTTATCGGAATGTGTTTGTAGCCCAATCCAAGACAAATACAGCGTTTGGCTGGAGCAGTGACAAGCGGTGCCTTTGGGAATGGAGGGAAGCGTGATGGGAAGGAGACTAGAGGCAGGAGAGTGGGGATAAGGCGGTCTGAACCCCTCTTCCCACTGGGTTCTTAGAGGTTTCATTGACACCCAAAATGAGAAGTGCCAGAGGAAATTTGGAGTTGACTTCAAAGCATCTTCTCCACCTGGGTTGGAGGATGGGCCTATAGTTCTTTGTCAGCTGGTCCGAGGTCCCAAGAAGCCTATTAAGATCACCTGCTGGATAATTTGAAGTTGGAAACAGAAACAGCTGCCAGGCGAGCCATCCCTCGTTCTGCTCTCCCTGTCACCTCTTCTCAGGAATGCTGGGACTCTTGGGTTGGGAGTCAGGCCTTGGGTGTCCCTGGGTCCTTCTTGGTAGGTGTCTGCTCCTTGGTTAGTCAGAGTTGCAGGAAGACCTTACAAAGTTATCAGAAACCTGAAAGGAAGGAGGAGGACATAGTCTCTGCTCCATATTGATGGAGGTCCTAGAAGGGGAAGTTTGTGCTTGTAAGGGCTCTCTTAGCTCCTCGAAGCTGCCCCCTGCTCAGCCAGTCATGAATTTAAAGTTGGAAGAGATACTACAAGCCTTAAGGTTTGTAAAGTGCTTTACATGGTATCTGATTGGATCCTCATAGTAACTGTAGGTATTAGTATCCTCATTTTACAGATGAAGGAACTGAGGCTCAGAGGAGCTCTTTACACAGATAGCAAACTGCGTGGATGAAAAATTTAATCAGCAAGCATTTCTTAAACACTAACTATGCATCAAACACTGTACTAGACACTGAAGAAACAAATATAAAAAATAAAACAATCCTTGCCCTCAAGGAGGATACATTTTAATGGGGGAGGGCAGAGAGGGAAGGTGAATAACAACTATATGTGTACATATATATGTGTGTGTAAAGAATAACTACAGGGGCAGCTAGGTGGAACACTGGCCCTGGAGTGAGGAGGACCTGAGTTCAAATCCAGCCTCAGACCAAACACTTGACACTTACTGGCTGTGTGACCCTGGGCAAGTCACTTAACCCTGTTTGCCTCAGTTTCCTCATCTATCAAATGAGCTGGAGAAGGAAATGACAAACCACTCAAGAAAATCCCAAGTAGGGTCACGAGAGTCAGACACGACCAAAATGACTCAACAGTAAAAGAGAAGTTTAAATTGAATCCTGAAAGCACTAGGGATCCGGTAGAGTTGATTAAATAGGGGGAGTGTCGTGGTCAGGCCTGTGCTTGAGGAAAATCACTTTGGCAGCTGTGTGGAAGATAGACAGGAAAGGGGAGAGAGTTGAGGCAGGGAGATCATTCAGGGAGTTCTTGGAACCAATCTAAGTGAACTAAGGTGTTAGCTATGTGAGTAGACAGAAGGGGTCAGATACAAGAGATGTTGTGGAGGTAGAAAAGCAAGATTTGGCCGCTGATATGGGATGAGAGAGAGCGAGGAGCTGGGGTTACCAACTGGGCAGTTACCAGCCTGGGAAAATGGGAGAAAAATAATGGTGTCCTCTGCTGTAGAGGTGTCAAACTCACAACTCTAGTGAGGCCAGAACCAGATTAAGCTATAACTGGGAAATGTTTAACAAAATAAACAAAAATACAATACATTATAGATAACGTTAATTTGTGTCTTTCTAAGTCATGCAGCATGCAGGGATCCCTTTCTATTTGATTTTGACAGCACTCCTCTACGGAAACAGGGATGTTTGGAAGAGGGAAATGTTTTTTGGGGAAAGTTTTGGATTTGTTGCCTTTGAGATGTCTCTGGGACATACAGATGTAAATATCCTGTAGGAAGTTGGTGAGCTGGGACAGACACTCAGGAGAGAGACTGGGGATGGATTTATAGATCTGTAAATCATTTATGTGGACATGATAATTAAACCCCAGGGAGCCATCAAGGTCACAAAGAGAAGAGAACCCAGGACAGAGCTTTGGTGAATACCCACAGTGAGGGGCGGTATGGGTGACAAGACAGCAAGGTGTCAAAGAAGCCTTGAGGCGTGTAGAAGGAGAGTGTGGACAGGGTAGTGTCAGAAAGGCTAGAGAGGAATAAGTATCCAGGAGGAAAGTGTGGCCAACAGTGTCAAATGTCCCAGAAGTCAAGAAGGATGAAGATTGAGGGGGATAAAAAGTCAAATTTAGCAGTTCAGAGGTAGGTCCCTCTTGACTCCATATTTATTGCTTTTAAGGCTATGCCACATTGCTTAGAGTGCTAGACTTGGAGTCCAGAAGACCTAGGTTTAAATCTTGCCTGTGACAAGTGACTTAAACTCTGAGCCTTGGTTTTCTCACCTGTAAAATGAATGGATAAGACTAGATTGCTTTTGAAGTCCCTTTCGACCTTAAATTCTATGAAGGATTGAGGTTAGCTAGAAGGAAGAGTTTTCCTGAGAAGGGAGAATTGTGCCCATGTGTGGCTTGCTTGGAGGCAGGGGGATGGACCTTTTGACTTAGACAACCTCCTTCCAGTTGTGGGTTAGATGAACAGATACTTCCTTCTGAGCCTAGTTCTGTGCCCTCGAGATTTACCCTTTCGTGTGACCTGGGACCCTGGGCCTAGTGGATTTATGCTGGCTGTGATTTGTGGCACAGTGAGTTTCCACACCCATATCAGGCCGCCTGCAGGAGGGTAGGCCTCTTCAAACCGGGAAAACTGGAGTAGAGCTGAATCCATGAAAATAGTGGGAATCTGTGGGTCTGGTCAACCAGGCACTGGAACTGTTGGCCAGTCCCCCTTGGAGCTACAAGGGAGTAGTTTCAGAATAAAGGATCTCACTGATCATTGATCTCATTGGTGCAAGCTTATTACTCTTAGAAGTGAGGGAATGTTTAGAGAAATTCTTGGACGTCAGCACCCTGGAGTGTTGGGAAATCATGCTCATTTAGGCACATCCCTGCCCTCTGAGGTGACCGCTGGGAGCACAGCTCTGCCTCTCCCACCCTGTCTTCTGGGACTGACCTAGAATTATTCTTGGAGGATGGGAAGAAAGTTGGTTGTGTGAATAACTCTGAGATGAGCTTTTGTGGGGCCACTCTTTTCCCTGTTGGATTGGTGTTAGAATCACCAGCCATCTATCCACCTGGCTTAGCTGTCTTTGAACACAACCAGGCACTTTCTGGGTAAACTTCTGTAGTTTAGGCTTTATAAAGTTGATAGGCAGTATTGGGCCTGACAAAGACCTGCAATTATCTGTTTATGTGCATTTATTCATACAGATATTTAAGTATTTACTGAGCATGCAGGCCTGGGCTAGATACTGTGGGAGGATAGAGCTATAAATCTCAGGCTTTGCTTTTGAGGGGCATATAGTCTAAACTAGAGATATGATTAGCATACATGGAAGGTCATCTCATATTTCTAAATTAGACTCTAAACTTTATAAAGGCAAAGCCTGTACACATAATAAATACTTAAATATCTGTGATCAAAGCATGACTTGAATGAAGAGGTTTGAGAGGACACCCCAACCTACCCATTTGGGGAGAGGTGGGAAGTCCCCAAGTGTTTTTAAACTGTTTCCAGTTTATTGATTGGTTGGACTGATTTTTTTCCCTCTTCTTTTCCTTTCTTTTTTTTTTTTTGTCTTTAAAACATACTTTTTGTTTGTATAGGATGGCTTCTGGGAAAGGGGAGGGATACAGGGGAAAATATGGTGATTGTAAGAAACAAAAGACATCAATAAAAACCTACTTTTAAAATATCTGTGATCATAGAAGGACGATAGATTTAGAAATGAATGGAATAATGGAGGTGATTTAATGCAGCCGTCTCACTTTATAGGTCAGGAAGCTGTGACTTCCCTAAGGTCACTGGGGCAGATGTTACAAAGAACACTGTTCCTTGTACCCAGTGAGTGGTACAGAGCAGGCTGCAATCACTGGAGATTGTCATGGTCCAGGAGGGCATTCTAGGCGTGGGACTAGGTTGTGTAGGGTGTTTTTATATTTATATAGCATTTTATTTTTTTAATTCAATTTTATTTTCATTTCTGGAATTATCTACCTTCTACCTTCCCTACCCATTGAGAAGGCAAGAAAAAAAACCTGTTTCCATAGCATTTTAAGACTCTGCTTACAACAGTGCTTTGAGGTAGGCAGCGTGAGTGTGTCTTCTCCTTTTACAAATGAGGAAATCAAGGTTTACATGAGTTATCTGAGATCATTTGATCAGTGAAGTGGCAAAACCAGGGTTTGAACTCAGGCCTGTGTGAATCCCGAGTCCATTGTAACACACTCTCTCTCCAGTGCCAGGCTGAGCTGTTTAGACTTGAGCCTGTAAGTAATGGAAAGGCATGTGTGATTTTTATGTTTATCAGTTTGTATCTGTGTGTCTGTCTGGGCATGTGTCTGAACCAGTCTGTGTAACTGTCTCTGCGTGTCTCTCTCTGCCCCTTGCCCTTTAAGAGTAGGGACCCTCATTGGGCCCTGTAACTCCTTCCCTGAGTCTGGAATGTCACCAGCTATTTCCTTTTCCTTCCAGACTGTGGAACATGGATTCCCCAACCAGCCCAGCTCTCTGGCTTATGACCCCAAGCTTCGCATCATGGCCATTGGTACAAAGTCTGGAGCAGTCAAAATGTATCCTTTTCCCCTCTCTGCCCCTATCAAGGTGGCCCCAGGAGTCCCCGAGGGGTTGAGAGGTAAGGCTTACTCAGCATAATTTAGAGGTGGGTTCTTCCCTCTTGTGCCCCAGGGACCAGAGGGTGGAAGCCAGGTGGATGTGTGGGTCTACACCGCTGGATCTAAAATACCTCCCTGGCTGTTGTTTTTGGAAGAGCAGATGGGAGAAGTTGGGTCTTGAATGGTGGGTAGGATTTGGATCCAGGGAAACTTTTTTTTATGTTGGGGAGGCAAGACGAGCAGAGACATAGCTCACAGATGGGAATACGCAAAGGATATTTGGGGAGATTTGGAGGTAGAGGGGGTCAGGGTATCACCTTGTCATTAGATGTGTACTATAAGAAATAAGGTCGATTGGGCCCCTAAAAGGCCTTGAGTACCAAGCATGGGAATCTGGACTTGATTTGGTAGAAGGAAGGAAACAATGAAAAGTTCTTAAATCTTCTTGGAAGGATGATAGGATGAAAATAGTCTTAGGAAGAGAACTCTGGAAACATGTCAGATGGAGTGCCTCGAGCATGGTATAGGTGATTAATAAATGCTTATTGAGGGGCAGCTAGGTGGCGCAGTGGATAGAGTGCTGGCCCTGGATTCAGGAGGACCTGAGTTCAAATGTGGCCTCAGACACATAACACTAGCTGTGTGACCCTGGGCAAGTCATTTAACCCCATTGCCTAGCCAAAATAAATAAATAAATGCTTATTGTATGAGTGGTTGAGAAAGCCACATGACTTATGGAGGAAGGGCTGAGTTTGTTATTGTTCTAACGTTAGACCTCCTTGGCTCTTCCTTCACCAACCCAAGGATGGGACATCCCTTATTGGGCGGTTTCTGATACTGGAATTCTTCCCCAGTTCACAGAGTAGCAGTGAGCAGAAGCCTCATCACCTCCTCATGGGCATCTCTATGTCTTTTCCCATCTATCAGGGTCACCTGGTTGATCTCACAGCTATCCAGGACTAGAATTGGGTCCTTCTGACTGAAAGTTAAGTGAGTTTTCCCCTATCACATTGCACTAGGTAGGATAGATGAGGCCAGGTGGTGGAGTTATGGTCATGGAGTTGGGAGACAAGGGTTAGGATTAGAGTAGCAGGGATAAGATTATAAGGCTAGGTTTATGGGTTTAGGTTTAGAATTTCAAAGGCTACGGGTAGCCCTTGGAGGGAGGAAGGGAAGGTTAAGGGAAGGGGAGGCTTAGAGACTGTTGGCCTAAAGCTTGGAAGAGGTAGAAATGTCAAAGCTTGGGAGGAGGTTACCAGTAGTCCTGAAAGGGGTTTAGGGAAGAGGCTTTCAAGCCAAATTTCCTGTCCTAGTCCTAGATAGGCAAGGGAAAAAGCCAAAGATTTAGCCTGAGTATGCAGCTAGGACTTCTGCTGTCTGTTCCTTCTCCTTACCCACATCCCCCTAAACCCTCAGGATGAATGGGCATCTGGGGACTGGCTTCCCCTTCCCCCTCCCCGCAGAAGCCAGTGAAGACCACCTGCTGGATGATTTAAAGTGTGGAACAGAAACGGCTCTCAGGCCAAGGCCTCCAACCCCAGCTTTGTTCCCCATCTTGCTTCTTCTTAGGAACATTAGGTCTCTGTGTTGAAAGTCAGGCTATGGACATCCCTTGGTCAGTCATTCCGGCCCCCAGTTAGTCAGGGAAGGAGGTCCTTATCTGTTAGGCCTCAGAGAGGCAGGCAGACCTCCCCTTCCTACCTCCCTTCCCCTGGCACCACTCCTGGCCCCTAGCCCTGCTGGGTGGGGGAGGGGTGGGCACAATCAAGGTTCCTGTATGGCTGTGGACAAAGCGGGCATTTTCCACTACACAGTGCACCCAGGGATGGCAGGGTCAGCCCTAGCCCAAGCAGCTGAAAGCTCCCTTCCCCCAGCTGGGGAGAGGCAGCCCTCATGTAGTGGAAGTCCAAATCCAATTTGGAGTTGGACAACCTGGCTTCGTATTCCAGGTCTGCTCCTTACTCTGTGTGACTTTGGACAAGTCACTTAGCTACTCTGGGCCTTGGATCCCCCCTCTTCAAAATGAGGAAGTTGAAGTTGATGATCTCAAGTCTCTTTCAGCTCTAAATCTAAGATCTTTTGAACAAGGAGGCAGCCTGGGAGTCTGGACTCCTAGGTCTTCCTTGTGATTCTTCCAAATCTGCCCCTGGGTTATACCCCTCTGTCCATCCTGGCAAACCACTCTTAAGTGAGAGTGAAACCTTCCTTCCCTACTCCCCACTTACCAAGCTGACTCACTGACCCTTAGCTGGGACTGAGAGTAGCCAGGAGATACTTGGAAGAGGAGCCTCAGTTATGCTAGTGTTTTGGGGGGACACTGCCATAATTAAGAAGCACTAATTGAACCATACTAGATATTGGGGGAGGGATACAGAATGTGTGTCTCTACATACATACATAAACCATTAAACACAGAAATTACATATATCTTTCCATTATCTGTGGGATCGAATCTCAATAGCTCAGCCTGGCACTGGAAGGGCATTGGGGTACCATTGAAAGAGCAGTGAGGTGGGCCAGCTAGGTGGTGTAGTGGATAGAGCACTGGCCCTTGGTCAGGAGTACCTGAGTTCAAATCCGGCCTCAGACCAAACACTTGACACTTACTAGCTGTGTGACCCTGGGCAAGTCACTTAAACCCAATTGCCTAAAAAAGAAAGAAAGAAAGAAAGAACAGTGGGCTTAGCCTTGGCTCTGCCCCTTGTTAGCTACATGACTTTGAGTGATTCATTTAACATCTCTAAATCCTGATGGTTTAGTAGGGGAAAGAGGAGCTACTAGCATAAAGTTTTCATGGGACAGTGTCTGATGTGCCGTGCGATTCCTGAGCAGAGGAAGAAGTTAGTGGGAATAGACAGGAAAGGTTTCATGGACCGGGGTGAGGCCTACTTTTCTTAAGTCACCTGTCTTCGGAAGAGTAACTGACAACCCTGCTGGTCACCAGTTGACACAAAGGATGAAGACCCAAAGCCCTGTACAAACAGGTGGGCAAGGGGTTAGATAGAGAAGAGACAAGAGGCCTCTGTTCTCTCCTGAAAGCAACCGATTGTGTCTCTATTCATGCCACTGCAGACCATTCCATTCCACAAACATTTATGGAATGCCCGCTGTATACAAGGCTCAGTACACAGTGGACTCCTATTTCCTTATTTTACAGAGGAGGAAATGATTGATTGTTACCCAAAGCCACACAGCAAATTAGTGGTAGAGCTGAGACTTGGAACCCAGGTGTTCTAACTTCTAATCCAATGTTCTTTTGTCTGTTACTTTTGAAGAGACATGCCAGAGGCTGATTATAGTGTATGTGTAAGGGGGGACGTGTGGTTCTGCTTCCCCCCTCCAAATTGCTGTTACATGTACTTCGGGGGGATAGAGGGGTTTGAGTGATTGTATATGTGTTGGGGATGGAGGGGAGGGAGAGTGCTTGTTATCAGAGCAGGAGGCTGAGACTCTAGACTCCTGCTTTCTTGCTTTTCCCCACCGAGATTCAGCCTGATCTGGGCTCCCCAGATTGGCTCTCTTGTCTGAATCCAGTAAGGTCTCTCTACCTTTACCCCCTCTGGGGAGCCAGGTCTTTCCTAGTTGATCAACTGGTAGCTTTTCAGTTGTCACAGGCCCTGCTTCTATCATTGTCTCCTGAGAATGAGTCACTTTGGAGTTTTCTCACATCAGGGAAAACATTTTCCTTCCCCTTCCCAAGGCTGGGTGAGAGTGACTGGCCAAGCTTAGAGCTCAGTGCATGTTAGACCCTTCAGTCAGGCCTGGGATGGGCGAGGGGCCTTCCTATTGGATTGGACATGTGTGGCAGAGATCAATAAAGATGATTATTCCATGATTCAGCCGTTCATAAAACTTGGTAGTTATGGAGTCCAGCAATGGACCATGGACCCCCCCAGAGAAGCTGGGTGGCTGGCCTAAGGTCACACAGGGAGGAGTTAGTGATACTGCTGAGTCTAGATCCCAGATCTCCTGATGTTGAATGTTCTTTCTGTGACAGAGCTTAAGTAACTTGCTGGAACTCACGTGGCATGTTAGTGGCAGAGGCAGACCTAGAGTCTGTGTCCTTAGGTTTCCTAGATCATGGTCTAAGGCTTCTGGATGCTTTGACCCTCCCCTCACCCCCATATACCACCAGACATAAAATCACCATCCTGTTTCTGTAGCACCCTTTTTTCTTTTGACTTGATTTGATTCAATTAACGAGTATTTAATTGTTTCTCCCTCTCACCTCCTCTACTGGGAGAGAAAAAACAAACAAACAACCCTGTAGTAAATATTTATAGTCAAGCAAAACAAATTCCCACATTGACCATGTCCAAAAATATATGTCTCAGTCTGCGTCTTGAGTCTATCCCCTCTCTGTCAGGAGGTTACTTTCTACCCATTCTTAAAAAACCAGCTGCTTAGTTCTTCCTGACAGCAGGGTTTGCTGTTCTGAGAACCTTAGAGTTTAGAAATCTAGGCTTTCAGGGCAGCAGCCCAGAGAGGGAGTGGCGTAGCATTCTTTCCTGTCTACCAACTTTTCCTCCCCAGGAAGTGGAGTGAACAATTTAGAGAGGTTTGGAGAAGCTAGGACGCAGGTATGTGTGCCTGTGTTCAGACTCAGTTCGATGAGATAAGGCAAAAGTTACCACTTTAGGGGGTCTACTCTAAAGCCTGAGATAGGCAGGGGAGGGGAAGATAGAGCTCCCTGTAGGGTGGGGGGGGTGGGGAAGGAATCTCACTTGACACAGCTGTGTTCTTGGGAAAGGCTAAGTGCTAATTGCATCTGTGTAAAGCAGTCTTGCTTGGGGGGTGGGGGGTAGGGTGGGGAAGGGATAGAACCTGCTGTTTAAAGAACTGCTCTATTCTGTAAGGAATCCTTTTGTAAAGTAAGAGAATTACCTCCTAATTTATTGTTTAAACCTGGATTTTCCTCTCTTTGAGTTGCACTGCCCTGACCGGTAGCTCTTGAGGTTTTTGCCATCACTTCCCCACCCCCCTCCTTTCCAGGGCCTCTGGTGTGTTTGGCTCTAGGTGGAGCTCTGGACTGGGTCCCTAAAGCAACATCTGGATCTGGCCCAGATGAGGATCCTGGCTGCCTCCCTATTCTAGGCCATTCTTACAGCTGGGGAATCCTGCCCATTGTCCTCTCAAAGCTCTCAATCCTGACTAACCAGGCCAGACCCTCCCTGCTGATTGACTTATCTGTTTCTGGGTAGGTCAGGCTGAGGATGGGGGGCCCATCTCAGAACAGGGCCCCAGAAGCGAAGTAGGTGAGGAGAAAGGAAATAAGAATAGTAATTACTTGGGAAGACAGCCTGCTGATTCAGCATCTCCCCCCACCCCTTAGAAGTGGATCAAAACTCTATTTGTCCTCTTCCCATCCCCCTACTCTGCAGTTGTTACTACTCTTCAGTATCCTGGGAAACTCCTAACCCTGTTTTCATTTGCACATGCTCAGGACTGTAGGCCCACTTTGACCCATAATAGAAATCTCCTATCATCATCAAAATCTTATTCCATATGTATATATGTATGCACACATCTGGAACATATTTAAATCTGTAAGAATAAATATGCACGCATACATATGTATATATACATATATGTATATACACATATGGAATGGATTTAAATTTATAAAAGTAAGAGCCATTTCCGTGTGTGTGTGTGTGTGTGTGTGTGTGTGTGTGTGTGTG
>NW_020954585.1:24551882-24554935 GCF_900497805.2 Vombatus ursinus
ACAAGCAGTTCTCAGAGGGAAGAAATCCAAGCCATGTGGGGAAAAAATGCTGCAAATCAATGAAAGTTAGAGAAATGCAAATTAAAGCAAGTCTGAGATCCCACCCCATGATCAGTGAGGTTGATGAGGAAAATGACAAATGTCAGGCTGCTAGAAAGTAGGTGAATTCATGCCCTGTAGATCTGGGCTCTCAGCAGCAGCTGCACAACCTGTGTCCAGGCTAGGAGGAGGGAAGGTTGTCTTGCTCCTGCTGGTGCCAGGCCCAGGCACCCCTTTCCCATTTTCTCTGGAGCTATCTATCTCCTTCGTGGCCAGCTGGGACTCGGGCTCCTCAGCTAAAATGACTTCTGATGATCTGTAAGTGTTAGGGTAAGGGTCAAGGGAGTTTAGAACTGAAAGGCAGTAGTTAAGGAAGGGTTTGGAATAAAATAACAGTAGCCATGCCTGGCTTATACTTCAGTGTGTGCCTGAATCACAATATTAGAGCTCGAAGAGACTATAGAGAGAAGACCAGCTCCATCCCTCACTCGACAGAGAGGAAATGGTGGCCCAGAGAGAAGGAACGTACCCACTTTTTTAGCTAGAATTAGAACCCAAGTCTTCTAACTGTTCCTGGTCCAGAACTCTGCTTCCATTATACTTCTTGGATCTAGAGCCTGGGTCATTGTGTACGTTTGTGTTTGGGGGTATCTCTAATATTGCATTTTGCCAACGTCACTTAGGAGCTTGGAGTAGTGTGGCTGGAAGACCTTTCTCACCAAAACCTTGAGCACTGGTGCCTATCTCCCCCAAAGGTGAATTTGGTGTGACTCTGTATTATGGAGGGGGTTGTTCCTTGGGAGTCTTCATCCAGGATATTAGGGCAAGGAGATGTACCTGGGGATAAACAACCCCATTAGTGGGAAGCTGCTCCCACTGCTAAGTGACCTCTGTCCTCAGAACCTAGAAACCAGGCCAAGAGAAGGGTTGCCACTTCCTTAGAAGCCAGTCTCGAGTGCCTCTGTCCCTAAGGTAAGGGAGTTGGGGCCCTTTAAGGGCCCTGACCCATATAAGAAGCAGAAGGAGGAGCAGTGCATGTGCGCTTAATTACTACCCACTTTGCCTGCCCCCTGTGTATTGGGGCTCTCCAGCTGCTCCCGTTTCCTCTGCCCCAGATCAGCCCATCAGTCTGGTTTCTTTGGGGGTCAAGGAAGGAATTTACGTAGACCAGTGCTCAGGAGTCTGCTTTGTGGTGTCTTCTGTGTTCCCCCACCCTGCACCTCGATGGTAGCCTTGGTTGTCTGTGAAAGGGCTCATGTGGAAGGGTTTCAGAGAGAATGGTTCTGGGGCCACACATAAGTGACTTTGAGATCATCCGTGCCCTCATGTCTTTCCTTCTGTTTGCCAGGAAAAGCCAGAGTAGGGGAGAAGGAATGATTATGATGCTGTCTTATGACCTAAGATTTACACTGTACTCTCCCTACAAGTGTACCCCCCTCCCCATTTTACAAATGAGGAAACTGAACCTCAGAGATTTAAGTCCCTTGCCCATGTTCACACAGCGATCTAGTGTCAGAGCCAGGACTACCTGGCTGGGTTGTTGTGAGGATTGAATGAGATAATGTGAAAAGCTTTGCAAACCTTAAAGCACTATATAAATGCCAGCTATTGCTTTTTTATTAAAGCCTTTTGCAAACCTTTAATCATGATATATATGTTAGCTATTATTATTGTCATTATCATTATGACCACGACTGCTGCTCTGTGTTGCCTTGGCCAGGGGGATAAATAGAATCACTCCCATTTTGCAGATGGAATGACTAAGGCCTAAAGTGACTTAGGCAAAGCCATGTTGATGGTTAGGACTGGAGATAACATAAATGTCTTCTGAGAGGGTCCTCCATCTTAAATCTGGTCTTTTCTCGCCTTGTTTTCAGTTCTAATCCCTGAGCCACTTGGATTTTATCGGCTTCCAGCTATTCACATTGCCGTTGGACACGGGCCCCTAGATGGGATGTCAGAGACAGCCGGAGCATACATATGTGACCTCAGATGCTGGTCTAAACTTTGCCCAGGCAACCGAGGGCTTGGCTAGTGGGATGAGAGCTCCCTTTCAGTAAATGGCATGGGTTGGCTGCTGCCTGGGGTTGCTGTGAAACTAGGGATGGGCTGTGGAAACCACACAGCTCTAGGAGAATCTTGCCTGACGTAGACTTAGGTGGAAGGTAGTCATTTTTAAAATGAAATACCAGTCCTATCCTAAATAGTTACCATGTTTAAGGTTAGCATCTATCTAATCCAGTATATTCATTTTATAGATAAGGAAGGAGACAGAGAGAGAGCCTGAGTGCAGAACCTAGGCTAGAACCCAAGTCTGAGTCACCCTCAGCCTATCCCTCCCAGGCAGGGACTTGCTTGGCATGATGGGTCCTCTTGCACCAGAGGCTGTGGTGTTGGGTTACAGAGGGAATCTCTGAATAGTCCAGCAGCTGGGCAGTCAGTATGTGATTCAATGATCCCCTGGCCCCTTCTTGTGCGACAGGACAGGAGACTTTTCTTTCTGTCCTTGTTCTCACTTTGCCTCCTGATTCTATGTCTTTTTCTGTAGTTCCAGTTTCTGGGGCTCAAGCCCTGACGTGAGGGTGAGGACAGATGAGGGAAAAAATGATCCCATTTGCCATTTTCTTGGGAAGGAGATGGGGGAGAAAAGAGTAACAGTGGGCTGACTTTGTAGGGAGGAGTCAGAAAGGTCTTCCTGTGTTAACTCAGTTTTGATCATTATTCCTTTTTTCAAAAACCTTCACCTGGATCCTTCTTGCCTAGGGGATAAATTTGAAATTCCCCAGCCTGGCATTCAAGGCTCTCTGTAGTTTTGTCACCAGGCTCCCTTTCCAGGTGTAGAGAGACCTTATCAGTCAACTAGCATTAACAATAGCATGACCTGTTCTGTGCCAGGCACTGTGGTTGACCCCAGAGGAACACAGATGTGAAACACAAAAGCTTACAACTCAGCTGTTAGAGCTATATGTATGGTGTACACACACACACACACACACACACACACACACACACAC
>NW_020954585.1:24554953-24562171 GCF_900497805.2 Vombatus ursinus
ATGATCACTAACATCATACTAATAGCTGATGTTTATAGTGTTTAAAGGTTTACAGAGTGCTTTACATAATATTATCTCACTTGATCAAAATAGATACAAGACGATGTGGTTGAGGGTGGGACTGGGGGAGGCATTAGCAGGTATCTGGGATCCAGAAAGGCTTTGTATAGAAGGTGGCCCATCAGCTGAGCCTTGAAGGAGACTAGTGACTGAGTGAAGAGGCTCAAAGGGATGTGATTTCTGAGGTTACGCTAGTTTGTTTTTAAAACTTTTTTTTTTCATTCTGCCAAATACTGGGCATGAGAAATGGCCGGTGCAGAGGCACCAAGATGAGAGATGGAATTTCTTGCATAAAGAACGTTGAGAAGGCCTGTTTGGTTGGAGCAGTCTGCATGAAGGGAAGTAATAATGGCATAAGGCTGGAAATGTGTAAGTAGGGGCCCGGTTGTGAAGGGCTTTAAAATACTAAACAGAGGAGTTTAGTTTTGACCCGAGACTTGTTAGCACTGGAATAAAGCTTAGAGAGCATTAGTTTGAACCCCTCCCCCCATTTCCAGTGCAAAGAAGGAAACCTTGATCTCCTGATACTGAGGCAGCTTCTCCTGAGGGATCACGCAGGCCTAGTCTCTCTCTTTCCTCTACTCTCTTGTTTTGCCCTAGCTGCTCCTTGTACCCCCTTGGCATCCTACCATACAGACTGGGTATTTTGCAGTTAAACTAAGTCCAGTGTATCAATCACATGGCACTCAGGGAGGTAGACCGAGGAATGACCTCCATCCTGCAACTGGCACGGCCACCTCCTTGCTGGGGAAAAACTGGGGCACGGGATAAGAAGGAGCCCGGGTCAGGGATGTGGCAGCCAGTCCATTCAGTGTGTCCAGCCCTGTGCTGTGTGTGTGTGTGTGTGTGTGTGTGTGTGTGTGTGTGTGTGTGGGCTGGGGGGAGGGATGAAGAGGGGATGGGAGGAAGAGACAGCCCTTACCCTGGAGGTGCTCACCGGTCTTGAAACCATTAGAGAATAGGACAGGACAGATAACCTAGAGTGGGATGGGGGATGGGAAGATTCTTAAATACTTTAAGTGGCCGTTCCAAAACTCCCAGCTCAGCCCTGCCACCGCCCTCAGATAGTCACTGAAGGGCTACTGCCCAGTGTTTTCTATCACATGTTGTCCAGGGTTCAGGGTTCCAGGTGGATGGGAGTAAGGATGGTTTGCATGCGACATCTTCCTATAGGAAGAGAGAAATATCGTTGTAGATCTTGGGACCAAAGGAACCTTAAGACACCATCTGTTGCTGGATGTGAGGATGCACACCTATAACCTTGCCTCTGGGAAGGCTGAGTTGGGTGGATTGCTTGAGCTCAAGAGTTCTGAGTCTCAGTAGGACTAGAGATAATGGAGAGGCCACACTCTAACACCAAGATGGTGAGCCCTGGAGAGTCCAGGCTGCCCACGGAAGGGGCCAACTGACCTGGGTTAGAAATGGAGCAGCTCAGAACTTCAGTCTCCTTCAGCAGTGGGGTCAAACCTGAAAGTAGCCGCCCTACTTCCGAGCTTGGGTGAAATAGGGAAAACCTAGTCTTTAAAAAAAAAAATGACACCATCCATTTATCCCCAGTGTATTCCCTTGACTTCTGATGGATAAAGTTTTGTCCCATTTTATAGATGATGCCACTGAGGCTCAGAGGGACCAAGTGGCTGTTCAAGCACCACAATGTGTTAGTTGAAGAATAATGGACTATAAGGGTCAGTTAGGTGGCACAGTGGATAGAGCACCGGCCCTGAAGTCAGGAAGACCTGAGTTCAAATCCAGCCTCAGACCAACCACTTGACACTTACTAGCTGTGTGACCCTGGGCAAGTCACTTAACCCCAATTGCCTTAAAAAAAAAAGAAAAGAATAATGGGCTATTTTGTTCTCCCTTTTCATCATCTGTTTTGTATCTTGTGTCCTCGATGGAAGGTTTTTCTAGTGGCCTAGTTGCCTTAGGGTCCTAGAATTCGATCTGAAAATAACCTTAGAGATCATTTAGCATGTGGTCCCCCTCCCCTCCTCCAATTTTTAGACGGGGAAAGTGAAGGCCAGGGAAGTTGTGACATGCCCAAGGTCACACAGAGAAGAAGTTCCAGAGCTAGGATTTGAACCCAAGTCCCAACACTACAAGTCTTCTCAGCTTCCATGAGGGCATGAGGTAGAGAATCTTTATTTTCCTAGTCCTACTTCCATTCTACACCTACAGATTCTTTTGTACATTAGACACATCCAGATCTTTTGTCTCATCTGGCTCAGAGCCCCCTGCCCACCTTGGGTATCAAATGTTGGAGAAAGGAGTTTCCTAATGCTCATCACAGTCCCCCTCCCCCTGCTCTGTATTTCTCTACACCAGGGGTGGGGAATTTGCGGCCTTGAGGCCCCCACCCCTGCTGTATACCTTTCCCCAGGATCTTTCTGAAATTTGAGCTACAAGAAGGTCATTCTAGCACTAGTCTTTGCCTTCTTCATAGCACTCCATAGAATCCAAGATTTAGAGCTCAAAGTAGCTTTAGAGGCCATTTTACAGATGAGGAAACAGAGGCAGAGTGTTGATGATGAGCTTGAGACATGGTTCCTGCCCTTGAGGGACTTGTGACCTCGTGGGGGAGATAAAGCTGATATCTGTGGAGCAGCGTAATAATAACATCAGGCAACATGGGCTGAGTCCTCCCTGAGTGGGGAGACAGCTTGGTGGTAGTGGGTAGAATGCTGCAATTAGCTGGAAGATGAGTTTGGATTCTGGCCCTGCTGCTGTACAGTCTGTGTGACCTGGAAACTCTCCTTCATTGTCTAAGTCATTTCAGTCCTGTCTGACTCTCTGTGACCCCATTTGGGATTTTCTTGGCAAAGATACTGGAGTGTTTTGCCATTTCCTCCTCCAACTCATTTGGCAGATGAGGAACTGTGGCAGGGTTAAGTGACTTGCCCAGGGTCACACAGCGAATAAGTGTCTGAGACCAGATTTGAACTTGGGAAGATGAGTCTTCCTGATTCCAGGTCCTGTGCTCTATCCGCTTAGCCACCTAGCTGCCTCATCTCTTCTTCGCTTAATGCAATTAGCTGCTGTCTGCCTCAGTTTCCTTATCTGTAAAATGGGATAATAATAGCACCAACTTCCCATTGTTTGGGAGGATAAAATAAGATAGTTGTAAAGTACTTTGCAAATCTTAAAGCACTGCATAAATGCTGGCTATTATTATTATCCTTGTCATCTCTTTTGTTATGCTGATAAAATTACTTAGTATTTGTAACCTGCTTTGTAAACCTTAAGGAGTTGTAAAAATGGTAGCTCTTAATATAAATGCAAGAGGGGGCAGCTAGGTGGTGCCGTGGATAGAGCACTGGCCCTGGAATCAGGAGGACCTGAATTCAAATCCAGCCCCAAACACTGGCTGTATGACCCTGGGCAAGTCACTTAATTCCAGTTGCCTCCAAAATAAAAAATATTTTTAAAAATATATGTAAATACAAGAAGAGTTCAGAACAGGGTAGGGATGGTCAGGGAAGGCTTTCCACATGAGGGAGGTAACTTCTTGGCCCTTGAAGTTTAACTTTCAGTAGCTACCCTGAGGCCTGGGGCCTGTCCAAGGCCAAGAGCTTCGGGAGGGAAATTCTGAGGCTCCGGGGGGGGGGGGGGGGGGGGAGACTGTATTTGGATAGAAGGGGGAGAAATTTGGGGTAGCTGGGTTGCTCTTTGCTCTCCTTCCCTTTCCTCCCCCATCCCCCAGTCCAGTCCCTCTTCAAGCTATTCTATTCCCCCTTGGAAATTGGCTATAAAGAAGACAGGGCCTGGAAAGGAATCTTCCTAGTATCTCTGAGCCTCTTGACCAGGTCTTTGATGAGGATAAGATGCAGTTAATCACTGTCTACACTAGAGCTCTCTATCTGAGGCCTGCTCAGTAATCGCCCCTTCTGTTCTGCTACCCAACTGACCTCGTTAAATTCTTTCTCCTTTCCAGACCTCAGTTCTCTCTTTTGTACAACAAGAGCATAGGATTAGGTGTTCATTAGGGGTAAGGAATGGAGTTTATTGATATAGAGAACCCCCGAGACAGGAGACTTCTTCTACCCATATGAGTTGGCACCTTCTCTTCATTCCGTAGTCTGAGGAGTTGCCTAGAGCAGAGGTGCCAATCTCAGCCAGGTCTGAGCCAGATTAAAATGTAATTGGGGAAATGTTTAACAAAATTAATAAAAATACAGTGTGGCATTGTTGTTGTTTAGTCACGTCCAACCCTTTGTGACTTCTTTTTGGGGTTTTCTTGGCAAAGACACTGGAATGGTTTGCTGTTTCCTTCTTCAGCTCATTTTACAGATGAGGAAACTGAGGTAAACAGTGGTCAAGCGACTTGCCCAGGGTTACATGGCCAGTGAGTGTCTGAGGTTGGATTTGAATTTAGATGTTCCTGACTCCAGGCCCATCATTCCATCCCCTGAGTCACCTAGCTGAATCCAACACATACAGCATAGATACGGTTAATTTGTAGTTTTCAAAGTCAATGTGGGAGGCAGCTAGATGGTTTAGTGGATAGAGCACTGGTCCTAGAGTCAGGAAGACCCAAGTTCAAATCTAGCCTCAGACACGCACTAGCTGTGTGACCCTGGGCAAGTCATTTAACCTTTGTTTGCCTTATCCACTGGAGATGGAAATGGCAAACCAGTCCAGTTTCTTTGCCAGGAAAACCCCATGAATCGTATTGGCATGCTATGGTCCACAGGATCATGAAGAGCCAGACCCAACTGAAAACAACAAAGTCAATATGGGGGTGCAAGGATCCATTTCTATTTGAGTTTGACACCTCTGGCCTAGCCCACCGAGAGCTTAAAAGTGACTTCCTTAGGGCCAGGATGTATCAGAGGCAACATTTGAACTAGGTCTTCCAGTCACAAGGCCAACTTTACATATCACAAAACCTTTCTAAAAGATCTAACGGTACTAGTAGTATTACTGTTGATAATGATAAAGTCTGATTCCGATTCCTGTGTGTTAAATCTCCTGAAAGCAAGAGGACCTTGTCTTACTGTGTAAAGGATAACCTCTCCTACCTACCCACCTCCGTAATGCTAGGTACATGGCTGGGCACATAGTAGGTTCTTGGTCTGATCTGTAGAATAAATGACTGCAGCTTGGTTTATGAGGGCGTGGAGGCCTAATAAAATCTCTGAGCTATTGGACCAGAGCCCTGCCCTGGATGCCAGGCAACAGGAGTGCCAGCTGTGACTGTGTCACCTTGCAGGTCATACATTCTCTCTGGACTCAGTCTCTGTCTTTCAAATGGAGATAATAAATGGCCTAGACTGGGACGGGATGAAGATATGTGCCTAGAGATAAGCCTGAGCTCTTCAAAGAGAAGAAGCTAGAGTAACCAGGGGGCTATTTTTGTTATTATAATAATTATCATAATAATCACTGTGGAATGGCATTCTTCTCTGGAATACATACCTCTTTCCTACTTCCCTTTTCCAGTTTAAAGCTGGTGATACACCCTTTATCAAAACTCCAGGTTCCAAATACCCTCAGGCCAAGTGGAAAGAACCATTTACTGGTCAAGTCAATAGGCGTTTATTAAGCCTTTACTGTGTGCCATGAACTGTGCTAAGTGACTGAGAAAGAAATACCAGCAAAAAGAAAGACTGTCCTTGTCCTCATGGAGCTTATATTCTAATAGGGAAAGAGTGTCTATAAAAGGAAATGAAAATCTGTTGAGGGAATAAGGGTGGGAAAAAGGTACTCCTGAGGGGGCAGACATAGTAGAGAAAGTCTAGAGTCAGGAGTAGAGCCTGGGAAGGACTGAAGGCGTGGCTGGCTTGGACAGTCTCCCTAAAATGGGAATTCTGCAAGGAATCAGAAATCAGAGGAGAGGGCTAAAGATTAGGAATGTACTTCCAGTGTGAGAAGTCCAGAGGTAGAGTGAATTTCCAGGGTGAGAAGGCTTCCAGGGCTTGGAAGAGAAAGTCTGTAATCAGGAGTGGAGCCTAGAGAGAAATGAAGGGGTAGAAGTCTGGAGACTTGAGTTTTTTACTTTGTGTGTGACCTTGGACAAGTCACTTTTATCTTTTAAATGAAGTGGTTTGTCTGTTATCTCTAAATGGCTTATTCCGGTGCTAGGGGAATAATCTAGGTTCCTTCCAGTTTAATTACTTAATCCAAACTGACTTTGTGCCGCTTTTTCTTTGTTGTGGGGAAGAGGGGTGTGAGAGGTGAGGAATGTGGTCCTTGGTGGTGGGCTAGGGAGGAGTGTAGGAATCTGACCTGGGCTGCTTGATGAATGCATAGAGACTAGCATTGGATTCCTGGGATGGGCTGAGTTTCCTGGAGCTTCACAGAAGTAAGTCCCTTGGGCTTTCTGAGAAGCTGGGTGGGATTAGTCTAGTGCTAGTTGTAGTAGGGAAGGGTGTAAGAGCCACACTGTGGGCCTTGAACAGATTCTTGGACTGGCCATCTGGGTTGTTTGTAGAAGGAAATCTAGCCTGGCCTCAAAGAAGCCCCACCCGTCAGGGTGATTTGGCCTCTGTAATCGTGATGCGTTCAATATGACCTCTGAGTTGGACTCAGGAAGAGGGTTGCCTTCAAGTTGGATAGAGTCCCTCCAATTAGCCCTTATGGTCCTGACAGCACAGTACAGGGAAAAGAGGGCTGGAATATGAAGTCAGAAGACTGGGGTTTGAATCCTAGCTCTTTGATTTCTATCCATGTGACCTTGGGCAAATGCCTTAACATTCAGTTTCTGAATCATTAAAACAAGGGGGTTATACTAGGTGACTCCCAAAGTTTTTTGCCACTCTAGATCTATAATCAATATCCCATGATTTCCCCTGGGAAAGGGTCTGAGAAACTTTAACCTAATGTTGGCTTGGGGATTCCAACCCTTGGCTTAGAGATTCCAATAGCTATCCCTAGCTTGGTGGGAAGCCCTGTTTCCTTGGCTTGAGGAATCGCCAGTTACTCTCCCTAGAAAGCCGTTTGAATGGTTGGGCTCTGTAAAAACTTCTTAACTAATCAGGCCCTGGACTTTAAGTAGTTGGCAAGAACTAGCTTTTCTGATTCAGTGCAATGAGAATGGAGTTTACCTGAGATTGGTAGAGATGAGCTCCCCGGAACTCTCTAATGATGTTGTTGTTGACTCCTTTTCAGTCATGTCTGACTCTTCTTGACCCCATTTGGGGTTTTCTTGGCAAAGATACT
>NW_020954585.1:24562244-24565112 GCF_900497805.2 Vombatus ursinus
GAGTCTTCCTGATTCCAGTCCCAACACTTCATCCACTTTGCCACCTAGCTGACCCTCTAATGACACTGGGGGAACAGAATTCTTGGCATCATTTGGATTGAAAATCAACTTTAACTCAACAATTTGGTATGTCTGATGTCTGTTCTGTGCCCTGCTCTAGAGCAGAGTGAGAGACAACTCTAAGGAGTTTGCACCCCAACTTCCTAGGGAAGCAAGTTGCACACATGTCAAAGAATTAGCAGACTAAAGCTTATGATTAGTCATTGGTTGTATGTTTCAAACTATAAGTGCTATCCAAGTTCTAAGGAGACAGGAGATATATGGCCTTGGGGAAATCTAGGAAGGCTTTCTGGAGGAGGTCAGAGGACTGTGAAGAGTTTAAATACCTAGCCCTCTGGGACAGGATGGAGAAGGAAAAAAGAGTAGCATGGGCAAAGACATGGGGTAGGACTGTATGTGATGTGTTTGGGGAGCACAGAGGCAATCCCGGTTGGAGCGGAAGTTGTGTGTTGGGGAAGATGCTCCCCCTTCATATTCTAGCTGGCCAGAACTATCATGGGATTTCTAGCCTGGTGTCTTAAGAATACATGGTAGATTGGGGCAGCTGGGTGGCTCAGTGGATAGAGCACCGGCCCTGAAGTCAGGAGGACCTGAGTTCAAATCCTGCCTCAGATCAAACACTTGACACTTACTAGCTGTGTGACCCTCGGCAAGTCACTTAACCCCAATTGCCTAAAAATAATTAAAAAAAAAAAAGAATACATGGTAGATGAACTTGGGGTTTGGTCCTCAGCTTTGGGGATCTTTGGTCAGCTTTGGGTCTGAGTTCCTGAGAGTCCTTCAGAGCCAAGGTAGCACCTGTTACTCTTTGGAAATGGTCGTCGGAGTCAGCTGGACCGGGAGACTGATGGTGGTGAGCACAAGAAAGAGAAGAGGGACAGAGGTTTTGCAGATGAGCTTCATTTCATCATGCAAGTGGAGTCACTATGGTGTAGCATGTAAATGAAGTCCTCTTTCAATTCAAATGACTCCCACAGGGAATCATTTTGTAAGGTGAAGAAGTAGTCCCTTAATTTATTCCCTGTATCCAACTAGATTTTTACACGCTGGGTATGAGGCCTCTGAGGCTATCTCTGCCTGGCAGGAAAGGTAGTAACTGGGCTTCTGGCTACTGTTAATCTTGGGTTGTTCTAGCTACAGAGAAAGACTAGACTCTTAGAATTGGCAAGGTTCTTCCTTAGAGATGTTTAGCAGAGGGAAGAAGGCTGGTTTTGAAGTCAGAGAATCCAGATGCAAATCCTGTCTCTGGTGATTACTACCTGCATAGTCGGATAGTGGTATTTGTAATATAGAAATGAAGTCAAGTTTATAACTTGGGCCATATTGTATTCCTCAGACCTGGGTGCTCGGATCAGAGGAGGGAATCTGCTTTGCCCTCAAGGGAGCCCCACCCTTCAGGACAATTTAGATTCTATCAATACCACAGAAATAATTTGAATAGGGAAGATGGGAGGACCAGGTGCTGGGCCTAGAGAGAACCTAAGGCCTGCAAGTTCAAATCTAGCCTCAGACATATCTTGACTTTGTGACCCAGGGCAAGTCACTTAACCATCTGCCTCCTTTTCCTCAACTGTAAATTGGAGATAACAATAGCACCTACTTCACAGGATTGTGAGGTGAGAATCAAATAAAATGATTTCTATAAAGCACTTAGCACAGTGCCTTGGCATATGGTAGGTGGTTAATAAAAGCTTGTTCCCTTTTCCCTGTCCCTGTTCCCCCACCCCACCTCCCTGGTGTGACACTGCAGTTTCTGATCAAGATTGTCATGCTTTACAACCTAGGAAGGACCCACATTGATTTGGAGGAAACAGACTCATTCCTTGACATCTTCTTGGGAGATGGGAGAGGGTATCACCCATAGCCTTTCCTCATACTCTAGCTATGGAGGTGGGGGGTGGGAGGGAGAAGGTGTCTGTGAACTTGGAATAAAAAAAAAAATACTAACTTCTAACTGAAAGTTAGTATTTCCTTCAATTGTTTAATAGCGTTATTCTGAGAAGGGGTCCTTAGCCTTTATCAGACTTTCAAGGAGTCCGTGAAACACAGAGAAAAGGTTAAGAAGTCTTGGCCTCTCCTCCAGCCAGATCTTGCCTTTCTCTGTCCCAGCCAAGATGTTAGACTGCATTCCCAGGGGGTGAGGAAGGCAGAAGTGGTTCAGCCAGCTGCCCAGAACTGAGCCCTATCGCAGAAATTCTTCCCTCGGGGGTTTCTTAAGATCCTTGGATCCACTGCAGGGAAAATCCAGTAAGTAGCTTTAGAATCCTATCTCCTACATCTTCAGGAAGGAGAGGAAGCTGTGGTTTCTCCCTTCCCCCCCCCCACTCTCATGATTCTGTCAGTCACTCAATAGATCAGTCAATGCTGAGTGCTTTCTGTGTGCCTAGCCCTGTGTGAGCTCTTTGAGGAAGCCAACAGGAGGAGGAGGAGACTAACAGGGCAATGAGATTGATATACAGAGAGCTCCATGATGCAGAGTATGACTAAGTGCTAATGCGTGTGGCATGGACAATGAGAGTGTGGGAATTCCGAACAAGAGAGGGATGGTTATGAGTTGTAGCAATTGGAGAGAGAGGCTCCTCAGTCCTCTCTCAGTAGGACCTGAGTTGAGACTTGAAGGATAGATATGATTAGTGTAATGGGTGGGGAGTGGAGGATATTCCAATCTTGTATTTAAGGGTGTGGAAGCTAAAAGAGGCAAGAGTGTGTTCATGGGTGTGTATGGGAGGAAGAGACTGGAACCCTGGCCTCAAGGAGTTGTGAGGACAAAACATGTGCAAAAAAACGCTTAGAAAGAATTGCAGACAA
>NW_020954585.1:24565176-24566174 GCF_900497805.2 Vombatus ursinus
ACAGTGGATAGAACGTTGGTCTTGGAGTTAGGACAACCTGAATTCAAATGTGGCCTCTGCCATTTCCTAGCTGTGTGATCCTGGGTGAGTCACTTAATATTACTGCCCACCTGCCTGCCTGCCTCAGTTTCTCCCAGTGTAAAAAGAGAATAATAATAGCACCTTCCTCCCATGGTTGTTGTGAGGTAAATGAGGTAATATCTGTAAAGCGCTTAGCACAGTGCCTGGAACATAGCAGGCACTTAATAAATGTTTATTACCTCCCTCCGTAACTCCCTTTCTCAGGGGATAAATAGCTGCTATCTCCTCTTATGTGGACACAAATCACTTGGCCTCTCTGTGCCTCAGTTTTCCTCATCTGTGAAATGCGGATAATAATAGCACCTGCTTCCCTGGGTTGTGAGGGTGTAATGAGTTAATATATGTAAAGTATCTTGCAAACCTTAAAGAGCTATATAAATGTTAGTTATCATTCTTATTCTTATTAAACTTGCCCAAAGTTATATTGGTAGTCATTGAGATGATATGGGCAAAGGCTTTTGCAGTTTTTAACGTGTAAATGCTCTGTAGATACTAGTTGTTGTTGTTGTTGTTGTGTTTTGCAGGACAAGTTTTCTCCCTCTTCCCATCAGGTTTTTGCAGATTGCGCTCTTGGTCCTTCCCAAGTCTTTGCCTCCGAGGTCCTGGACCCTCCCTTGTCTTTCAGTGACTGTCTTAAAACCTGGTGTCCATCAGGGCAGATATCTAGAAGTTACAGGGAAACAACAGCGGAGTTAGAGCTGAATTTTAAGCATCTGTTTCCTGCCTTTAGTTATAAGAACCTGGTAACTCATATGTGTGGTCCAAGTGGAGGAAAACGGAGTGAGGCTGTCTCCTTCCTCTCTGTGGTCTGGGCATTGTGCAGATTCACGCAGCCCCAGATGGTTCTATCCACTGCACCACCCAGCTGCCTAAGGTGGGAGGTGAGGGGGGGAAAGAGGACGAATATAACTGAAAGG
>NW_020954585.1:24566218-24571638 GCF_900497805.2 Vombatus ursinus
GGTCAGGGGGTGGGGGGTGGTAAGAGTTTGGTGGGAGGAGGAGGGGGTGGGGAAGATTCTCATCCACTTCCACTGACAGACCTCACTTACTTTGCATTCTGGGGTGGGACAGAGGCTTTTTCTGGATCAGGGATGGAAAGGAGAGAGAGAGGAAGAATCTTTAGCTGAAGAGGATGTGGGAGCAGATGGCAGAATCTGTACCCCAGGCTGCACTCCATTCATTCAATATTTGTCACACCTCTGAAGATTCAGGCAGGTTCTGGCACTCGGGTTTTTGCGCCTCGGCTCAAGGAGCATTCCTATCCTCGTTCCCAGTGGGACTGACCAAGGACGTTGCCTTGGCATTGGCCTTAAGTGGACCCCAGGCCTCTAAGAAGACCAAGGGCATCTGATCATTGTTGGGGCAGCTTGGCAGAGGCAGATAGCTGGTGGATTCCTGGATGTGAGAGTAATCCTGTGGTGTCTTAGGGTTGACAGAAACCTTACCTATCCAGTGGTTCTTAAACTACTTAGTCCTAGGACCCCTTTATACTCTTAAAAATTATTGAGGAGCCCTCTTCCCCTGCCCCCTGCAAAGAGCTTTTATTTATGTGGGTATTATCTATTGATATTTGTTGTTGTTCAGGACTTTTCACGACCCCGTGGACCATACTGCTCAGGAGGTTTTCTTGGCAAGGATATTGGAGTGATTTACCATTTCCTTCTTCATTATCAATATTTACCATATTAGAAATTAAAACGTCTTATTGTTATGAAGATAGTTTCAACCTCGTGGACTCCCGAAAGAGATCCCCAGACCACGCTTTGGACTCTAGTCTAACTGCCTGAGATGCTTTGGTCCATTTTACAGAGGAGAAAACTAAGGCTTAGAGTAGGGAAATGATTTGCCCAAGGTCACACAGTGAGTGAGTGGCAGAAAAAAAGACTAAAACCCAGGTTTCTTTTTACTCTGCCACACTACTTTGGGCAAATCACTTAACCTGAGTTCTTGGGCCCTCGTTTCCTCAGCTGTAACAGTAATCTCCCACATGGGTTCAGCTCTCTTCAGTTTTCAAAGCACTTTCACATTTGTCATCTCACTGGATTGTCACAAATAGTCCTGCTTAAGAGACAGATTATTATACCTATTTTACAGATTGGTAGGATGAGACCCAGAGAAATAAAAGCCACACGTTGAGTTTGTGACCCACCCAGTACTTGTATTTCGGCATCCTGACTCCCATCTTGAACCACGGTCCCTCATGTGGTGGGAATCCTGACAGTGGTGAAGTCTGAAAAAATCCTAATACATATTGCTCTTTGTTGATGAGATGGCGAGATGGAGGGCCATGTATTAGTTGTGTCACTGCCAGGGCTGAAAGTCTGTTATACCTCTTTGTTCAGATGGGCATTTCAGACCTGGCAAACCCAATGGCCAACTTTGTATTTAATTTATTCTTTCCTTTCTGTAAGACAATTGGACATCCCTGGTAATTTAGTTGTCTTTCCTAATTAAGGGTGGTGTTAAAATAATCTCTTGTTACTCCTGGGGTTTCCGTTGGAGCCTCTGTACTAGTTTCCTGGCAATCTCCATAGGCTTCCTCTGACATGGGAGATTTTAAAGTGGGTGGTGGAATCTTTTTCTGATACCTGGGCCATGAGATTCTGAGTATTCCCAATTCTCCAGATTGTCAGAAGGGTGTCAGGGAGGGAAAAGGAAGTAGGGAAAGAGATATAGGATGTCTTCCAGCTGATTCGGGATATCATTTGGGTCTGTGGGCCAAGGTTCTCAAGTAGAATGCGGCTGGGGAAGGGAGAGAAGAGATGGATTTCTCATGTATAATTTGCAGATCTGAGTCCCAGTGTCCTATTTCTGTTCTGTGCCCCATTACCCCATCATAATTTTCCCTTGAATGATTCCTTTAGAGAAGGGGAGATGTCTAGGTGCCTTGCTGGGGCGGGGGTGGGGAGGCTTGATAGGGAGAAGTGGGGATGCCTGAGACTGGATTTGAATTCAGCTTTCCAGGAAAATGGACCAGGTTGAGGACCCATGCCATGTTCCTCAGTGTTGCAGCCAAGGTGAGATAAGACTGATACCCTTAAGCCTGGTGCTTTCCAAAAACACAATGAGATCCATTTTCTCATTTAGACTTCACAGCAGCCCTATAAGGAGATAGTGGAAGGAATCACTTATCACCTCGCTTTCATCAGACTTGCCATGCACTGTACTGAAAGAGCACTAGGGACAGTGACCTAGCAGATCTGAGCTCTTTTTTTTTTAATTAACATTTTACTTTGTTATTTATTTATTTTTAGCATTCTTTTCCTTTTAAATTTTGAGCCCCAAATGCTCTCCTTCCTTTCTACCCCTCCCATACCCACTGAGAAGGAAAGCAATATGATATCAATTATATATGTGAAATCATGCAGAACATATTTTCATATTAGCCATATTTTTTTTAAAAGCAAGAAAAGTAAAGAAAGTGAGAAACATGATACTTTACTTTTCACTCAGACTATATCAGTTCTCTCTCCCTCTGGAGGTGCATAGCATTTTTTCATCATGAGTCCTTTGGAATTGTCTTGCATCATTGTATTGATCAGAATAGCCAAGGGTTTCACAGTTGATCACCGTAACAACATTGCTGTTACTGTGTGCAGTGGAGATCTGAGTTCTAATTTCAGCTCTGCCTCTAACTTATCTTGCACAAATCCTTTCCTTTCTCTAGTCTTCAATTCAATTCCTTTATAAAATAAGGAGGTGAAGTGCAGTTGAACTAGGTGACCTCTAAGATCCCTTTTAACTTGCTGTGTTTGATTTCTTGATTTCATTCACCCCATTTGACTGAGAACCAGAGGTTATAATGATTTTCCCAAGTTCCTTTTGTAAGTTGGCAAATCCTAGATGAGAACTTGGGTCTTCTCTCTTCCAATCCAATGGCTTTGCTGCTCCCCTGATCAGTGATTTAACCGTGGGTCAGTTTTCTGCCTAACCATCAAGGGAAACATTTAAATGTAGGCATATAAGCCAGGCACCCTACCTGACAAGGTAGTTGTCAGCATCAAATGAGATAGTGTGTGAAGTACTTTGTAAAACTTAAAGTGCTATGTGTCAGCTGTTCAAAAAAAAAAGTTTTATTGATGGTTTTATATATTTTTATTGATGGCTTTTTAAATCACATTAATTTTTGAACATTCCCCTCCCCACCCCCACCCCCTACCCCCAACTTAGAAAACCACATATTAGGGGCAGCTAGGTGGTGCAGTGGATAGAGCACCAGTCCTGGATTCAGCAGGACCTGAGTTCAAATCCAGCCTCAGACACGTAACACTTACTAGCTGTGTGACCCTGGGCAAGTCACTTAACCCCACTGCCTAGCCAAAAAAACCAAAAACCAAAAACCACATATCAATATTACCTGTGTTTTATTATCTTCTAATTTATCTTGTTAAACACTTCCCAGGTACGTGTTAATCTGGTTTGGGCTACATTCAGGGATGGCTGGGCCTATGAGACACGTTTGACAATCTCTGATCTAAAGAAACCTCCCTTGTTTACAATTGAGAAAACTAGGGCCCTGACTTGTACAAGGCTGCAAAGCTTTGGAACTAGAACTCAAGTTCTTGGGCTCCCAATTCTGGGCTTGTTCCAGGATATCATGTTGCTTCTGATCTGCAGTCTCTATTCTGTTCACAGCCTGTCCCTTAACAAAACAGGTGACTGCGTATGCTAACAACCAAGCTTGATCCCAGGGAAAAATCGAGAAAATGCAGCTCCCTTCTTTCAATGCAGAGGTAGGGGACTTTGGGTATGGAATATTACACACACTACCAGCCATGGTTTATACTATTTTGTTTGTTTGTTTGTTTTTGGCTAGGCAATGGGGTTAAGTGACTTGCCCGGAGTCACACAGCTAGTGAGTGTTATGTGTCTGAGGCTGGATTTGAACTCAGGTCCTCTTGTCTCCAGAGCCAGTGCTCTATCCACTGCGCCACCTAGCTTCCAGGTCAACTCTTTCAGTTTTTCTCAGTTTTCCATATATACTTTGGAACCTACCGCTCTCCCCAATATCTCGCTTCTTTTTGAATTTGACACTTGGTTTAAATGATCTAATTAATGATCTAATTGGTTTAGATTTTTAACTCTAAATATATGGTCTTTGGTGTGTCACCCTCTGTTTCCTCTTAGGCTCCCAGAAGTGGCAAAATGAGGCAGGCTCTAGTACCTTTCTGGAAGGATAAATAGCAGGAATCGTAGAAAGGAATTTTAATCAATGATCTGTAAATAGATTTCAGGAAATCTATAATCTTGACTGGGAAAAAAAATAGATCTTTATTTTCACTAAATTTTTTGGTTTCCTTGGCAATCCTGTGTATTTTTTTTTTTATGTATTTTAAAATAGCATTCTGAGAAGGGGTCTGTAGGTTCCACCAGACTGCCAAAGGGGTCCGTGACAAAAAAAAGGTTAAGAACCCCTCCAAGGAGAGATAAGTGTGCCTGTATCCATCTTCTCCAAATGCCTTAATCCAATCCTGCCTCCTCTCACATCCCCAACTGATTCAGTTCTCATAGTATTTATACAATGCAGCCCCAAAGTGGCCTCAAGACTTCTCACACCTGCTTCCGTTGGGCTCTGGCCCATGGCATCTTAAGAACAGAAAAATTCCAGTCAAGTAGGTTCAGCAGAGGGAACTTAATACCATTTATTTTTCTTAAGCTAAAAGATTTCAGCTTTCTCCCCCTGGACTGCCACCCCTCCTGTCCACTCCCTAAACTGATCATTTCTTTCCTCTCACACTTCTACGTGGATTGCATTGGGAACTCCATGGAGCACAGAGGGTGGGAGGCAGATGGTGTTTGCCTGGGGTTAGGGTTCAGGACTCCCCAAATGGGGGAGCTGGGCTAGAATTGACCATTTTGGGAGTTGTGAGGAAGGTAGCACCAGTGTGGGCCTTTCAGGGGAGACGGGTACTTATGTTTCTTTTTGGGGCTAGACTAAGGGTAAAACAGTTGAAAAGTCCCAGGGTGGGAGGGAGGTGCCCTGAAAATTAAGTTGGGGTAACCTTTTCCTTACTGGCCCTGCCTCCAGGGAAGCAGGGGAGGGCAGCAGCCCTGGGTGGGAGTAATCACCTTCCCATTCTCAAGATAATGTTGGATTGAAGTAATCCTGATTCTCCAGGTGACCATAAAACTGAGGGAGAAATGCAGAATTTGTAGGGCTGAACTGGGGGAGTTTGTTGTGGGGGGGGGAGGCCTTGCTGGGCCCTTGGGAGGTAGCAGAGATTGTTGCCAGGGGCGACAGGCTAGCAGTAGAGGACGGTTGCCTGGTGACCCTCAGGAAGGGATTCCAGGATGATTGTGGAGAATACCAAGCTGGGAGGCCCCTGGCCCCAGCAGAAAGAAAGCGGGGGGGGGGGGGGGGGGGGGGGGGGGGGGGGGG
>NW_020954585.1:24571666-24575625 GCF_900497805.2 Vombatus ursinus
GAGGCGTGGTGAGGAGAAGGGAATGCAGCGGGCTTGGAGGCCAACAAAGGGAGAGGGGAATGAGCTAGGGAGGGAGGCTGGGCGCTGCTGCAGAAAGAAGGCAGCTGGAAATTCGGGAGGGGCAGAGGAGTGGAGTGTGAAAGCAAGCCATCTTGACCAATATATCCCCAGATCCAGGCGTATGCTCCCCAAAATACAGCAGAGCCTTTTAATTTAGGCACATGAGAGTGGGAGGAGGAGAAACAGGTGGGGAACCCTAAATTTAAATCTTCATTTTTCCCCGTTTCCTTGTTTCTCCTTGTCCCTGCCTCATTGGAGTTTAGTTTGGGGAAAAGACTCTAAGAAGTTTGGGAGTTGAAGGAGGATGGGCAGGGTGTTGGCAGGGATTTTGGTCCCCAGGAGGGGATGGGTGGTGAGTGGGTGTAAGTGGGAACAGGGAGACTCGCAGTTCCTTGCCTTGCTACCTTGTAGCTGGATCTCTTTCTGGGATCCACACCCCTTCATCCAGAGTCAGGTGTTCTTCCCGGTATCACTGCTCCAAGAGGAAATCTGTCCTGAGGACCTACTACACATCTGGTTCTGTTGGGGAAACAAAAGAGGCCCCTCTTCTCAGGAGGGCTTGAGATAATGTCATGAAGCACAAGAACAGTGGGCTGGGAATCAGGAGACAGGTTTGGGTCCTGGTTCTGCCATTACAGGACCTTGGACAAGTCATTTGCCTTCTGTGGGCCTCAGTTTCTCCTCTATAGAAATAGGGACTCCTATTGGTTCTAATTCTTACTTACAACATCACTAATGTGAAAATATGTTTAATAGGAATGCATATGTATAGCCCATATCAGATTGTGCACCTTCTTGGGGAGGGTGATGGGGAGGAAGGGGGAGAAAAATTTAAAACTCAAAAGCTTATGGAAGTGCTTGTTGATCATTCAAAATAAATTAATTAATAAAAAAAGAAGAAAAAAGGGGAGATGGATAGATAATCAAACATTTCTATTACCTATATGTTTCTGTATATAATTTCTATATGTTTTATATAAGGCTTGTCACTCCAAAGAGAGCCGAATAGAGTCTCAAGGACCTGGGTTTGAAGCCTGTCACTACCTGTATTGGTCATTGCCTTAGTTGGGCACTTGACCTTAGTTTCCCACTTATAAAAATAGAAATGATCTTTTTTTTTTTGGCAAGGCAATTGGGGTTATGTGACTTGCCCAGGGTCACACAGCTACTAAGTGTCAAGTGTCTGGTCTGAGACCAGATTTGAACTCGGGTCCTCCTGACTCCAGAGCTGGTGCTCTATCCACTGTGCCACCTAGCTGCCCCCTAGATGATCTTTAAACTTGCTTTTCTCTTTAGAGCCATGATCCTGTGAACTCCCTATTAGAAGGGCCTGTGTCTTCTTTCTCTATGTCTCTCCTAGCCCTGGCCTAGGACTGGCTGTACAGCCCGGCAGTTCGAGAACTTACTTCTGTCTCTGGGGCCTCAGAGGAATGTTAAGTAACTCATCATTCCTGGTGATAGTGCAACTCTGAGTCACAGAACCCCAGTTCGAATTCCAGCTTGCTGCTTACAGGGTGACCATACTTAAGTCAATCAACTACTATGGACCTCAGTTTCCTCAGCTGTAAAATGGGATTAGTACTCTAGATAGAGTTCTATATCTTTGATTCCATAACTCAGTGGCCTTCATAAGTTAGGAATGTCTTCAAAAAGTAGGTTGCACAGAGTAGGTGCTTAATGCTTCACTGAACGTCCTAGTTTTCCCTTTGTGAATGCATAGGGCTGTGTCTCTGAAGAACTACCTTTCATGGGAGATACTGTTAATTCTACTTCCTGACTTCTCTGCAGTTTACAAAGTACTTTTTTATGTTCATTACCAAAGAATTAAGTGTTAAAGCAACCCTGAAAGGAACACAAGGCCGAGATTTCCCTCCCCATTTGACAGATGAGGATACTCTGGTGTGTCCAGACTCCTCCCTCATCCAGCCTCCCCTGTACTCCCCTGCCTCCTTGGTAAAATGCTTTTGAGTCAAGAGACACAACTTAAAACCTAAAATAAATGGGTATGTAGAAATGCAAGGGTAAATCAAGAGAGGCGACAGGTTGTGAATGAGTTAACAGTGTGGAGAAGTTAATTCTGGGTAGGGATTCAGTATCGACCGAAGTAAAAGGGGTAAAGTTTTATTTAGGGAGATGGCAGTACTGTTCTGGTGGAAAGACCATTTTGGGTTAGAGGCTTAGAGTAAGTGGAAAGAGGGGAGGTAGGGGAGAGGATAGGTAGCTCATCAAGTCAACAAGTACCTACTATGTGTTAAGCACAGAGCACCCAAAGAAAAGCAAAAACAGTCTCTGCCCTCAAGGAGCTTATAATCTAATGAGGGAGACAACATATGAACAACTATTTAAACCAAGATCAAAGGTGGTATCCATAAGGAGAGAGGAGAACTGTTGGCGTCTTTCCCATCTAACAACTGGGATATCGCCACTACATGGTTTGTAGTGTATCCTGACCTCTTTTGCCTGGGAATCATCTATCTGCCAGTCAACAGACGTTCACTGGGCATCAATTCTTTGCACCACACTGTGTTTTTTTTTTTTAAGGCAATTGGGGTTAAGTGACTTGCCCAGGGTCACACAGCTAGCAAGTGTCAAGTGTTTGATCTGAGGCTGGATTTGAACTCAGGTCCTCCTGACTTCAGGGCCGGTGCTCTATCCACTGCGCCACCTAGCTTCCCCTTTGCACCACACTGTGGAGGATACTGAGACTAACAGGATTCAGTCCCTGCTCTCAAGAAACTCATTCTAGCTGGGAAGATACATAAAGAAGGAGCTAGGGGGAAATGTAAAAGGAAGTACAACTTAGTGGATAGTCAGGACCCCTAGGTTTGAATCCCATGTCAAATATTTGCAGGTTGTGTCAGTCACTAAACTTAATATTATTAAGTACCTACTATGCGCTGGGCACCTGCTAAGTGCTGGAGATACAAAAAGAGGCAAAAGACAGTCTCTGCCTTCAAGGAACTAATGGGGGAGACAACATAAACAACTATATACAAATAAGCTATAGGTAGGAAAAATTTAGACATAATCAACAGAGGGCGAGTCATTTAACTTCTCAGAGCCTGGATTCTTTCTCGTCCGGAGTGGGGAGTAGAGAGGTGGGGAGGGAGATGAGGAGGACGAAACCTATGATTTCATCTAGAGAACTCTCCGTGTGGACACTCTCTCAAGTAATTAAGATTGGCCACTTGTATGTAATCTGTAATCTTAGAGAGTTGCCTCTGCTACTAATTCAGTAGATGACTGTGAGCTCACCCACCCCAGGTTTCTACCAGTTTACTTTGGATCTAAAAGGTAAACAGATCTGTTAATTTTCTAACTGGGTTGGGGTGAGGCACATGAAAGTAGGGGGGAAAGACAATATGTGGTCATTGGGCATTGGTTCCTGACCTAGGGGCAAGATCTAAATTGGAGTCACTGAGCTGAGTGTCTTTCTGGATTCTACACTGAGTAAACAGAATTAATTTCCCCTCTACAGTGTCAGCTGAAAAGCCCCAGGAACCTCTAACCACTTCTCATGTTGAGTGTGGTGCTGTGAACTTTTTCTTTTCAAGTTGTGGTGATAGTGATATGAGAATGCCCCACAAGCAGGTAGAACAAAGTATACTTCTCTAGTTTTTGCTAAGCTTGTGTCAGAAATTCTGTCACAATGAAATTGTTAGGTTCTGTTATTACCTGGTGACTGGCATTTGTCCAACCCTGAATATCCCTTTGTAGGCCTCAGTTTCTTTATCTGTAAGGTGAAGAAGTGGGAATAAGTGACCTCGGAGGTTCCTTTCAGCTCAGATAGTCTATGACTTAGAAGTCCTAGGATTCATAGTAAGCCCTAAGGGAATTCAGAGAGGGGAAAGATCAATTCCCTGAGGTTCTGGAGCAGTCTGGGAAATCTTTTTTTTTTT
>NW_020954585.1:24575698-24577649 GCF_900497805.2 Vombatus ursinus
CACCTAGGAAATCTTAATGGAAGAGTAGGTAGGCCCTGAAAGATACATAGTGTTTGGGGAGCTGAGTTATAGGAATGAAGGCCAAGTCTGAGCTGATCTGAGTTGCTGTCTCTTCAGGGCTTCAAGCCAGCCTAGGTGCCCTGTGTTGGCTCTGACTTTACAGATTTCTGTCATGTTCCAATTCCCCAGTCCCCATTCCCTCTTTGAAACACATACGCACACAGCACAAGAGCCTGCTGGCTCCTACTAATGCTAACCAGTTTCTTCCCCTGATCCTCATTTCTAGTCAGAAGTAGAGCTGATTAAAGAATAATCATTTTGCAGTTGATGGAAATTTCCCTCTCTGAGCTCTGCATTCTTTGCTATGGGTATAAGAAATGGGAACAGGGCACAGCACAGAACTGACGCCAGACAGGGTACTCAGGGCTCTCAGTGCAAGGATTTTCTTGCTCCAGAAAAGGTGGGGGATGGGGAGCTGGGGTGCAGGACTGAAGTGATTCCTAGACTCTGGTATGATAGAGACAGAAGTGGATGGGGGAATTGAGAGACAAAGGCTCTAGTCCTCTGTCTGCCACTAGGCAGTGGCATAACCGTGGGCCAGCAGTTGAGAGAGAGCCCAGGATTCTGACTTCTTTCCCAACCTTTGTACATTCCCAAGGAGAGCCAAGTACTATCAAATTTGGCATAATAATCCTTATCATCCCTTCTCCTGAAACCTCCATTGGAGTGTGATGGGCAGTCCTTTGGAGAAGGAAAAGTAGACCCAAATTTAGATCTTACAAATCTAACCCCCAAATGCGTCCCATTCCCTAGCTACTGACTGTCAGGGAGTCAAGTCGGGGTGTCTGTTCTGTGCACCTTCTCAGTTTCCAGTCCTTTGTCAAGTGCCAGGAGGGCAGGGTGCAGATAATGAAGAAGAAAATGTGGTCCCTGCCCCCCCTGGACAACTGGTTTTGTCGGGGGGGGGGGACGACGAGACTAGCATAAAATGAGAGAAGACAAAAGGGTAAAATGTGAGGTCACCTGTGTGAGGAATAATGACACGTACAGGTTAAATTATAAGAAGGAGAGGTAGATATGGGCCAGATTAGTTGGGGAAGACTTTTTGTTCCTGGAGGTAACACCAGTTGGGCCTTGAGCCCTGAGAAGTATTCCTGTAGATGGAAGGTGTCCCTAAACCTGGGAAACATTTGGCTCTTTGTGGTTGCAAATGTGGAAAGAAGGGACACTGACTTGGGGCCCGAGAAAGGAGATAGATTGCTTTCCTTTTCTCTGGTTTTTCCTATTTGTAAAATGGGTTTCCATAGATATCCCCCAAAATGCTCAGCACTGTAGACATTCCACTGCTTAGTACTCGGTAAAAAAAACAAGTGTAAAGTTAGCATTGAGGGGGGTAAAGAAGTATAGATAGAGTTGTACCAAGGTCTCCTTCCTTGCCTGCTGTTATTTTGTCCTTGACCCTGCCCTCTGAAGATATGGGGCCCCTGGCGTGGAATTCACGGGTTTACATAAGGAGACGGCTACAGTCACACAGATGCACTTTTTGCCTGGCCAGGTAAGCCTTATTTCCCACCTCTCTTTCTCCTTTGCTCTTCCTGGCTATTCCCATGGAACCCTTTTCTTGGAGACAGATGGGCTCAGTGGCGGGAATGTCCATCCCTTAGCTGTGGCTTCCTGCAGGTAAACCCCTTTTCCCCCAACTAAGATTTTTGTTCAGCAAGCCCCTGAAAGCTCTCCCTTCTATCTCCCTAGGGCCAACTCCTCACCTTGCTAGACGACAACACCCTCCACCTTTGGGGAATCTTTCAGAAGGATGGCTACTCCCACTTGGAGGAGACCCACAGTTTCCTCCTGCCGGGCCGCCCAGGGTTTGACAGTGCTAAGTACTCAATGCAACCTTCCCTGCCATTCTCATTCTCTCTCTCTCTCTCTCTCTCTCTCTCTCTCTCTC
>NW_020954585.1:24577675-24580923 GCF_900497805.2 Vombatus ursinus
ATTTCTGGGCCAGGTTATAGATGGGTGGGTCAGTCTTCAGGGAATGCATCCGAAGTAGCATCAAACACATTAGGAAGACCAGATCAAGCATGGATGGCTAGGCCAATTGTAATTAAAGCTAGCCAGATGCCCCTATTCGGGTGGGATTTCAGAGGTGTTGTTTTCTTTTAAAGGCTGCAAAACAGGACATGGAGGTCTGAAACTTCTCAGGAGAGATTTCTCCTGAAACCCTCTGTCCTTATCTCCAAAACAAGACTTGCCCAGAGGAACAAGAAACAAATGCTTTTCCTTCTGGCTTTGTAGCCTTTGGGACCAGCTCTGTTGATAGGCTCTTAAGTTAGATCTTCCTCTTCTCTCAGCTTCAGGTCCATGGAACAAACTGGGTACCCTCATTTTAGGTAAAAAACTGACCCTAGCCCCCTTGGGAAGCCCTGGAGACTGATGGTGAGGGGAACCTTTCTCTGCTCTATGGCTCATGCTATCCCCAAGTGTTTCTCTGCCCCAATGTGTCCCTTAAGCCCCTAACCCTTAAAATTCAGGTCCACCTTGAGACAAATTACTTCTGTGGGGTTTGCCTGGGCATCAGGGTCAGAACAGGACCTTCATTTCTTTTAGATTCAGGTCAAAATGATAGGGTTTTCTGTCCTTTGGGACTAGAGGTATTCAGAATTCTCCACTCCCTTGCTTTTTGTCTGGGTCCAAGTTCAAATTCTGTGTCCTGTGCCCACCCTCAGCACAGTCCATTCCCAGCTGCCCCCCTTACCCTGAAGCTTTAGTCCAAGGGCAGCCTTTCTCCCTCAAGTTAAACTCCCATGGGTGCTGCCGCCAGCCTGGTTGCCTGGGAAACAGCTTCTGCGGTGCACGATGAGCAGCCTGCCCGTGGGTAGCCACTGTCTCGCCTCCACCAACATCTCAGTTTGCTTTCTTTTTTTTTTTTTTTTTTTTTGGTAAAGTGGGGCAAGGTGGAGAGTGAGAAGTGGGTGGCATGACTGGCAGGTGGAGGGTGGGGGGATGTTGATACTGTGAGCTCCCTGTCTGATCCACCCAGCTGGGCAGCCTGCAAGGACAGCCCACCCAGATGCTCTAGGCAGGGGAGAATCTGGAGTTTCTGATCTCCCACAGTGGCATATCCCTGACTCCCATGCTTATTCTGGATCCTGAACTTAGGAGGAAAACCCCTTCTGTCTTAGAGCAGGGGAAATTGCCCTAGGCCTGGCCTTAGCTTGATCATACACTGGTAGAAAAGGTTAGGATGGAGGGCTTTGATGAACTTTTAGACCCCAAGCTATTAAGTAATTTTGAACAAGGAGGCCACAGTCCCCTTGTCTGGACCTCAGCTGCGGAGGAACCTGCATTCAATCAGGAGAATGGTGGAGTTCTGGAGTGCCCCAGTGCCTTGGTTGGATGCTTCAGTCTTTGCTTTAAAGTTCCTACATAATGCTACGCCTTCCCTAACAGAGAGGAAATGGACTAAAGATGTAGAATGAAATCTGTGCTTTTGGACATGACCAGTGTAGGACTTTATTTTGCTTGATTATGCATATTTGTTACAAGGGTTTTGTTTTTCTTTTAATAGAGAGGGGAAGATGTGGGAGAGAAAGAAGATAAATGCTTGTTAATTGAAAAAAAATTTTAATTGGAAACAACGAGAAAATATGAAGTTTCTAGCTAAGTCTGAATAGAAAATGGGACTATTTCTGATTGATGACAGCAGTGCCCAGGCTAATAATAGGGACCATCCTTTCCTGGGTTTGCATTATCCCCATCAGGATATAAGCAAAGGATGTGTTCCAGCTCCCTGTCTTTTGCTTCCCCACACTGGCTGCTAGAGGCCCAGGAATGAAGAAAGGGAAGGGACCCTAGGTAGTATGTCATAGAACACCGAAACAGGAGGGAGAGGGAGAGAGATGGTTTGGAGCCCAGATACAAGTGTGACAGGAGCTTGTGCAGGGAAATGGCTTTGCTTTAGGGCATCCCAAAAGGGCCATCAGCTACTTGCTGTCCTTTCTCTGGTGATGGGAACAAATAATATTCAAGCTTGCTCAAGGAAGTTGGATTGATTCAGGGGCTAAGGCTTTTTATCTGTACCAGTTACCTGGATCTGAGCCTTAGAACTACATAGAGATATGTCTATGAGGGTGAAGATCAAGAGTGGGGTTGGGAGTTGCCTCTTTTTCAGTGTTCTGCCCTATGTGTCTGTTTGTCTATCTGTCTTCATATATCAATATGAGGCAGTCTATGAGCTCTATTAAATTTGTGCTCAACCACCACCACCCATGCCTGCCTCTGGGTTATTCTCTCCCCAGAATCATTTCTAGGAACACAAGGCTTTCTAAAACTAGGCGAGACCCATGGCCTGCCCCGTCCAGGCTTCTGATGCCAACAGAGGCCATCAGGGGATGAGCTATGAATGGAGAGAGTTTCAAGTATGCTTCTTAACCTTACTTTCAAAGGTCTGGTATATCTCAGCTTCTCTCAGTAACCATGCCTGGCTCTGGCATTCATCAGCGAGTCCAAAGCCTTTCTGAATACATTCTCACTTCCTGCCTCTCCTCTCTTGGGGGGCGGGAATGAAGTTCCTAAGCCAGCTGCATGGAGTAGTCATTGCAAAGCATTTATTGCCCCTTGACCTCTAGTCGTTCAGCAGATATTCATCTGTTGTCTTTAGGGTTTTAGCCCCTGTCTCCCAATTCATTAATGGTTTCTGAGAAAATATCATGTAGGAACAATGTAATAAGTGACTAATAGGTTGGACAATGTTGCAGGAGGATGCCTTTGATATTTAAAAAAATAATGTTATTGAGAAACATCGGCTGGGGCTTTGTTCAGGGAATATAGAAGTGGACAAGACACAGTCCCTGCCCACAAGGATCACAGAATCTAGTAGAGGATATGGGACAAATGTCTAACACAAAAGCCAGCAGTACAAGGCAGTAGGAGGAAATGCCAGAGTTATGTTCGATGTAAGATGTTGGACAATAAATGCTCTAGGAGATCAGTGAAGGCCAAGATAGTCAGGGAAGGCTTCCCAGAGGGGATGGGATGTACACTGGTACTTTGAAGGATGGCTGGAATTTGGGTTGGTGGGGAAAAGGATAAGATGGGCATTCAGGTAGGGAGGAGAGGGACCATGTAAGTGAAGGCAGTTATAGGAATAAATATGGTGTGTGCATGCCCAGTGAAGACACTTCCTAGACAAAAGTGGAGGAGTGTGTGTGTGTGTGTGTGTGTGTGTGTGTGTGTGTGTG
>NW_020954585.1:24580970-24588586 GCF_900497805.2 Vombatus ursinus
CAATCAACAAGCTCTTTTAAAGTGCCTACTATGTACCAGGGATGCTAGATGCCCAGGATACAAGAATGAAGCAATCCCTACTAAGCTTACATTCTAATGGAGTAGATAACAAGCACGTATAAAAAATATATATATTCACACATATATGTGCATATACACACATATATGTATATACACACAGATATATAGCATAAATATAAGGCTAATTAATATAGACAAGGTTGTGCTGGTAAATGTTTAATAACTGTCCGTCCAAGAAAAAAAAAATGTATGCACAACACACTTTTAAGTCTAATCTATCTTTTAAGTCTAATCAACACTTTCTTAAGTCTAGGCAGTCAACAAAATGAGCGCTAATTTGTAGCATTTGCTGATTTCCAAGGCACAGTGCTCATATGAGAGCTAGTCTGATCTGACTCCAGCATATCCCTTTATATAAACCTGTAGGATGAGGCCAGAATGTAAAGGACCTTGAAAACTAGGACATGAAGTCTAGATTAGCTGGGCTGGGGAACAGGGATCCATTGAAGGTCAGAGTGATGGATATGTGGTTTGTAGACCCACCTTCTACTCTATGTTTCCCTGATCAGGATCCTGGTATGTGTCAAAGAGCTCTTCCCAGAGATAGACCTTGGAGTGGAGATCCTGGCAGCCCCTTCTCTGGGAGGGGAAATAGTCTGGATTCCAGTTACTACTAGGTCCATTCCAAAAGCTTCCCATCTTGCTTTCATCCCAAAGCAAGAAATGCAAATTCCTTTCATCAGCCTTCCTATGAGAATCTGAGACAGCTTTGATACACTCCTTCCTCAGTGTCGAAGGGATTTGTGTGGGTTCTTTCCATGAATGACGATTTTTGCTAATGAAAAAGTTCCTCCTTTCAAAGGACTTTTTTTCTTGAATCTTTGCTTCCCACCCCCACCCCCTTTCCAGGCCTAAAGAAAAAGGTCATCTATTAGGTAGACAAGAGTTCCTTTCCTAGGAAAGGGCTTTGACTCTCCCCTCCCCCATCCTCCCACTCCCACTAGGCTGTCTGGGCCATCTAAATGAATGATGACACATGAGGTTCGTATCACTCTTGCTGACCAGTTTCTGACTTTTCTTGCTCGAAGGGAAGGCTTCTCCTGCTGCTAATAATAGAAGGGGACAGCAGGCTAACAGGGGCATGAAATGCCCTGCTTCATCCTGCTAAGGCTTTAGGCTCCACTAAGGAGCTAAGGTACTCCATAGGACCATGAAGGATACATAGATTTTGGCCCTCTCTCCCTACCAGCTTCTGGATTCTATTTAAGAAACTATTTACCGATGGGTGAGAGAGACCTCACCTGAAACAGTGCTTGGGTCTTATACCCCAGCGTAGGCCCTAGGGAAAAAATGGCACTAGTTGAGTGGGAGTGCTCATAGCTATATATCAAGCCTCAAGTGTTTATTATTGAACACCCACTAGGGGGAGTGTGGCATAAGGGGTAGAGTTTAGAGTCTGGAAGACCTGGATTCAGATCCTCACATACCTTGTTACCTTAGGCAAGTCATTTAATCTCTCTTTTTTTCAGACAGCTCCCTAGTATTTGCCTACTAAGGTGGTTGCCTTGGTGGAATGGTTCCTTTTGCCATTCTGGCTAAACCACAGATCCTTCTTGTATGTATCCTAGCACATAGAGGGTTCAAGGGGTTGTAGTCTCCAGGAGTCCCCTTTCTTTGGCCTGCAGGCATGTAAAATACTGGAATGAAATAGCCATAGGCTATCAGGTTAGAGCTGGATGGATGCTACCAAAACCTGAAATAATGGCAAGAACTTCACATCTGTACTATGGGTGACAGGGCACACTTCACCTAAGGGTCAAAGTAGCCTTCCAGAAGCCGGGGAGGGAAATGGGGAAGAGGTTCCTATAGAAAGTAATAGTAGCAGCAAGTGTGTGTGTGTGTGTGTGTGTGTGTGTGTGTGTGTGTGAGAGAGAGAGAGAGAACACACGAGAACACATCTCACTACCTCCATCATTTGGGAATTTATTCTATTTGACCCTTTGCTCTGTAAAAGTCCATGGTGTGGAAATGAGCATTTCAGAATGATTCAAAGAGGGATCTCTAGGATTAGCAGAGGCCAAGGAGAAGCTTATTTTCAGTGTGGGAACTGGAAAGGAGACTTGTAGTCACTAGAGGAGAAATCCAGACATCTGTGGCCCGCTAGAGTGGCTGAGTCTCACTTGGGCAGACGTGTAGCTGGTTTGTTGGCCCTCCTCCCTTTGCTTCCGTCTCCCGGAGCTCTCCCTTTGTCTCCAAGCCCCCTGGCCAGCCTTTCTGTCAAATGGATGAGCCTGAGAAAACAAGGCAGAAAGAGTCAGTCATGAAGGAAAATGTGATTCCCCCCCCCACTCTGAAAGAAGTTCTAGAAAGAGGCTACATAGCACAGTTGAAAGAATACTGGATTTGGATTCAAAAGACCTGGGTTCTAATCACATTAGTAACTTTGTAACCTTGGCTGTATCACTTAATAGCTAGCATTTACATAGTGCTTTCAGGTTTTCAAAATGCATTACATATGTTAATTCATTTGCTACTCACCTTGCAAATTAGATGCCGCTTAATTTCTCTGTGCCTAAGTTTAGTCAGCAAAATGGGCATAATACGGTCTATTCTCCCCCACACCTGCATGGCAACCCTCCCCCTCAGGGTAGTTGTAAAGAAAAAATGCTTTGTTAGCCTTAAAAGCCTCAATACATGTGAGTTGTTATTACTTCAAAATAGTTTGATCTTTGTTATTGGCTAAAGACAGTATGGGAGTGGCAGCTAGATGGCACAGTGAATAGAGCTCTGGCCTTGGAGTCAGGAGGACCTGAGTTCAAATCCAGCCTCAGACACTTAACACTTACTAGTTGTGTGACCCTGGGCAAATCACTCAACCCCAATTGCCTCACCAAAAAGCAACAACAACAAAAAAAAAGACAGTATGGGAGCATCAGCTCCAAGGACCTCTGTAGTCCATGGCTTCCCCAATCATCCATTATCTATAGATGTTGAAGCTCCTCTGCCCCTCTCCTGTGTAATCCAGAAGAGACTTCTCCTTGTCCTCTTCTATCCTCCTTCATTCTCCTTTTGTATCATAGGAGCATAGATTTAGAGCTGGACAGGACCTTTAAGGCCGTCCAACCCAATGGCCTCGTTTTATAGTGAAGAAAACTGAGGCCCAGCGAAGTTATAAGTGACTCGCTTGGGGTCATGCTTCTCATACCAGGCAAAACCAGAGTTTGAACCCAGGTCCTTTACTCCAGATCCAGCTCTTTTCACTGTGCCAGCGTCTTCCTTTGATCAGGCCAAAGGAGGAGGGACTGGGGAGTCTGTTCCCTCAGAGACTATTTTTATAAAACTGTACATAGATTCTTAATGACTAATTGCGATGAGTAATTTCAGGTGATAATTATGTACCTCAGAGCTCCTCTCTCCTCCCCATAATTCTTCTTCCCCTTGCAGGTTTCAGCACAGTAATTAATAACTAGCCAGCCCTTTCAAGTCAGAGAGTACTGCCTGATAGATAATAATAAAAAATAATAATAATAATGATGAGGTCTGCATCCCATCCGAACCCTTTCCTGAATCCCCTCTGAACCTTTTCCTGATCCTCCAAAGGGCAAAGCCCTCACTGGCAGCTCTTTGCCCTGGGGTGGAGTCGGAGTTTCTGGGTTGAATTTGGGGTTTGTGGCTGAGCCTGAACGCTTGTGGGCCTTTCTGCCCTCTCTGGACTGGTGGTCTTCTCCTAGCCTCCTTTAACTCCTGCCTCTGACAATGGTGTGGCTGCTCACCTGCCTTTTTCCTTCAATTCTCTGGGCAGCTCCCCTCCCAGCATCACCCGGGTGACGGTGATCTTGCTGAAGTCAGCCTGCACCATGGCCTGCTTGGGCACGGAAGGAGGTGGCATCTACTTCCTGAATCCCACCAGCCTTGCCTTGCTAGAAGACCAGACCCTCTACCAGGATGAGGTCCTGCAGAGGTGAGGGGCTTCTTGGGCTGAATGGAGGGGTCGAGGGGAGGAACACTGTCATTTGTGTTTATGTCCCCCCTGCACACACCCCTCGATCCCTTGAGCTGAGAGGAAAAAAGAATATTTTAATTCAGTGGTTTGAAAACGTGTTTAATCTGCAGATGACTGGAGGAGGAGTGGGGTGGCGTAAAAAAGCTTGGTAGATTAAGTGCCTCGTTGCTGTTGCTGAAGGCTCACCCGGACAACCCCTTAGAGCTGGTGTAAATCTGAATGGGGCATCTTCAGGATGCACTGTGGTTTTTATTATATAGGCAATTACACATTCAGGACAGAAGCTAAAGAGTAGATAGCAGATTTCATGAATAGTGTTGTGCTACCTAGGGTTCAACAAAGGGATGGAAGGAGTTCAATAAGGGACACTTTTTAATGTGGCTTTCTAAATTAATAGAAGCACTATGGACTTGGGTTCCATTCTACGTCTGACACGATGTACTCTGGGCTAGTCAATTAACTTCTTTGTGCTTTGGACACTTCCTTGGGACTTATCTTTTCAGTCCCAAATGGGTTGCCATATGAATCAATGAGGAGAGTTCCCCGTGCTGTCAGAATCACGCATCTTTTGTGTTTCTAAGTGCATGTATTTTTTTTAAAAAATTTTTGTTATTTATTTTTGTGTCACCTACATGGGAGAGCTATCTTTTGGAACAAAAAATAAAAAAGAGAAGAAAAAAACAGTTCAAAGAAACTAACCAACACATCAAAACAAGTTTGCTATTATTTGGAATGTTCCACACCCTTAGTCTCCCCTGCCTCTGCAAAGAAGGTAGGGAGTTGCCTCCTCATACCTCTTCTTTGAGGTGAAGCTCAATCATTATAATTTCACAGGACTCAGTTTCAGTTGTTTTGTTCTTTTCATTTATGTTGTTGTCATTACCTATAGTTTTCCTGGTTCTGCTTGCTTCACTTTGCATCTGTCCATGTAAGTCTTTCCACACTTTTCTGTTACATTCCATTGCATCCAGGCATCCCAAACTTATCTAGCCAGTTCCCTATCAGTGGGTTGTCCCCCTTTTCAGTTGTTTTCAGTTCTTTGAAACTGCAAAAGGCATAGCTATAAATATTTTGGTTCATTTCGTCAACTTCCTTGGGATGTGTGCCTAGCATCAGAACTTCTACACCAGGGGTTATGGACATTTTAGTCGCTTTTTTCTAGCTTCTTTTCCAGAATGATGGGACTAATTCATAGCTCGCCTTATCAAGGTTTTAATATGGCACACATATTTTTTAATGCCAAAAAATTCCACTCTCTATGGCATGGATATATTTCTTTATTTATTTATTTATTTAGATTTGTTATTATTATTTTACTTGTCCTGCAGTTTCATTCATTAGTATAGGGAATTCTAGGTGAGAAAAGTTCCTTAGCCACTGTAGATTTAACCTGATCTCAACTATATAAAGTTGTGCGTGTGGTAGTAAGAGATCACATAATTTGCCAAGAGTCACGTAGGCGGTATGTGTCAAGAAGCAGGAATTAAACCCATTTCTTTCTGCCTTGAAGGCTGGCTCTTATAAGCCAAGGTGAATATGTTACAATTGAGGCTTGAAGTGAATAGTGGCCCAAAGGGGCCATCATCTTCAGACCTCAACAAGGGCTCATAGATGCCCTACTGATCACATGTCATCCTATTCACAGCCTCTCATCTGTTCATGTGGGAAGACAATTTTCTTGTCCCGGTTAGATGCCCCAGTTGGGGAACTGCTATGCTGTTTGGGGCGTGCGTGGGCAAGGAGCCCTCAAGTCTCTAGTCCTATCTAGCCCTGGAAGTGAAGAAGCCTGCCTTTTGCTGGTAGGAGCATCCACTCCTACCTAGAGTAAAACCATAGTGAAAGGGCTTAGTCCAAAGACTGGATTCTCATCCTGGCCCTGCTAATCAGCTGTGTGACTTGGGGCCCATTTCAGCCTCTGGGGTCTATGTCCTCATCTCAGATGGATGTCATAACCCTTCTTTGCACTCCTTGTTAGGCATGTTTTGAAGATCCATTGAGGCTGCAGGTTCCTTACCCCTGTAAATATAGTAGATTTGAAGTCAGAGAGAGGCATTGGGGTTGAATTCCAATGCTGCCATTAAAACTGCTGTAATGACCTTGGACAGTTTTCTTCATCTGTAAAATGAGGGGATTGGATCCGATTTTCTTCAAGTTTCCTTCTAGTTGTAGAATAGATTCTAGGAAATGGTGGATAGGAATGGGTTTTGAAAAGTATGAAGTGTTTTTTTAAAGGGAAAGGAATAATAATCCTGATAAATACTAATTTGGGTCTGAGCCAGAGATTTAGAAGGATTTAGAATGGATCCCATCCTCACTTCCGATGTTCTCTGCAGGCTAGGGGTATGCCCGGGTCATCTAGGTCAGCACTTATCTTCTGCAGATAAGATCGCCCCTAAACCATTTCAGGGCTTCTTGAGGACAGTAAGCGCAGCTAGGTGATGCAGTGGATAGAGCACTGAGTTTAGAATCAGGAAGATTCATCTTCCCAAGTTCAAATCCAGCCTTAGACACTTACTAGCTTGTGTGACCTTGGGCAAGTCACTTAACCCTTTTTGCCTCAGTTCCCTCATCTATAAAATGGGCTAGAGTAGGAGATGGCAAACTATTCTAGTACCCTGGCCAAGAAGACCCCAGAAGAGATCATGACTGAAACAGCTCAACAACAGCAAAGACAATAAGGAGGGAGAAACTTCCCCTGGGGGTTCATTCCATTATCTTCTGTGCAGGAAGTTCTGTATTATGTCTAACTACGTTATGTTTCTCTTTGTAGTGTGCCTGATGATTACAGGTGTGGGAAGGCCCTTGGGCCAGTGGAATCCCTACAGGAACATCCTCAGGACCCCTCCAAGATTCTCATTGGCTATAGCCGGGGCCTGGTTGTCATCTGGGACCAGAGCACAAGGCACATTGACCACCTTTTCTTGGGAAATCAGGTATGCTGGAGGACACCTCTCAGTACCTGCTGTGCCAGGGGGACAGTCGGGGGCTGGGTATGTTCCTAAGCCCTATAGTTTACCCTGGAGGGTGGTCTCCTGGTACTCTGTGTGATTTTTCAAGCAGAGAATGCCTGAGATCCCTTCTATTCACCAGCTAAATGACCACAGGTGTATCACTTAATTGTTCTGGTCTATGGTCATCTCATCTGTAAAATAGGCACCATAGCAGCTTAACTTCCTAAAGGCAAGGGGCTATCTTGAGGTACTTCCCCAGCTCCAAAATCTGTTACTCTGGTTCTAAGAACAAAGAGACCAGCCTGGGAGGTCATGTGATGGAGCCCTTCCATCCCTTTGGCCCAGATAGATTCTCCACCTGCTGTCAGATTTAATCCTGTGAAAACACGCTAGCGCCCTCTTCCACTTGCCCCAAGTGGACTAGCTCTTCTCTCTCCACCCCTGCAGCAGCTGGAGAGCCTTGCGTGGGAGCGCAGTGGCAGCATCCTTGTGAGCTCCCACAGTGATGGCAGCTACATGATCTGGTCAGTGAGTGATGACAGCGCCCGGACCCTCCAGCCCACCACCTCCACCGTCCCCTATGGTGAGCAGACATGAGTGTGCAAACACACACACACACACACACACACACACACACACAC
>NW_020954585.1:24588601-24590611 GCF_900497805.2 Vombatus ursinus
AGCCGAGGTGAGGCTTATCTGTAGCACCTCTCTCGTCATCTTTCCCTGTCTAGAATCAGCCAGGCCCCAGGCTCTGCAGTTGGGCTGGGCAGGCTTGTTATGGAGTTGTTCTAGACTAACATGGGTGATTGCCCATCAGGTATGAAAGGGTAGTCAGCTGCCTGAGTGCAGGGACACTGTGGAAACAGCCTCAGACTGTTTCAGGGAACCTGAGAATCCTGGTCCTGACTCTGACACTTTGCTTCTCTGTTAAGTGATGGATGTGGGTTATCAAAGTCTGCCATCTTTGGTGATAATTTTCCTTTTTTATATCATGTTTATTTCCCTATGATGCTTCTCCACCCAGGCCATTTCCCTCCCTCCCTGTCTCCCACCTGTCACTCTCAACCCTCCAATATGAAACTCTCAGTTCTAACAAATAAAGGCAGTCAAGCAGAACAAATGAGCATTGACTGTGCCTAAAACTGTATGCCTCATTCTGCACCTGTGGTCCACCACTTCTCTCCTGAAAGGTGAGAGGCATACTTTCCACATTGGTCCTCTGGAGTCACAGTTGAACACTATTTTGACCCACGTTCTATCCTATCCACATTCAGTGTTGTTTTCTTACGTATAGTTCTCTGATTCTTCTGTCTTTGGGGATGAGGATCCCTGGAAATTACAGAGGTAGTTTAACAAAATTGGAAGAAAGAGTGCTGAAAAGATCTGGATTCAAATCCAACCTTTAACACTAGCTGTGTAACCACTCAATCAACAAATATTTATCGAGTGTTTACTATGTGCCAGGCATGGTGCTTAGTACTGGGGATACAAAAAGCAGCAAGAGACAGTCCCTGCCCTTAAGGAGCTCACAGTCTAATGGAGGAGATAAACAACAAACATATATGTACAGACAGCCTATACATAGGATAAATGGAAAATAATTAATGGAGAGAAGGCATTAGAACTGAGAGGTTGGAAAAAATTTCCTGTAAAAGATGAGTTTTAGATTACACCTCTCTGAGCTTAGGTCTCAGAGATAAATTTTTTCATCTGCAAAATAGGAATTATATAACCCAGGATACCTATGCCCAGGGTCAGATGAGTATCGAATGCAGTGTTCAGGTATAGAGAAGGGAGGGAAGGGAATAAGCATTTTATGAAGTGCCTACTATCTGCCAGCCACTATATTAAGCACATTTTACAAATATTACCTCATTTGTTCCTCACAGCAGTCTTGGGAACTAGGTGCTCTTATTATCCCCATTACTTAGTTAAAGAAACTGAGGCAAACAGAGGTTAAGTGACTTGCCCAGGGTCACACTGCTACTGAGGATCTGAGGCCAAATTTGAATTCGGGTCTTCCTGACTCCAGGCCGGGCACTCTATCCACTTGCATCCCCTAGTTGCCTCACAGATGCTCAAGTATAAGTGAGTCCCTTTGCATACTTGAGAAGTACAGTCTAAATATCAGCTCTCATTATTGTGCCCTGTGGCCTATGATGGTCCTGCCTTTAACCTCTCTCCTCTAGTGTGGCCTTCAGTGGCTCTTACTTTCTGAACTTTTCCATTTGAGGGTCAGTACCTTTACTGGGACAGCATAGAAGGGGAGCTAAGGCATGGATAAATATGATAGTGATACAAGATGGGTGCCACATAAGTGGCAAAAGGAGAGTCACTTCCAGTAAAAGAGGGATTAATGGAAGATGGGGCACAGTTAAGCCCTGAGCTGGGCAGAATTTTGATAAGTTAAGACTTAGGGAAAAGGTTATAGGCCAAAGGAAGGATTTGAGCTGATAGAGGCAGGCAAGGGCTAGTCCATTCTGGCTCGACCTCTGAATACATGTAGAGGAATTATTGGTAGGTTTGGAGGCAGCTAAGTGGCTTAGTGGATAGAGCACCAGGCCTGGAGTCAGGAAGACCTGAATTCAAATCTGGCCTCAGACACTCACTGGCTATGTGACCCTGGGCAAGTCACTTAACCTCTGTTTGCCTAATCCACTGGAGAAGGAAATGGCAAGCCATTCCAGT
>NW_020954585.1:24590644-24591394 GCF_900497805.2 Vombatus ursinus
ATCTTTGGCAAGAAAGCCCTCTACAGGGTCACAAAAAGTCGGACACGACTGAACCACAATGATAATGACTGGAAAAGTCTGTTGGGCCCCGTGCAGGGCAAGCATTGAATGTTGGGCCAAGGACTTTATTTAGGGGACAAGAACATGGTTGTGGAAGACTCTTGAGCAGAGAATGGAGTGATATGGTCAGGATTCATCGGCTGGTTGGCTTTGTCATGCTGTGGAGGTTGAAGCAAGGAGGTTCAGAGTGTTGGACCCTATGAGGGATACAAGATTTATAAGGAGTGGTGTCTGCCCTTGGGATGCTTGTAGTTTTGTTAAGAGAAAGAAACAAGTACAGAAAATAATGGGAAACACCAGGGGATCTATGTACATGGTGAAGCTGGGGGTGAGAGCGGGGGCAAGGGTCAGGAGTAGCACTTGATTTGGGCTTCCCATTTTCATAACATTTGCCAAGAGGTAAGCAGCACTCCCAGGCATGGTCATGATTGGTGCTGACAGGTCCAAAATCTTTCTTTCAGGCCCTTTTCCCTGCAAAGCCATCAACAAAATCCTTTGGCGCACCTGTGAGTCTGGGTAGGTTGTGATCCTGGGGTGGAAAAGTTGAGGGAGGGCAGGCGAGGGTGGTCAAACTTGGAGGGATCTTTGGGGCATGAAGACCTCCCAGTGAGGCTGTTTTCTTCATCTCGCTCCAGGGGTGGGGAACCTGCGGCCTGGAGGCCACATGTGGCCCTCTAGGTCCTCAAGTGC
>NW_020954585.1:24591425-24596128 GCF_900497805.2 Vombatus ursinus
AGCCCTTTGATTGAATGCAAACTTCACAGAACAAATTCCCTCAATAAAAGGATTTGTTCTGTAAAACTTGGACTCAGTCAAGAGGCCACACCTGAGGACCTAGAAGGCCACATGTGACCTCCAGGCCGCAGGTTCCCCACCCCTGCTCCAGATTGATGTTATAAAAGGCAGAGAGCTGAAGGGTGAGAAGTGGAAGGAAGGACAGAGGTGGAAGCCGCGGGAGGTTCAGGGGATGCTTCTGTAGGGGGGAAGCTTTGGGGGATCCTAACAGCTGCTTTGACTCCCAGGAACCAATAGAAGACCTAGGGTTGGGTTGGGGTTTCCAGGGAAGAAATGGCATAAATTCAATTATCTAAAGTCCTGGATGAGTCCATCAGACTCATTTCATATGCTAATTCTACCGCAACTATTAACAATAATAACTAACCTATATATAGTACTAGGTGTGCTAGGTACTGTGCTAAGCGCTTTACAAACATTATCTCATTTGATCTTCACAACGACTCTCTTTTGGTGCTGTTATGATCCCTATTTTACAGATGAGGAAACTTAGGCAAACTAAGGTTAAGTGACTTGCCCAGGGTCATACAGCTAGTAAGCGTCTGAGGCTGGATTTGAATTCAGGTCTTCCTGATTCCAAGCTTGGGTACTCTATCTGCGGCACTAGGTGTCCTAACTCCTCGTCTGCCGCTCCCAATCCCAGCTGAGCTCTTGTCTGTCAACCTACGGCGGCTGAGCTAACCCCATACAAACCAGTCCTTGTGAGCTGGCCTATGGCTGTGAATGCTCAGCCCTTGAGACCTGGCCCAGCATTGGCATATGGCATCTGTGCCTCCCACTTTCCACTCCGTCCTCTTGTGAGTCTTTCCTTCTCAGCTGGGATTAAGGGATGAGAATGAAGGGCTGCCCTGGATCTTTGCCAAAGGTAGCATTTGAAAGAGGGCAGAAACCACAGGCTCACATTGCCCTTTACCTGTGAAATGACTTATTGTGCCCTAGTCCATCTCTGAAGCTGTACCGCCCAACTGTCTGCTCTCATAGCTACCGTGCTCCTTGGGACTCCAGCTCAGGAAGGCCATTTCAATCAAGTTACTTCACCTCTGGCTCTGTTTCCTCATCTGTACAAAGAAGGGAGTTGGACCGGATCAGGTTAACCCCATTAGCAGTCTGGTGGCGCAGTGGATGGAGTGCTGGGCCCAGAGTCAGAAAGACCTGAATTCAAATCAGGACACTTATTAGCTTGTCACCCTGGGCAAGTCACTTATCCCTGTTTGCCTCAATTTCCTCATCTGTAAAGTGAGCTGGAGAAGGAAATGGAAAACCACTCCAGTATCTCTGCCAAGAAAACTCCAAATGGGGTCACGAAGAGTCAGACGTGACTGAAACAATGAAACAACAACTATGAAACCTATACACTCCTTCTCTGAATGTTTTTGAATGCATAAAATGTATTTTAATATATGATTACAAAGGAAACCAATTATATTGGAATACAGTTTTTTTAAAAAGACCCCTAGGGCCAGAACCCCTAGATTAGGTGATCTTTGGTTCCCTTTGACCCAGATATTCTGTAGTTCCGTGGATTGGGTTTAGGAGTCAGAAAGCCCTGGGTTCGAACCCTACCTCTGATATATTTGTGACCATAGGCAAAAATCTCTCAGAGCCTTAGTCTTATATCTGTAAAGTGGGGATCATAGTGCCCACCTCAGACAGATGTTGTGAGGTTCAGATGAGATAATCTAACTCTTGGTTATTATTCCCATCACTGTCATCATCTCCTCTCTGTCTCTGCAGGAGCCACTTTATCATCTTCAGTGGGGGGATGCCTCGGGCCAGCTATGGGGACAGACACTGTGTGACGGTGCTGCAGGGACAGACGCTGGTCACTTTAGACTTCACCTCCAGGGTGATCGACTTCTTTACCGTGTACAACACAGAACCCAAGGATGGTAGGCGCTTTGTCCTTTTCCAGCTCTCGGGTCCTTCCACAGCCCTCCTCTTCTTGCAGCTCAACCCAGCTACCCCCTCCTTGTACCCAGCATCTTACCCCTGCCTCTCCTCCCAAACCGCAGAGTATGACAACCCCAGTGCCCTGGTGGTGCTGGTCGAAGAGGAGCTGGTGGTGATTGACCTGCAGACTCCTGGATGGCCCACAGTGCCAGCCCCGTACCTGGCCCCACTCCACTCCTCAGCCATCACCTGCTCCTACCATATTTCCAACGTCCCCCTCAAGCTCTGGGAGAGGATCCTAAGTGCTGGCAAGCGGCAGAGCCCCCAGCTCGCTTCTATGGTGGGTAAACTGGGGAAATGGGATGGGGGCAGTGGGAAGCGCCTCGCCTCTCTGGCATGCCCCAGGGGGGAGGGGGTTTGAGGGGAGGGGCTCCTGTTTGGTTTTATAACCAGAGACTTGCTGGGCTGGTGGGGGTAGAACCCTGAGGTATGGGTATTGTGGCTTTAGGTTGATCCATCTACCTTTACAGGACAGGAAGGGAAGAGGAGAGAATTTTATATGCTAACATTCCTTTCTTTTTCATGTGGCTATGGATATCTTTCTTCTCTTTTTTTCCCTTTCTTTCTCCCTTTCCCTCTCTTCTTCCTCTCTTACCTTCTCCTTCCTCTTCTCCCTTTCTCTCCTCCTCTTTTACCTTCTTTCCCTTTCTTTTCTCTCCCTCCTCCTCTCCTTTCTCTCCTCCTCTTTTACTCCTCTCTCCCTCCCTTTTTTCTCCCTCCTCCTCTCCTCTTTCTCTCCTCTTCTTTTACCCCCCTCTTCCTCCTCTCTTACCTTCTCCCTCCTCCTCTCCTCTCTTTCTCTCCTCTTTTACCCCTCTCTCCCTTTCTTTTTTCTCCCTCCTCCTCTCTCTTTCCCCCTCCTCTTTTACCCCTCTCTCCCTCTCTTTTTTTTTTCTCTCTCTTCCTCTCTTCTCTCTTTTCCTCTCTTTCTAGAACTGGCCCATCAATGGAGGAAAGAACTTAGCTCAAGAGCCTACCCAGAGAGGACTCCTCCTGACAGGGTAGGGATGCCTGCTCCCAGACTTTTACTTTTGCTGTGTGTGCTGACCTTCCCTTCCCCCTACGCCTCTCCTAGGGCCATGCCTTCCTCAGGCTCGCCACTCAGCAGGGCCTCCAGAGAAGTGGCCGTTCTCCCATCCCTCACCTCACCTCCACTTGCACTGCCAAATTGCTCCTGGGCTGGCATCTGACGGGCACCCTGAGGAAGAGGGATAAGGGTGGAAGGAGGACTGAAACTATCCAGCCAAGTTTGGCCTGTGGTGATGGGAGAGGAGCCTGAGGTGCCAGGGTCTTTAGGTGGACAAATGGAATGTACTGTGGCCTTTGGCCTCTCAAGTCATCCATTAGCAGTTTCTCCCCCCACCTCCCCTTCTTTGTTCGTGTGTGTGTGTGTGTGTGTGTGTATGTGTTTAATTTTGGCAAAAACCAAAGCCCTTTGGAGCCAAACACATCATATGCTGAATTCAGCTCAAGGCCTTCAGAGCGCACAAGCCTAACTTGTCAGTAGCAGCAGATGTTTGGGGGGAGGGAAGGCAGGGATGGGAAAATTCACGACAGGGTGCCAGCTTTGCAAACAGCAACACTGGTGCCCCAGATCCTCGCTCCTTCCCTTGCCAATTTCTTCTTCCCTCCGGCGCTCGCTTCCTCCCCCTTAAGGACCCCAGGAAATGCTTCTTGGAGAGCAGCAGCCCTGAGGGCGCATCTTTCCAAGATCCAGAACACTAGCCGTGTGGCCCTTTGGCCAGGGCTGCTGGAGCCTGGGCACTGCTGTGATTTTCCTCCTGCCTCTCCTCCGTGCGATTTGATCCGTCTCAGCCTCTGGGGCTTGGGTTGAGAGTGAGAAGCTCTGAAATTGGGCCAGGCCCCAGCCAAGATGTTGGCTGGGGGCTGGCTGCAGACTCCCTGAGGAGGAAGCCCTGAAACAATCTAGTAAGGGGGAGAGAGAGAAAAGGGAAGTTATTAAAATAGTTACAGCCTGAGAGTCTGGAAGAGACTTCCTTCTTCTCTTCCCTTCGTGGGCCCCCAGGTCTTCTGCTGAGTGTGGCTGCCAGACCCAGCCTCTGCTTGGTGTCTGGCCAGAGCCAGATGCTTCTTTACCTGCTTGACGTATAAAAGGACGGGGCATCCTGAGGGATGGAGACGCCTCCCCTCGAGGCCTTGTGCAGCCTCCCAGAGTTCCTCTGCCTCTCAGAGGCTGCATCCTACTGGCTCTTGCCCTTCTCCGGGCAGAACCCCGGGCCAGCGGGAGTCCAACCAAGGTTTCTTGAATGTGACGGTCCTGTAATTTCCAAAGGCTCAGAAGGAAATCATAAGGCAGGCCAGGTGACCTGGGTTCAGGTCTTGGCTCTGGTATCAACTAGCTTGTGTTCTTGAGCAAACCACTTCAGGAGTAAGGTCGGACTAGATCGGAGATCCTTAACCTTTTTTAAGAAATTTTTAAAAATCCAGTTTTATTTTTAGCTCCAAATTCTCTCCTTTTCCCTTTCCCTCCCCATCTCCCATTGAGGAAGCAAGAAAAACAAAACATGGATGATCAAGAAAAACAAATTCCTGCCAATCGTGTAACTGTTTGGCAGTCTGGTGAAATCTATGGACCCTAGCTCAGGATAATTTTTTAAAAAATTCATAATTGGGGGCAGCTAGGTGGCTCAGTGGATAGAGCACCAGCCCTGAATTCAGGAGGACCTGAGTTC
>NW_020954585.1:24596160-24600878 GCF_900497805.2 Vombatus ursinus
AATTGAAGGAAATGCTTAATTTAAGTTAGTAAAAATAAACATACAATTTTTTTCCCAGCCAAGTTCACAGACCCTCTAGAAGTCTGTTCATGGACCCCATGTTAAGAATGCTGGGCTAAATTATTTCTAAGGTCCCATCTAGTTTTAAGATTCTTATAATAGCCCCTGGGCTTAGACCCACAAGCCCTGTGTGTGATTAACAGGAAGACGGAGTGTATGCACATGCCCACATGTTATAAGCTTGGGCTTGTGTCAGTGGCCTCTGAGAAATTATGCTAGGTTCCTGGGTCTGGCCTGGCACGAGGTAGAGCCCTCCCTAGTCCATAAAACCACAGGTTTAGTGAGTAGGGGAATTGACATGCTGTGAAGTGGTAATTGTGGGCTACCTGAACTGTATACCAGATTATCAATGGCCAAGGGAGGGGAGGTTCCAGCCTCGCCAGAGTCAGCATTACCCACTTACGTGCCAGCCCAAGCAGCTGATTTCCTTTGCAGCCCCAAGCTCACACTCCTTTCTCCAAAACACAGGCTGGGAGCCCTGAATTCCCAGAAGAAAACCCTTGCATGGAACCTTTTGGTCAGATGTCTGGCCTGTAGCTTAAGTAAATGCTGGGCTGTTCTTAAAGCATTAGAAAGTGGAAAGATATTCTTTGATCTCCTCCTATTCTTTTCAGGTTCAGGACTGAGAATTGGATAGGGATTAAGTGATAAGATTATTTCTTACAGCTCGCCATTCAGAAATGACTTAATATAGCGGAAAAAGCCCTGCCCTGTTAAAAGAGCTGGGGTCTAGTACTACTGCTAACTCACATGTGTAGCCTTAAACAAGTCAGTTATGGGGCAGCTAGGTGGTTTAGTGAATAGAGCCCCAGCCCTGGAGTCAGGAGGACCTGAGTTCAAATCCAGCCTCGGACACTTACTAACTGTGGGACCCTGTGCAAGTCACTTGCCTCAGTTTCCTTGTTTGTAAAATGAGCTGGAAAAGGAAATGACAAACCACTCCACTATCTTTTCCAAGAATTCCTCTCCCCAACACACACACACACACACACACACACACACACACACACACACACACACAACTCAGTCATAGTGGATAGAAGCATTGGGCTTGGAATCAGGGAAGGATTCCAGGGAAGACATATTCATGAGTTCAAATCTGGCCTCAGACGCTTACTAGCAGCGTGACTCTGGGCAAGTCATTTAACCCTGATTCCTCAAAAAACAAGTCAGTTATGTCCTCTAAGCCTCAATTTCCTTACTTGGGCTGGATTTCCGAGGTCTTTTTCCACCTGGCATGGTAGATATAGTTCTGGACTTGAGTCCAGTCAAGTCGTCTTGACTTGAGTTGGGGTGACCAGTCACTCAAATTCTCAGTGTCCCCATTTGTGAAATGAAGAGAACCATATCGAATGGCATAATGTATGCAAGGCCCTTTGTAAACCTTAAACCGCTATACAGATGTCAGCTTTTGGCAGGGACGTTGTTTGTCCTGGATGTGGATGCCATTGACCGAGGTAGTCCAAGAGGGTACCGTCTGCCTCTATACCCTCCTGTACTGAAGGTACAGGGCAGACTTGTTTCTCCCTTCTGCCTCTTGGCTCTTCCCCTTTATATTGGTCTTGACCCCAAGCTCCGCTTGGGCTTCAGGCTATTAGCCTTGAATAACCCAGGGAGACCTCCTGAGGGTTCCCTCCTCAAGAACTAAGAGGGATTGGTTTGAGATTGGATCCATCTCTTAATGATCCTTCTCCAGCCTGTTCTCACTGAAACCAGGAAACCCAGAAGACCACACCAGACAAAAGTTGGGGCAGCCCCTTTCTACCATTCTGCTTCCCACCTCGGGAATAATAGCTAACATTTATCCAGGGCTGTGCTGGAGCCACCTCATGAGAGCTGGTTGTTAAATGTACTGTGTGAGCATTTACTCCTCAGAAATCAGCAAATGTTACAAATCAGGGTTTGATGTATTGTTTTGTTGATTAGGACTTAGGGAAGTGATGGAGAAAATGGAATAATACAGATTAAACTTAAAAGTGTGTCATGCACACTTCTCCCCCCAGAGAGCTGGTAGTTAAACATTTGCCAGCACCCTAAACAGCAGCCCCTAAACATGGCACTTTAAGGTTTACAAAGTGTTTTGCCAGTTTTATCTCATTTGATCTTCACAACAACCTTGGGAAATTGGTACAATTATTTTATTTATTTTAATTTATATATTTATATATAAAATATTTATATTTATGTATAAAATATATTTATACATTATATATAATGTTTTATATATTGATCTATTTTATATTTATATTTATTTTATTTTATTCATTTTGTCAGTGAGAAAACTAAAGCAAATAGATTAACTGGCTTGCCTAGGGTTGCACAGATAGATTTTAGTTGTTGTTGAGTTGTTTCAGTCATGTCCAGCTCTTTGTGATCCCATTTGGGGTTTTCTTGGCAAAGATCCTGGAGTGGATTGCCATTTCCTTCTCCAGCTCATTTTACAGGTGAGGAACTGAGGCAAACAGGGTGAAGTGACTTGTCCAGGGTCACCCAGCTAGGAAGTGTCTGAGGCTGGATTTGAATTCAGGTCTTCCTGATTCCAGGCCCTCTGCTCTTTCCACTGCGCCACCTAGCTGCCCTTGCACGGATAGATAGTGTCTTAGATGGGATTTGAACTCAAGTCTTCCTGATTCCATGTTCAGCTCTCTCTCCTCTTTGCCACCCAGCTGGATTGCGTGATGCCCTCCCAATCCAGGCCACCTCAAAGCAATGACTAGGCAACCCTCCCCTCTATCTGAGTAAAGGAAGGCGAGTATATTAGAAGGGACCACAGGCCTGGGGGTCAGGAGACTTGGGTTCTAGTTCTGGTTCTCCCACTGATCCCTGAGGGGACCTTACCCCTCTCTGTAATTATGCCCGTGCCGCTTCCTTCATGGGACAGTGTGAGAACCAGTGAGATGCTCGGAATAAGAGAGTTTTATAGACAGCTTCTGCTAAATCATCATGGACATGTGACCTTATTTAGGGACCCTTGTTTGGACATGAGGGCACCTTCACCAGGGCCCAGAGAAAGACCCAGAAATGACCCATGCAGTGCTGAATTCCAGCCCTTAGCCAGATTGATCATCGCTTGTTTATGATCTCAATAACTGGCATTTATTTTGGAAAGTGCTTTACATATATTATCTCATTTGATCTTCGACAACACCCTGAAGCTGGCACACCAGGCGTATTTTTCCCCTTCCTTTGGTCCAAACCTCTGACTTTGTAAATGTGGGGAACTCCACATATTGATATTCCCTCAACTGTCATTCCAGTTGTGTGTCACTCTTCATGACCCCTTTTGGGTTTTGGGTTTTTTGTTTTTTGGCAAAGATACAGGAGTGGTTTGCCATTTCCTTCTCCAGCTCATTTGACAGATGAGGAAACTGAGGCAAACTTAAGTGACTTGCCTAGGGTGGCACAGCTAGGAAGTGTCTAAGGCCAGATTTGAACTCAGGAAGATGAGTCTTCCTGACTGTCCATGGCACTACCTCAGCAATTCCTCTACTGTTTCAGAAGGTTGGTTGCCTTGGGGGCCCAAGTGACTTGTCACATTTCTAGAATGTGTCAGAAGAAGGTCTTTAATAGTGCCGAAGCCAATCCCCTATCCACTGTGCCATCCATGACCCCTCTCACTGCAGGTATTGTTACCCCCATTTTATAGATGTGGAAACTGAGGCTTAGAGAAATTAACTTAAGACTTGCCTGGGATCACACAGTGTCAGAGGTGGGATTTGAACCCAAGCCTTCCTGATTCCAAGTCCAGCATTCTGTTCCTGCTGCCCCACTGTGCAGTGTACATTAAAGGCTTGTATAGTGCTTTATGGGTGCCTTCTATCTACGATCTCACCAGAATCTCCCAACAGCCCCGTGAAAGAGGCAGAGCAGATATTATCTCTATTTCACCGAGAAAGAAACTGAGGCCCAGAGAAATGACTTACCCAAATTTATAAAGCGAGTGGTAGAGCCAGGGTTAGAAGCCAAGTCTCCATCCCAGTGATAGCTGCCCTTCTGGCTTCTTTCATCTTTCCTGGCTCTTCCCTTCCCTAGGTCCCATGGCCAAGCCTTCACAAGAAGAAAAGGGCTCCTCCCTGGAGCCCTTGGGGGCCTTCTCTGGGATGGGTTTATTGAGATTGCTTTGTTTTTACAATGGGGGCTGGTTTTTCTCCCCATTTCTTCCGGGGACCTGAAAATCCAGCCTTTCCTTGCCCCAAGGGTAAGAGAGTCTCTGCTAGTATGGTAGTCTGGAATGGAAGCCACCCTGGGGCAGGAAGAGAGGTTTTCCCGGAACTGGGGAAGTCTCAGCCTCCTACAGGATTAAACCTGCCAAGAAGTGACATCAGCAGAGGTGACTCAGCCCCGACCCAGGAACAATGGAGCTAATCCTTACTTCCTGTTTCCCGACTCTGGCTCCCTGATGAACTCATGTGCCTTTGAATCAGTTTGAGTGGAGTTCCTAACTGGTTTCCCTCCTTATTTCTCCCCTCCATCCTGTACCCTGGCACTTGGTAACTTCCCTGTGAAGATGGACACTATAAGGGGCATGGCCAAACTACCCCCCCCCCAAAAAAACCCCACACATTAATACAGTCAGATAATTCTGAGTCATACCCCGTCCCCTCTCCTTCCCTTCACGGACCTTCAGTTGTTGTGGTCAAAAGTCAGGATTCAGCCTG
>NW_020954585.1:24600939-24616502 GCF_900497805.2 Vombatus ursinus
CAAAAAAACCCCACACATTAATACAGTCAGATAATTCTGAGTCATACCCCCTCCCCTCTCCTTCCCTTCACGGACCTTCAGTTGTTGTGGTCAAAAGTCAGGATTCAGCCTGGTCCTCGTGATCCTCCCGAATCTGGCCCCAACTTAAATTTCTAGTCTTAAACACCTGTTGCTTCTTTTGACCTAACTTCTACTTGATCTGTGTCCCTCTCATAAGCCAGAGTTGTTCCTCAGTCTATAATGCCCTTCTCCCATCTTGCCCATGTAGCAAGGTTCAGCCCAAGCCTCCCTGCCTCCTGTCCTGACAAGATCTATCCCCACCCCCCTCACCTCCAGCCACATCAGTCACTGGCACGTAGCCTGGTGTGAACCAATATTTATCAGCCATGTATTTCATGTCCAGCCCAGTATCAGGACAGCAAAATTTAATTCCTACCTTTCAAGATGTTTACCTGATCTTTTGAGTGTTTGTCTCTCAAACCAGACTAAGTTCCCTGAGGGTAGGGACCATGTATTATGTTTCTCTATTCTCTACCCATCCCAGGACTGGGCACATAGTAGGAACTTAATAAATACTTTGTTGTATGGCAGTCAGTCCATGCATTTGACTCAACTGATAAGATTTCACACACAAACTTATGGAACTCATTAGCCCCAAAAGGCTATAAAGTCTAGGAGTAGAAATGGATTCAGAAGGGCTTTGAAGAGGGAAGAGAACAGTAATTTATAAAGTACTTACTATGTGCCAGTCACTGTGCTTTCATTTGATCCTCACAGTACCCTTATTGGGTTATTCTTATCCCCATTTTCCAGTTGAGGAAACTGAGTCAAACAGAGGTTAAGTGATTTGCCCAGGATCACACAGCTAGTCAGGGTCTGAGGCAGGATTTGAACTTGGGTTTTCTGGCACTCTATCCCCTTTGCCACCTATGTGACTTCAGACATGTGGATGAATGTCAGTGGGGGCAGGGAGGAGTAGCTCCTTTTCTGTTGAGGGCCTCACCATCAGGTGGGGGTCATCAAGAGCTGAAGACCAAAGGTCTTAGAGCAGCTTCCTACTGTCTCTCAGCCTTTTCCTTCCCTCTTCTGAAGGGACAGGATGGCTGTTGTCTCCAGCTGGCTACTATATAGGATCCTTGTGGCTTTTGCTATCAGTTTTTAAATCCTCATCTAATTTGCTGCTAATTGGATAATTATGCCTCCTGGAAGCCCGGGAAACTCACTAAATGTGCTTTAGACTCGGCGTTGAGAGACAAAATGCTGCTTACTCTCCAACTCCCAACTTGGTAGGCCAGGCCTTGTGGCCTGTAGGGGTTCCAGGGCAAGGAGAGCGAGTCGCCTTGGGGCTAAGAACCCCATTTCCCTGCTCTTCTTCCTGTTCCTTCTTTGTTTGAAAGGGCAGTGACTTATCTTTCCTTTCTTCTCCCTGCCTCAGTCACGAGGATGGGACAGTCCGGTTCTGGGATGCCTCAGGAGTGTCATTGAGGCCGCTCTACAAACTGGGAACAGCTAATATCTTCCAGACGGACTGTGAACATGCAGACAGCCTCAACCAGGCCAGTGAGGAGGAGTGGCCCCCTTTCCACAAGGTAACTTTGCCTTTCTTGTTTCTCCCCCTTCCCTAAGCACTTGCCCCTCTCCTTCCCAGTGGAACTCCCTCCACTCTGTGCCCACTGAGGAACTGTTCCACCCCCTTCGAGAAATAACCTTCTCTGCCACCGTGGCCCCTTGAGGGACTGACCTTCAGAGGAAACCCCCTTTATCTCAGACTCTTTGGGAGACCTGCTCCTTTTACAGGGTGATGTCTCCCTTTGCTTTTTCCTATCAGTGACCCTCAAAGGGAGTGATAGGGCAGCTAGGGTGGTCAGCTTCTCAGAACTTATTTAGAAGACTTTCTCCATGGGCCAACTTCCCAAGGATCTTAGAAGTGATCAAGAGGGTTCTTGCCCTTGTTCTCAAGGCTCAGTCTTCCCTGAAGATTCATCTTGAGTTCAAATCTGGCCTCAGACACTTACTAGCTGAACAAGTCACTTAACCCTATTTACCTCAGTTTCTTCATCTGTCAGATGAGCTGGAGAAGGAAATGACAAACCATTCCAGTGTCTTTGCCAAGAAAACCCCAAAAGGGGTCACGAGGAATTGGACGTGACTGAACAATGACTAAACAACAGTTTGGGACCGTTGACCTTCCTGGTCCCTGACACTACTTGACTCCCCAAGTTTAGAGTCCATCTAAATGAAACAAGTGACAAACGTCACTCCTACCACCTCCATCATAATTAGATGCCTTATTCTGGGATCTGCTCCTCTTTCCCTTCCCATGGCCATCATAACTGAGTGATTTATTCTATCTTCGGTTGTCACTCATTTCAGGACACAAGTGTACTTTATAAGACTTATTATTCCTAAAGAATCTCCACGAAATCTTCCCTCCAGTGTCTCATTTGTGTTTTGGATATAGTGGGTTCTGAGAGGCTCCACCTATGGACAAACTGGCATGTGGAATGTGAACACTGGAACGGCTTCAAGTATGGTTGTAGAAACAGATGCCCTGTTGTTTGAGGACTAGCCTGGGTAAATGAAGAGAGGCTTATCACCAGAATTTTAGCTACTAACTCATGGATTTGGGAGGCACAGCAGCCTGTGAAATGTAGAAAACTACAAAAATAATAGCCTTTGGACCTATGTGCTTCCTTCTTCCATTCTGACAGGTTGTCAAGTGGTAAAAAGAGGGCATGTCAGTTTTTACACTTCCTAAAAAACATTGATTTAGTCATGGATGCTTTAAATGTGAGGCCCAACAATCAATGAGTTGATGTACTCCTAGGGACATTGTGCTACATCGGGATTGACTTTCTCATTTTAAGTGAAACAAGAGATAGAAGGTAAGGGCAGTTAAATGGAATGACAGCTTAAGAGCTCACCTCAGAGAAATGAATAGAGAGCTTATTTTCATCACATACCCCAAGACAACAAAATTCATTAAGAAGAGTCGTCAAGCATTTACTAAGTGCCTACTCTGTGCTAAGAGTTGGAAATATAAAGAAAGGCAAAAGCAGTGCCTGCCTGAAGGAGCTCAGAATCTATTAGGGAAGACCATGCAAACAAGATATATTCAAGGTAAATTGGAGGTAATCTCAAAGGAAAGGCACTGGCATGAACAGAGACTGGCTTCTTGCATGTCTGAGATTTTAGCTGAGACTTGAAAGGAGTCAGGAGGTAGAAACAAGGAGGGAGAGAATTCCAGGCCTGAGGACTGCCAGTGAAAATTCAGGAAGTCACAAGATAGAGCAGGGGTGAGGAACCTGCGGCCTCGAGTGCCCATGTGGCCCTCTAGGTTCTCAAACGACTGAAGGGTCGCGCCCCTGAGATAGAGTGTCTTGTGTAAGGAACAGCAGAGACACCAGTGTTGGTGATACAAAGAGTACATGGAGGGGAGTAAAGATGTAGGACTGGAAAGATGGGAAGGGGCCAAGTTATAAAGGACTTTAAGAGTCAAACAGAAAATTTTATGTTTGATCCAGGAGGTAATAAGGAGCCCCTGGGGAGTTTATCAAGTGGTGTGTGTGTGTATGTGTATGAGAGACAGAGAGAGTCAGACTTGGGCTTTAGGAAGATAGATTGGAGAAGAGTTAAAAGCACCAGATAGGGAGAGGATCAAAACAGCATGGTAAGAGAGGAAACTGGCCATTAAGACCAAAGTGACTGGTTATTGATGGGGGAGTTTTATTCCAGAATCAGCCATTGAAATGCAATCCACAGCCTCCGCTGGTGTGAGCGGAAGTAAAAGTCAGTGCCAGATTAGAAGACAAGGTAGAGATGAGAAGATGCTATAATCACAGCAGCTTAATCCTGGCCCTGATTAAAAGGAGCCGTCAACTCTTCAAAAAATTTTGCTGTTGCTTAATCATTTTCAGTCACGTCTGACTCTTTGGGATCCCACTTGGGATTTTCTTGGCAAAGATACTAGAGTGGTTTGCCATTTCCTTCTCCAGTTTGTTTTACAGATGAGGAAACTGAGGCAAACAGGGATAAGTGACTTGCCTAGGGTCACCCAGCTACTAAGTGTCTGAGGGCAGATTTGAACTTAGAGAGATGAGTCTTTCCGACTTCAGACCCAGCATTTTATCCACTTTGCCACCTATCTTCAAAAATGGACAACAGTAAAGACCCTGATTAGAGAAGGAAATGGCGAACCACTGTAGGATCTTTGTCAAGAAAACCCCAAACGGGGTCATGGAGAATAGGACATGACTGAAAATGACTGAACAACAACTGAAAAAGACCCTGATTATAGTTTCTGCCAATTGGAGTGGCCCACAAACCATTTTATCCTTAGAACATTCATAGATACAGCTGGAAGGAGCAAGGATGATACAGGGTCAAGATGAGAGGCTCCTGAGGCCCTCGGTTCAAATCTCAGCCATACCATTTAACTATGTGACCTTGTGACGTTAAGCCTCTCTGGGCATCAGTTTCCCCATCTGTGAAATGGGGGAATTGAATTAAATGATCTTTAGGATCCCTTCCAGCTATATATCTGTGATCTTAATGACAAAATAGACATGAATTCAAAGAGACCTGCCACCATTTTGATGGTAATTTATTCTCATCAATGATAATAAGAACTACTACAGCTTTGGATCACAGCTCCTCAGTAACTGATGTTCCGTGTCTGGAACTCAATCCCTGGGAAGAGTACCTGGATACACAGAAGACAACTGCATGGGGGTAGTTTTTTTTAAATAATTTTTTCCCATTGCACACAAAAACAATTTTTAACAATCATTTTAAAAAGTTTTGCATTCCAAATTCTTTCCCTCTCTCTACTCCCCTCTCCCTGAGACAGTAAGCAGTTTGATGAAGGTTATAAATGTGAAATCATGCAAATCATATTTCCATATTAGGTTGTGAAAGAAAACACAGATCAAAAAAAAAGAAACCAAAAAGAACCCAAAAACTAAAGTGAAAAATAGTATGCTTCAGTCTGTATTCAGAAAACATCAGTTTTTTTCTCTGGAGGTGGATAGAATTTTTCATCAGGAATCCTTTGGAATTGTCTTGGATCATTGTATTGCTGGGAATAACTAAGTCATTCACAGTTGATCATCATACAAAAACTTACTATGTACAATGTTGTCCTGGTTCTGATCACTTCACTTTGCATCAGTTCATGTAAGTCTTTCCAACTTTTTCTGAAATCAGCCTGCTTGTCATTTCTTATAGCACAATAGTATTCCATTATAATAATATACCCCAACTTGTTTAACCATTCTCCAATTGATGGGCATACCCTTAATTTCCAATTCTTTGCCACCACGAAAAGAGCTGCTATAAATATTTTTGTACAAATAGGTCCTTTCCCTTTTTTTTTTTGATCTCTTTGGAATGCAGACCTAGTAGTGGTATTGTTGAATCAAAAGGCTATGCACAGTTTTATGTATAACCCTTTGGGCCTAGTTCCAAATTGCTCTCCAAAGTGGTTGGATCAGTTCACAATTCCACCAACAGTGCATTAGTGAGAGGGCAGTTTTAAAGGCACTCCCAGGACTGATCATTCAGGACATTGGAAAGAGTTGTGAAGATTCCAAAAGAATAGAAAAGGTTATGAAAAGTTCTGTTAGCCTCTCTACCAAAGGAAAAAAAGAGTAACAGGAGCCAGCAACCCTGAATTACAGTCTTACCTTTTTCTTGTTTTTATAAACTATCAGAGGACAATCCCTGGGCATCAAAGGCATCCTTCCTGAAAAGATGAGAAGTGAACAGACAGGCTTTTGCAGACTTTCTATGGAAGACCACACCTTCACAGTCACCCAGGAGTGGTACAGAGCCTAGGAGATCTCACTGTCTATTGTTTGTGGATTACCTTTTTTTTTTTAAATGATTCAGCAAAATTCAGCCTCACAGGCTCTTGACCATAGAGTGTCTTTTTGTGTGTGTGCTCTTAACATCTTCAACAAACATGAGCCCATCTGCCTTTAAAGTTCTGCTCAATAACCACATCAAGTACGGCATGATACCGTGGCGCTGTTGGCATCTTTTGGGGGCTGCACAGCTGAAGGGTGGGGGGAATGCAGAGTTGGGGGCCACAAAGTGCAAGTGTTTTACTTTACAGCCCATGTGCTTATACCCTTGTTCTTCATGCCCCTCCTCTGACCTCTCTTCTCCTTGATCTGTCCATTCAGGTGGGGTGTTTTGACCCCTATAGCGATGACCCCCGGCTCGGCATTCAGAAAATATCACTGTGTAAATACACAGCCAAGATGGTGGTGGCAGGCACCGCTGGACAGGTAGGTGGTTCTTTCCCAGTCAGATCCTAATCTGAGGTCTTAGATGGAGACTTTGGAAGGGGTGGGTCAAGGACCAGGTGGGCTCTGGAGAGAGCAGGCTGGCTTCAGTTACCCCTTCATTCAACATCCTTCTCAAAGACCTACTAAGTGCTGTGAATTAGGTTCTGCCCAGTGGAGCCGCATAGCAGAGCATGTAGAGCTTCTCACTTGAAGTCAGGGAAACCTGGTTTCGGATGCTGCCTCAGACACTTGTACAAGTTTTGTGACCATAGGCAAGTCACTTAATCTCTCTCTTGGTCTCAGTTCCTCCACTATAAAATGAGGGGACTGGACTCAGTACAATTCAATTTAATTCAATAAACATTTATTAAGCATCTACTATGTGCCAGGCACTGTGCTAAGCACCAGGGATACAAAAAGAGGTAAAGGACAATCCTTGCCCTCAAGGAGCTTACAATCTAACGGAGGAGACAACATGCAAAGAGTTACATGCAAAGCAAGCTTATATATAGGATAAATAGGAAATAGTGAACAGAGGAAAGGCACTAGGAAGACTTGCTCTAGGAGGTGGAACTTTAGTTGGGGCTTAAAGGAAGCCGGGATTGGGGGGCGGGGTTCAGTAGTCAGAGCAGAGGAGGGGACAGCATTCCAGGCCCAGGGGACAGCTAGAGAAGATGCTCAGAGCCAAGAGATGGAAGTGTCTTGTTTGTAGAACAGCCAGAAGGCCAGTGTCATAGGACTAAAGAGTGTGCTTCAGAGAGTAAGATGTAAGAGGACTGGGAAGCTTATGGAAGTGATTGTCGATAAATCAAAATAAATTAATAAAGAATTTTTTTTGAAAAAAGAAGATGACAACTGGGAATGTAGGAGGGGGCTTAGGCTGTGAAGGGCTTTGAATGCCAAGTGGCGCATTTTGTAATTGTACCTGGAGGGAATAGGGAGCCACTGGAGTTTATTGAGGAGGGGTTGATGTGATCAGATGTGTGTGTTAGGAAAATCTCAGTGCCCACTAAGGACCTTTCCAGATCTAAGTCTATGGTCCTACGAGTATAAAGAAGACCAAAGCATGCTTCTTGCTTACCAGGAGTCTTTAGTCTAGTCCAGGAGCTGAGATGGCCATAGACAGTTAATTAACAGTACCAGGCAGAGTGTACAAAGAGTCATCAGGCTTTGGCGAAGGGGAGGATAGGAGTGATCAGGGAAAGCTTCCGCAGGAAGTCGGATTTGAATAGGTAGGTATTTGAGTAAGGAAGCTATTGCATAGTCCAAGTGAGAAGCTATGTAAGTGGGACCAGTGGTCATAAGGAGGGAAGAGGGACAGAGTCAGGAAAAGTTACAAAGAAAAGCCTAGGGGCAGCTAGCTGACGCAGTGGATAGAGTACCGGTCCTGGAGTCAGGAGAACCTGAGTTCAAATCCGGCCTCAGATAGAACACTTACTAGCTGTGTGACTCTGGGCAAGTCACTTAACCCCAATTGCCTCACAAAAAAAAAAAAAAGAGAGAGAAACAAAAAAAAGCCTGATAAACCTTGGGAGAAGGGAGGGGGACAAGGTTTTGAGGAAGCGGGATGGAAGTGGTAGCAAGGAGAGATGACCTCTTGCCTTCCTGTGTCTCCCCCCACCAGGTGCTTGTCATGGAGCTGAGCGATGAGAAGTCTGAGCACCAGGTCAGCGTCGCCACCATGGACCTGTTACAGGACCGGGAGGGCTTCACCTGGAAGGGCCATGACCAGCTGAGCCCCAAGAATGGCTCACTGGCCTTTCCGCCAGGCTTCCAGCCCACCATGCTGGTGCAGTGCCTGCCCCCGGCTGCTGTGACAGCGGTCACCCTGCATTCTGAGTGGAACCTTGTTGCCTTTGGGACCAGCCATGGTTTTGGACTCTTTGACTATCACCGCCGGAATCCAGTGCTGGCCAGGTATGGGGCCGCCAGCCAGTGGAAGGTGGCCATTCTGTTTGCTGAAAGTTGTTGCTGGCCCCTGCCGGGCTGCTCATGACCGTTAGACCCTTGGCTGTCTAGAAGAAGCATTTATCAGTAGGAATTTTACAAGGTGTTAGTGTCTCCTAGTGAGCCTTTCCTTGCCTTTTTGGCTGTAACAGCTTATGGGAAGGCTTAAAGTGCCAGAGCCAGGTGGAAAATTAACAAGGGCCACCCTTGAACTTGAGGTGTCCAAAGGAGTTTTTCTCTATTCCCTCTCTCATCCCAGAAGGCTGTGTATTCAGCCTAGCAATGGGCAAAACAGAAATTGACCACCACTCCTTCCCTCTGTGGTCTGGGAACTCTAGCCCAAACCCAAAGATTGTCTGTCCTTTTTTCCCCAAGCCTGCCTATCTTCCTGCCTGGCCATCAGCTCATACCAACCACGTCTCTGTTGTTGTTCAGGCATGTTTGACCCTTTGTTACCTCATGGACCATGTCATATTAATGCTGTCCATGGGGTTTTCTTGGCAATTTCTTGCCATTTCTTTCTTCAGTAGATTAAAGCAAACAAGGTTAAGTGACTTGCTCAGGGCCACACAGCTAGTCGGTGTCTGAAATCAGATTTGAATTGAGGTCTTCCTGACTCCAGGTCTAGCAGTCTATCCACTGAGCCACCTGCCCTAATCCCTTCTCTATGCAGAGCAAATCTGGCGTAGAGCCAAAAAATGGCTACCCACAAAATGTGTTCATAAATGGTCTGGGCAGATCCCCTGTCTGAAAATCTTTTCCCCTAGCTTGTCATAGTACCATAAGAATTTCATTCCTTTGGCTCTTTAAAATTTTTCTGACTCTTAAAAATCTCTAGTTTCAGGTACTTCTTAGGTTGTTATCAGTGCACGTCTAATATCCGTTTGTTGGCTTTTATTTTTTCTAAGTCAGCCAGCTGAGAGTAAGACCCAAAGGAATGGGACCCAGAATAAGCATTTGCTCGGTTAGGATGAGGGTTGGAGGGTGGGTGGGAAACAGACCTTCAGAAGTGATAAAGAATCAATAAGGAAAGGGAAAGAGTTCACTCAAGAAAATAATAATCCTAATAATCAATAATATTTCTAGTGTTTACTACGTGCTAGGAATTGTGCAATTTTCAATTATTACCTCATTTGATCCTGACAGCAACTCTGGGAGGTAGCGTCTATTATTATCCTCATTTTACAGGTGAGGAAACTGAGGCAAACAGAGGTTAAGTGACTTGCCCAGAGTCATAAAGGTAGTAGGTATCTGAGGCCAAATTTGAACTCGGGCCTTGCTGACTCTAGGCCCAACACTCCATCTGCTGTAGCACCTAGCCACCCCTTTGAGTAGAAAAACTACATAAACATTTCTCTGAGTGCTCACCCTGTCCTCATCTCAGTTGCTGCTTTCAGTTTCTTCCCCTGAGATCCTAGGGCTTGCCTGGGTTAAGTTCTGTAGCATCCATAGCTCCCCTCTGCCCCCATCCCCATCCCCATCCCCTGATTCTTGTGCTTCCTCCTGGTTCACACCTTGCCTTAGGCAAGTCAGTTACCCTCTTGAAGCCTCCCTCAGTCAAGAAGAAAAAAATAAAATTAATCCGAAAAAGTAATAAGATAAGGAAATTGAACTGGATGATCTAAGATAGCTTCTAGCTCTGATAAGTTATGAAAGTAATCTTTCCAGAGTGGGGTCTGGATTATTAAAAAAAAAAAAAAAGAAAGCCAAGGAGAAGACAATAATTAACCTAAAGGATTGAATTGCTGGGGTAAAATTTGTTTCCTGAAAAGTCTGATGAGGAAGTTATTTAAGCCCAGGGCCTTCCTTGGTGATCCATCAGTCACAATACAGGGGAAATAGGGCTACTTACTTGCTCTCCCCGTACCCTACTGGGGGAGCTGGTAGATCTCACTTCTGGGAATGTGAAGAAAGAACTGAGAAGTTGGAATAGCTCCAGTTCTGGGTGTTCTGGTAAATGTTTAACAACCAGCTTTCCAGAGGAGGTAGGGGAAGATGTATGCTTGACATACTTTTATGTTTAATCTGCATTGTTATCCATCACTTTCTTAAGACTAGACGGTCAACAAAACAGTTGTTAAGGGGGACCACAATGAAATCAAGCCCTGATTTGTATGTACCTCTGCCGGTTTCTGAGATGTAAATGCTCACCCTGAAAATTTAACGATCAAGTCTCAAGAGCCAGTTTGAGATGTCTCTAACCCATCCTTGAATAGCTCCCAAATTCCCTATTAATCCCTCAGCTTGGTCAGAGAGGTGAGTGAGCTTCCTGCCTCCATCCCAGGTGCACCCTTCATCCCAACGACTCCCTAGCCATGGAGGGGCCCCTGTCCAGGGTCAAGTCCTTGAAGAAGTCCCTGAGACAGTCCTTCCGGCGAATTCGTAAGAGCCGAGTTTCTGGCAAGAAGCGGACCAACCCGAACAGCCCCAACAGCAAGGTAAGAATAAGGGATGGGGAGAGCAACAGGACTGACACTGAGCCTCAGGGTGTGATGGAGGGGCCTTATCCAGTGGCCTCAGACCGCTGCGGTCCTTCCTGGCAAGGATCCTGGCTCAGGCTCTGCCAGGCTCATGACGTGATCACGAGTAAGTCTCCCTGACCTTCAGTTTCCTTATCTTAAGATGAGACAGTTGTAGCCCTCGAACGCAAGGGACTCTGCCACCCTGGATGTCCCATTCATTCACAGTGACGTGTTTGGGCCTGACTGTGGTTCCCTTACCAGGGGAATTTTTAATTATAAAAGAGGAGACTGGAGATAACAGAGAAATCACCCGATCTCTTGGGATTTCAAGCATTGGCCACAGACCAATGGGGACAGTTGGGTGGTGGGTTTGAGGGGTGCTCTTTGGTGTATGTGTAGTTCCATCCCCAGACCCCGGTGATGATTGTAGTCCTTTAGGAACTCCAGGGAGTGGGAGGCTGGGGGCTGAGAAGAGTGAGGTGCAGAGAGAAGGAAGAGGCAAGGTTTGTGTATTGTCACTTTATAATTTTTAAGAAACAAATATTTGAAAAAAATTAAATAATAATAAAAATTAAAATAAAATAAAAATAAAAAACAAAAAAGAAACAAATATTTGGTGGTAAATGTTTTGTGAGATGGTGAAACATTGCTTTTGGGGAGAGAAAGCTCTAATTGAGAAGATGTATGCCCCTCCTGAGGAACTCAATGGAGCCTTGCTGGATGGGAGCCAAGTAGGCAGACAGCGTTTATTAAGTGCCTACTAGGTGCCAGCCGCTGTACCAAGTGCTGGGGATACAAAGAAAGGCTCTAAAGAATATCTTTCTCAAAAAAAAAATTAAAAAAGAATACCTATCTCAAGATAGATATATGTGCTGATCACTTGGCCTGCAATGGAAGTTGGAACTTCACCCTCATGTCCCCTCCTGGCTAGGTGCAGGAAGCCAATGCCCAGCTGGCCGAGCAGGCCTGCCCTCACGATGTGGAGATGACACCTGTGCAGCGAAGGATCGAGCCCCGATCGGCAGATGACTCGCTCTCAGGCGTGGTGCGCTGTCTCTACTTTGCCGACACTTTCCTCCGAGATGGTAAGGCTAGTGTGGACTGTGGAAGGAGGTGGGAGAGAAAGAAAGTCCATGTCTCTGATCTCTGCTCGATTGCTGTCCCTACACCCAGAGGCAGTGTGCATCTGTGGAAGGAGCATAGGACCAGCAGGAGGGAGACATGGGTTCTAATCTTCTCTATAATTACCCTTCCTACCTCTCAATAACTACAGTTATAATTTTCTTTTTTTTTAAATAGTATTTTATTTTTTCCAATTACCTGTAAAGGAAATTTTTAACATTCATCTACAAAAATTTTGAGTTCCAAATTTTCTCCCTCCCCTTCTCCCTAAAACAGTAAACAATTTGATATAGGTTATATATGTGCAATCATGTAAACATACTTCCATATTAATCATGTTGTGAGAGAAGAAATAAACCAAAAGGAAAAAATTATGAAAAAAGTAAAGTGAAAAATAGTATGCTTTGATTTGCATTCAGACTGTATCAATTCTTTTCTCTGGACATGAATAGTATTTTCCTCACAAGTCCTTTGGAATTGTCTTGGATCATTGTATTGCTAAGAAGAGCTAAGTTATTCATAATTGATCGTGGCGCCATGTTGCTGTTACTATGTTACAATGTTCTTCTGGTTCTGTTTACTTCACTTTGCATTAGTTCATGTAAGCCTTTCCAGGTTTTTCTGAAATCTGCCCCAGTTATAAATTTCAATAAAAGTCCTTTGGAAAGCATAAAGTACTAGATAAATATAAAGAATGTATTAATATCATGATTGTTTTTGTCTATGTCTTAACTGGGGTTTGGAGAGTAGAGCCCCTGTTCAATTTGGGTCTCTCTCCCCCCCCCCCCGCCTCCTGTTGTGTTTTCCCCTTCGTAGCCACTCACCATGGCCCGACCATGTGGGCGGGCACCAACTCAGGGTCAGTGTTTGCTTATGCCCTGGAAGTACCGTCCCAGGAGAAGTTCTCTGAGCGAGCAGTGGAGGCAGTCCTGGGCAAGGAGGTGCAGTTGATGCACCGGGCCCCGGTGGTCTCCATTGCTGTGCTGGATGGGCGGGGAAGTCCCCTGCCTGAGCCCTATGAAGTGTCCCGAGACCTGGCCAAGGCCCCCGACATGCAGGGAAGCCACTCTGTGCTTATCTCTTCCGAGGAACAATTCAAGGTAAGGGAGACCACGGGGCTGGGACTGAGCCATGGATTAGCCCACCCTTAAAGAACATCTTCCCAAGAACCTATACTACCACCTCCTTTCCATCAATCCTCTCCAAACTCACTCTCTTGCTTTAAGAACATCACTGCCCCTCAGATCAAATTTCAGCTCTCCTGCCTGGCATTGAAGGCCCTCCCCAAGTTTGACCTCATCTCCTTCCACCCTGATTTCTTTTTTTAATTGTCTTTTTATTTTTTAATTAACAAGCATTGATTTTCTATTCCCGTTCTCCCCATCCCCTTTCAGCCCCCAGTTTAAAAGAAAAACAAAACCCTTATAATAATTGCGCATAGTCAAGCAAAAACAGATTCCCAGATTGGCCATGTCTGAAAGTGCAGTAGTCATTCTACATCTTCAATTCATCACCTTCCTGTCAGGAGATCAATTAGTCAACAAGCATTTATTATCTGCCTATTATGTTCCAGGCACACTTTCAGTCTCTTACTTGATTTCTTTTTTTTTTAAATATATTTTTATTTATTTCATAAAATATTTCCCAATTATATTAAAACAGTTTTTTAATATTTGTTTTAAAAAATTTAGAGTTACAAATTCTCTCCCTCCCTCCTCTCCCCTATCCTTTAGGAAGGCAAGCAGTATCATATCAATTATATGTGTCTCACTTGATTTCATGCTGCCGATTGATTCTCTAAGTTTCTTGTTTTGTGGTAGTCCGGTCTCTTCAGCTGGACTGAGGTACCACAATGTGTATCCACTATGTCCCTTCATACTTAGACTAAGTGCACAGTAGGCCTCAGGTACAGATTTGTTGAGTTGACCTGAACAGACTTCACCTCCAGTGTTGTGTAATGAGAAGAGCACTAGCCTTCGATGTCCATTTTACCCCTTGCACGAGGCCTGGTGTTTAGTCAGATCTCATCCCTCTTGCCTTAGCCTCTTCCCCTTCACCCAGTTTACTCCCACTATGCTAGCTCTGGGCAGTCTAGTCTTACTAGTTGCTCTGGGAATCAGGAGGATAGGCCAGCTCCCCGAATGACACCTGTTGGCTTCCTTCCTCTCCTCTTCCCCCAAGGTGTTTACGTTACCCAAGGTCAGTGCCAAGACCAAGTTCAAGCTCACAGCCCACGAGGGCTGCCGGGTACGGAAGGTGGCTCTGGTCACCTTCACCAGCGTGGCCTTTGAGGACTACACGGAGAACTGCCTGGCCTGCCTCACCAACCTTGGCGACATCCACGTCTTCGCCGTGCCGTCCCTTCGGCCTCAGGTGCACTATGACTGCATTCGTAAGGAGGACATCAGCGGCATCGCTTCCTGTGTCTTCACAAAATATGGGCAAGGTGAGTGAAGGGGTCAGGGGTGGGGGGGGAACTGGGACCTTCTCCATTCGGGTGTGGGAGGGTGGGGAGGGAATCTGCCTCCCAGGCATCCCCTTGGCAAAGTTTCTCTTTGACACTTTTTCTTCTCTCTCAGGATATCTAGCCTGTGCTGTATTCACAGAGGGCCTTGCTCTTGGTTGCCTGTCAACCAATCACTGATAAAATATCAACAGATAAGAGCTTAACGTGTTCCTTATATATATTTTAACACAGGACTCTTCCATATCACTGGGGTTAGTGGTGAGGCGCCCCTGCGATCTAGAAAATCTGTGTATAATTTTTTTGGCCCTCCCTTCATACCAGAGAAGTCTGAATTTTTCTTTCTCTTTCATAGGGTGTTTACAGTATCTTATTGTAAAATTTGGGTTAAGTATTTGGTCATAGGCTCTATGTCATCCGCTGGCCTTTGAATGTCAACTGCGGCTTCCGCAAAACTCCCAAAAAATTCCCATGTAATTTCTTATGCTGACCTACAATATATCAGAACCCTGTGAAGGAGAAAGTTGAGATGTGGAAGGGATAGCTGTATGCAAAGGTAGACTTTGAAGCACTTTACTAGGCAATAAAGTTCATATTTTGGCCAAGGGGGCTGCTTAATTCACATCTTATAGGGGGCTATCTATTTTACCTATGCATCAGCCAAACCTTGCTTGGGTACTGGGTTGGCCCATTTGAAAAATCAGGGCTTATTTAGGTCTCTCTGAGTCAGGTATGTTTTTGTTGTCTACCCCTCCCAGCCCAGAGAAGCTCTTTGGTTGTTGGGTGATGGGGTGGCTTCACTCAAGCAGAGAAAATAGGGCCCTATGGCACCTTCTCATTTCTTTCCCTACCCCATCCCACTGTGACAAAATGATTTTGTTATTTCTGTATTTTGGATGGGTCAGGGAAGGACAGAAAATCTCTCAGCATGTGAATAGAAAGTCCAGAGGTGGGGAAAGAGAGTACAAGCTTGTGGAATTACTTGGACCCTTGGAATGCTTAAAAGAAAGTGTCGGAACAAGAGGTCAGCGAAGAAGGAGATTTGCACTAAGCTTTGAGACTAGGTAGGGAAGGAGACTCATGACCTGGCTGCCAAAGGTGTCATGGCAGAAAACATGTGTTTGCTAGCTTCTTTGTGGTAGTGTGATGGGTGTGGGTCTAATGAGATTAGAAAGTTTATAAGGACTTTCTGTGGCTAAGGAGTGGGCTTCATTTCAGATATTTCTTTCAGTACCATTGTGTGTGTGTGTGTGTGTGTGTGTGTGTGTGTGTGTGTGT
>NW_020954585.1:24616536-24638721 GCF_900497805.2 Vombatus ursinus
CTAATGAACCATTGCAGATACCAGTAGCATTCTACTGTTTCTACCCCCCCCTGTTTGGGGGGTTTGGTCAGCTTATGGAGAGTAGCCAAGGTAATGTTGGTTAACATTCTAGCCCTGGATCTTATGGTACTTATTATGTGACTGTGGTCAGGCCACTCTTGCTCTCTGAGCCTCAATTTATTTTTCCAAAAAATGGAGTTGGTCTCTATAATCGCCATGACCCCTTCAAATTCTGACAATCTTGATTCCTAAATGACCTCGTTCAAGGGTTTCTTCCTTTCCCTCTGGTGGCACAGAAAAGGCCAACAAGGATGACCACCCCTGGCTTCAGCCAAGGGCCCCAAATCCATAGCAGTGAACCGTAGCAATGGACTAGAGAGGCACTTCATTACTGCAAAGGGAGCCCGGGCCTTATAGTGAGAAAACCTGGCTTCAAAGTCCTGCTCCATCCAGATAACTTACTAGCTATATGACAATTATAAGCCTCCTGAAGGCAAGGGACTGTTTCATCTTTGTCTTCCATTTCCCCAGCCCTTAACTGAATGTCTGGAATGTTAATAGGTGCTCAGTAAAAAATGCTTGTTGAAATGGTCAGAGGTCACTTGTCCTCTCTGTACCTCTGATTCCTCCCTCATCTGTGAAATGGGGATTAAAAAGACTTGTTAGATGGTGCAATGGATAAAGTGCTGGGCCTGGAGTCAGGAAGACCTGAGTTCAAACTGGGCCTCAGATACTTACTAGCTGTGTGAGCCTGGGCAAGTCACCTAAACCTGGTTGCCTCAGTTTCCTCATCTGTCAAATGAGCTAGAGAAGGAAATGATGAACCACTCCAGTATCTTTGCCAAGAAAACCCCAAATCCTGGAGTCACAAAGAGTCAGACACGACTGAAATGACGCAACCACAAAGTAAAAATACTAATACTCCATCACAGGGTTGTTGTAATGGAAGCATCTTGTAAACATTCTGTGAAGGTCCAGGGTTCTTCTCCAACACTGTGTTGCCTCTAGTCAAATTGCAATGCAAAATAACTACAAGGTTCTGAAGAGATGGATTTTCTGGGGTTGCTTCATTGCCTTCCTGGCAGTGATGGGTTTAGAGGGTCCTGGCTCTTCGTGCATTAGCAGACCCAGCCCCAGCCCCAGCCCCACCAGACTCAAACAGCGTAAGCTGCTGTCTGTCCCTTCTGGATAATTCTGCTCCCACACTCCATGAGTCCCATACTTTCCTACTGTCTTGTAGTCCCAGCTCCAAGTCCTTAGCCTGGGGCATCAGGCCCCCAACTTGAGCCAAGAAATAGCTAACACAGCTTTGTGCTGGTCGGTGAGAAAAATAATGGGATTATATAAGATTATGTAAGATAGTATCCACCTACGTGAGGCTTATCTCTGATGATTTGCAAATAATTATTATAAAATAACATATATTGGGTGGAAAAATAGTGCCATGCTGAACAAAACCTATGTAGCTAAAATTAGAAAGGAAGCAGGTTAACTGGGAATAGTCTCATTTCCAGGATATATAAAGAATTGATTCAAATTTACAAGAGTAAGACTTGTTCCCCAATTAATTAATAGTCAAAGGATATGAGTTTTCAAAGGAAAGAGCTCTAAACCATCAATGGCTCTATTGGGAAAAGGTGCTGTATGAGGTGTGGAATGGAGAGTAGAGATCATTTGACTTGGGCTTTTTTAGGCTTGGAAGGAATTCAGCAGATAAAAATGGCATATCTTCTGGGTATCTCAAGAGGAGGTATAGGCAAGAGTTTCTCCAGTGGTGTGAGGCTATAGAAATGAGGCCTTGTCTTCCTGATAGTGAAGCTGGTTCAGAATTCTCATAGCTCTTTCCCCAACTATGCCTTGTGACTTTGGGCAAGTCACTAATAATAACGGCTAGCGTTAAGATAATAATAGCTAAATGTGAAAATATGTTTAATAGGAATGTGTATGTATAGCCTATATCAAATTGCATGCCGTCTTAGGGAGGGAGGTGGAGAGAGAAGGGGAGAAAAATTTAAAACTTATGGAAATGATTGTTAATAAATCAAAATAAATTAATAAAGTTGCATTCAGCCAAAAAAATATTAATAGCTAACATTAATAGATTTTTAAATACATAGGTTTTAAAATTTTTTAATTATTTTGTTTTTAATTTTAAGCTTATTTTTAAAAATAGGCTTTTTAAAAATGAATCTTACCTCATTTTATCCTCACTACAACCCTGGGAGGAGGGAATCCTAATTCTGAGCTATTAGTAATCTCATTTTACAAGTGAGAAAACCGTTTGACCAGAGTCACACAGTTAGTAAGTGTTTGAGGCCAGATTTGAATGCAGGTCCTACTGACTGAAGGGCCAGCCCCTATCCACAGCACCGCCTTGTTGTTCAGTTGTGTCCTACTCTTGGTGACCCCATGGAATTTTCTTGGCAAAGATACTGACATTGTTTGTCATTTCCTTCTTCAGAGGTTAAGTGACTTGCCCAGGGTCCCACAGTGTCTGAGGGCAAATTTGAACTCAAGTCTTCTCAACTGCAGGCTGAGTACTCTATCCACCCAACCATCTAGCTGCCCCACAGCACCACCTAGCTGCCTCTAAATAGCTACCATTTCTATAACACTTTGAAGGTTTGCAAAGTGCTTTACAAATATCTCATTTTATCCTCACAATAGCCTTGGGAGATAAGTGCTGATCCTTTTCATCAGTGGGGAAACTATGACAGAGATTTAACTGACTTCTTCAGTTTTACACAGCTTTTAAGTGCCTGAGGCTGGATTTCAATTCAGGTCTTCCTGACTCTAGGTCCAGTTTTCTAAATCACTTTCCCTCTCTCTTTCTTAATGTCTTAATGTCTCCAGCTAACTATAGGGGACTGGGGAGTGAGGGTCTGAGAAAGAGCAGAGGAGATGATTAGCCCTGATTCCTACTTAACCCTGAATAAAAATTAATCAGGTCAAGTTGGGTTGTTTGTTTAGGCCAGGAGTGGGGAACCTGTGGTCTTGAGGCCACATGTGGCCCTCTAGGTCCTCAAGTGCGGCTCTTTGACTAATTAAGGGGACCACATGTGGCCTCGAGGCCACAGGTTCCGCACTCCTGGTAGGCTTTCTTGGGGAACAGGCACTTGACTCATTTAAGTCATTTTTTTTCAGTCATGTCTGACCCTTTGTAACCCCATTTGAGATTTTCTTGACAAAGATACTGGAGTGGTTTGCCATTTCCTTCTCCAGATCATTTGACAGATGAGGAAACTGAGGCAAACAGGGTTAAGTGACTTGCCCAGGGTCACCCAGCTAATTTTTTAACTCTGCAAGATGAGTCTTCCTGACTCCAGGCCCAGTGTTCTGTCCACTGTGCCACCTAGCTGCCCTACTTGAGACTCAATTAACAAATAAATATTGCAGGGCAGCTAGGTGGCGCAGTGGATAGAGCACCGGCCCTGAAGTCAGGAGGACCTGAGTTCAAATCTGGCCTCAGACCAAACACTTGACACGTACTAGCTGCGTGACCTTGGGCAAGTCACTTAACCCCGATTGCCTCACCAAAAAAACAAACAAAAAAAACAAATAAATATTGGGCCCTATTTGGTAGTACAGAAGATGACTTTCTTAAGGGATAGGATTCAGGCCTGTGAAACAACAGGAGAACACCAAGGGCCAAACTTTGTGGTACAGCCTCTAAGTGCAATAGAAGGTCAGAAGAGGGAGGAGGTCACTGGCCATCAGGGCAACTGGGGAATCCTTCCTGCAGGAGATAATACTCATTCAGTGCCAGAGAGATGGGTTGGGGGGTGGAGGAGAGGCTCCCAGGGAAAGGGAAACAGTGAGGACAGAAGTGAGGAGACAGGAATGAGGGGAGGGGACAGGAGACAGGAAGAAGGCTGGAGACTAGCTGGAGAAGTATTTGTTTTATTTAGTGTGACCTGATGTATTAAAGGGGACTTTATGTCCCCTAGGGTGTGTCTGGGGTGGGGGGTGGGGGGTAGGCATTGGCTAAGTGGAAGTTGCTCACATTTCTCCTCCTTATCCCTCCCAACAGGATTCTACTTGATCTCCCCATCAGAGTTTGAGCGTTTTTCCCTGAGTGCCAGGAATATCACGGAACCCTTGTGCTCCCTAGATTTCATCCGACCTCATGATACAACCTGTGTCAGGTGCCAGGGGTGGGTGGGGTGCCTGGGGGTAAGAGTGGGGGTGGGGGAGAAGACTTCCTGCCCAGGGCCTGATGCACAGTGAGGAGGGGTCACAGGTACTCTCCACCTCCTGGCAGGCAGAGGCTCCAGAGATGCCCACTACTGCCCCTCTCCCTTGGAAAAGATCCTGTATCTCCTTAGGGCCCTGTCCTAAGCCTCTCCAGGCAATTGTGACTCAAAAGATGCTGTGCCAATGCCCTCTTCAGGCTGACATTTTCCAAGTGGCCTCTGGTAGTACTGAGTGCCAGGAAGCCCCAGCTGGCAGCTTGGGGTCGGGCGTGAGAGCTTGATGGTCATGGGCAAGTGAAAGAATCCTTTGGAATCCAGATGTACTTGGTGCCTAGAAGTGCCAGCCTTCCAAGGAGAAGGGTTCTGTACCATGGCAGGATTGCTAAGACTTACACACTGCTAGGTCATGAAAACTTGTCCTTGCCTGGCACTTTGTTTGGAAACCAGATGTCAAGGCTTTACATGGGACCTTATGAATAGTCTCTCTCCATCAAAGAGACCAGGGGCCAGATTTTTCTAGCTGCCCATGTTCCTTCTCTTACCCCTGCTTCCACCCCCTTCTCTCCCCTCACGGACACCTTCCTCTCCCCCTATCACACCTTTCCCTTCTTTTCCAGCAATGATTACAAAGGATCGCCCAAGCTGAGCCAGGCCAATGGAACCCACGTGCTGCCAGCGTCTGAGGGGAACCATTCCTTTGTGGATGGAGCTGGTGAGTGCGAAAGTCTTGGAGGGGAAAGAGATGAGGGGCGTGGGGGAAGAGGAAGAATGGCTGGAAGTGGACTTGGTAAAAGTGGAAGTAGGTGCTTTCATGAGTTTGGGAGAGATGGATCAATCAGTGTGGCTGAAATAGGTCTCGGAGGGAGTGGGATTCGACCTGGTTCTTTAAAGGTCAGGAGCCACGAACTGAGAATCGGGAGGTCTGGGTTTTAGCCACACTAACTTTCTGTGTCGATGCCTGTACAATGTGTGCATACTCATATGTGTGGACCACTTCTCTTTTAGTCTCTTCATCTGCTTAAATCAAATGAGAGGGTTGGACCAGATGATCGCTAAAGGTCTTTTAACCTCATTTTTTAAAAACTATGATTCTGTGGAGGATTCTTAGATAAGCAGAGAGCAGAAGAGATACATTTGTGGGTAGGGAGGATGAACAGTCAATGTATACGTGTGTACATATTGTATGCAGCATGTGATTATGTATAAATGTGAGGCGGTGTGCAGGAAGCAATGAGAGATACCACGTTTTCCACCTGTTCTGTGGCAACCTGATACCAGGGGACTAGTGAGAGCTTCACCAGGGCAGTGGCCCAGGAACTGATACAATGCTGTGCCTAGATGCCCTTTGCATTCCTTATGGAGGGGAGTAGGATCCTTAGAACCTTATGGATCCAGAAAATCCCTAGGGGAAGAGATATACCTAAGATCTAGGGTGGAAGGGGTGGCCCTTCACAGCAGGCTTGGGTCTAGTAGAGGGTAGAAATATGCCCCCAGAGCCATGCCTTATTGGCTTAATATCCAATACAGAATCACAGCCAGACAGGCCCCCGCCAACACCTTGGAGGAGGTGAACCTGTGGGCGGATGGCCAAGTGGCACGCTGCAGCCCAGTGGCTCCACATCCCATCTTTGCTCTGGCTTTGGGCTCTCTCCCTTGGCTTGCCACATCCTTCTTCTCCCCTACATGTTTCCTGGGGACCCTGTACAGGGATTTAATCTCTTTAGGCATTTAGCTCCACCGTCTCTTTCTGTGTGACAAGTTTTCGTAACTCAGGACTGTGAAGTGGGGCCGTGGGTGAAGGAAAGAGGGAGTAGGGAGGGTCATATTCTTGGCCCCCTTTAGAGCCCTGGTCCTGACCACCTGGTGCTAGGAAGCCCCAGGGTGATGCGGTACATCCCAGGCCGAACTACTCCATTCTGTTCTACCAAGGTACCCCAGAGCATTCCCAGGCTGCCCTCTCCCCTGCATCCATAGACTCTCCCAACAGCACAGATACCACGCTGGACAGCACAGCCGATATCACCGTGGAAGAAGTGAAGGATTTCTTGAGGTGAGGACAGGAGGAGGCCCATTTCCCTTGGCTGGCAACAGGGAAGTCCTAACCTACTCTAGGCCAACCTTGGCTTTGCCAACCAGACCTTTCATCTCCACACCAAAGCTGACCTTACCTTGGCCTTAGAAACCTAGATCTCTGAGAGTCCAGGGGGTACCCAGATTGTTCTCAGTGGTTTATCTCAAAAAAATTCCCATTGGGGAAGGAAAAGGACAACTGCCCACAAGGAAAACTGCCACCCCTCCCTCCCAGCTTCCACCCATCCCTGCAGTTCCCAGAAAAAGCACTTTACATATGTCAACTCATATGACCCTCACAAAAACCCTGTGAGATAGGCACTATTATTATCCCACTTTACAGATGAGGAAACTGAGGCACAGGGGGTTTAAGTGACTTGCCCAGGGTCACTACTAAATGTCTGAGACCAGATTTGAACTCGGGTCTTCTTGACTCCAGGCACAGCAGTCTACGCAGTGGGCCACCTAGCTGCCTCACAAAAGTGCCTTGTGTTGTATTCTGACTCTGCTCCTGACTAGATATGACTTCAGGCGAGTTATATCCCTGTTCTGCTGTTAAGTGAAAATGGCAGTTCCTGCTTTATGTACTTCTCAGGCTTCCTTTGAGGGAATCAAGTAGGATGGTGGGAGAGAGAAGACTTTGGAAAATAGCACTGTGTCCCTGAGGTGCGGGCAGTTATTAGGCAGGTATGGAAATAAAGTCAGAGTGAAGTCAGAGTCAGGAATGAGCAGAGAAGGAAGAAGGCAAAGCCGGACCTCTTAGCCTCACTCTTCCAAGCCCCTGGGGTGGTGATGGAGAGGATGGGGCTCCTTCGATTCTGAATGTCCTTCCCCATCTCACCCCATGCCCAGTGGCCTCATCCCTCTCCATGGTGTATTGCAGACCAGCACAACTTGGCATTAGGTAGGGACCAAAATTAAAATAGGCTAAACTTCTTCAGGCCACGGATAGGTTAGATTAGAGACAGACTGATAATGGTTTGTTGCCGTGGGTCATGTGACAAACAGGAGTACTCAGTGGCGACCCGCCCTTCAAGTTACATGACAGGCACAGTAGTGACTAGTGGAAGGCGGGTTAAGCGGGGCACGAACAAAGCACTGTTAACATCTTTGCTTTCTTTTGCATCCTCTTACATTTTTTGTGGGCTGCCCGAAATCCTTTGGTGGGCTACAAGTGGCTTGAGGGCCGTATTTTATATAGGTCTAGTATATTGGGACGAGTGTTCTTTCCATCCTGGGAAATAGGAGCTGGGGGGGATGGGGGTGGGGGTCTTTCTTGGTCTTATGAGTCTCTTTCCTCAACCGCTCTCTCTAGCTCTTCAGAGGAAGCAGAGAAAAATCTGAGAAATATAGCAGAGGACGACACCCGATCTCCAGGAATCCTGATCAAATAAGGTGAGGGGAAGCTTGGTTGCTGGAGGACTATTGTCTAGGCCTGGGGGAAAGGAGATTTAGGAAGGGAAAAATTGAGTTGCTGAGTCTGTGGATCTGTATTTGCATCCTATGTAGGCTGCATGCTGAGACCTGGGGGAGAAGAATCTTAGAATCTTTGAGCTTTAAAGTGATAGTCTTAGAATCATAGATTTTTAGGACTGAGCCCAAGGCCTCAGAAGTCACGTAGTTCAATATCATCCCTTTACCAGAGGCCCAGTAATGTTAAATCACTTGTCTAAAGTCTCATATCAAATTAGAGCTAATCAATCAATTGATCAATAAACATTTATTATGTGCCTGCTATGTGCCAGGCACTGTTCTAATTGCTGGGGGATACAAAAAGAGGTAAAAGATAGTCCCTGCCCGCAAGGAGCTTACAATCTAACAGAAGAAACGATATGTGAGCAAATATTTACATATGTAGGATAAATAGGAAATAATTAATAGAGGGAAGGCACTAGAATTAACTGGAGAACTTTCCTGTGGAAGGTGAGATTTTAGTTGGGACTTAAAGGAAGCCAGGGAGGTCAGTAGTCACAGTGGAGGAGGGAGAGCTTTCCAGGTTTGGGGGACAGGTGGAGTTCAAGAAACAGCCAGGAGGCCAGTATCACGGAATGAGGCTTAGGCCTGGAAAATTAGGAGAGGGCTAGAGCTGGGACCAGAACCAGAAGGGAAAACTCTCCTCATTTTAGAAATGATGAAACCGAAGGCCCAAAAAGGTTAAATGACTTTTCCAGGAACTGTCAGGTAGTAAGTGGGAAAATCCAGAATTTGAAGCTAGTCCCGGTGGCTCTGTGGCTGACTTCCAAGCCCCTTCCTCTACCCACCCACTCCAACCTTTAATCATAAATTCTGAGGCTGCTGTTTCTATTGTCACTGATGTCTGGTCAATCCCATTCAAACTGCATTGGTTAAGCAATTGTAGATTGTGTTATTTACAATCAAATGAGATAACTTACATAAAAGCACCTTTATAAACTTCAGAGCACTTTGTAAATCTTAAAATCGCTATATCAGTGTTTGTTATTGTTATTTTTTAACAAGGCAGTGCTTGGCACTGGAGAAACAAAACAAAAACAAAATGAAAAGTAATTCCTTCCTTCAAGGAGTTCACGTTATGTTGGAGGGAGGTTACACTATGCAGGCAGATAAGTTATCTCTATGACAATTTAAGGAGGCAGAACCAGCAGGGTGAAACAAGAACGGCTTCTCCAGAATAATTGTAACAATACAGACAGCTAGCAGTGCACGGGACCTGGATCTAGGAATCCTGAGTTTGAATCCAGACTCAGATATTTAATAGCAGTGTGACCCTGAATAAGTCACCTAATCATTATCTGCCTCGGTTTCTTCATCTGTAAAATGGGGATGATAATAATAAGCACCCATCTCTCAGGGTGGTTGAGAGAATCAAATGAGGTATTTGTAAAGTGTTAGAGCCCACCTTTGGTTCATTAAGGAGTAACAACAGCAGCTGTTAGGGAATGGAGATGATTCCAACAAGCCAGCCCACCTTTCTTTGTCAGACACAAGGTGGCAGTTGTGTCTCAGCCCATGGGTTAACGTTCAGTTTGGGCCTGTGGGGATTCCTTAAGTTCCAGGGGAGGAAGATCCCCTTAAGTTCTGGATCCAGGGTCATCATTAAGCTTGTCAGGTAGCCCCATCAGTCATTCCATAATAAAGTGCCATAGTCCCATGATAAAGGTGGCCCACTCCCTTGACTTCTCATTGGCTCACCAACTGAAGCGTTCTGCCAGAGGAAAACAGGAGCGTGTACAGGGAGAAGACAGAGCCCTTCTTAGTAGGTTGTGACCCAGATTTAACTGGGACATAGGAGGGAAGGTAGCCGGTGCTCATTCCTCCGGGAATCAGGAGTTCTGGGGCATGGTTCTTGATTAAATCATTTTCACCTCTGGGACTAGATTTCCACTCCCCCTGACAGAAGGATTGAACTGTTATCTCTAAACCTCCTAGTTGCGGCAGTCTGCAAACTTCAGTATACAAGGTTCAGACGTAATCAGATACAAAAGAACCTAAGTAGTTACATCTTTGCACCTCATTCCTGCCTGGATGTGATTTTAGGGAGTATCTCCAGCAAGGAAGATAGGCCCTGTGCCCTCTTCCCAGAAGAGTTTATTTTCTCTTCTACCTCATTGGGTGGGTGGACTCAGAAAAGTCCCAAAGGGCACTTGTCCTCTGTAGTCCCTTGTTGGGAAGGTGCCACTTGCTCCATCAGCCACGTCACCCTAGGCATTCAGGCAGCCATCCTGTTCAAGTAAAGGCTTCCCTCCTTACCGGGGCCTGATCTCCCAGTTACTGAAACATAGATGCTTGGTTTGTTATTGGACACTCCCAAGTCTGTACCAGTACCTGCCATGTAGGAATGCTAGACTGGTTAGTTAGGAGACCGAAGTTCGAACCCCAGATCTCATACTACCTGTGTGAGGAAAGCACTACTATAAATGTGAGTTATTTTAGTGGAGTCACAGAGGGAGGAAAGAGGAGAATCCTTTCTTTCAAACAAGTTAACGTTGGTTCTTTACAATCTGGAGACCCTAGGCTGTGACTTCAATAGTTTTTTCCTGTTGATAATGCCAAAGTCCAAAGAAGAGTGGAGGCTGTCACAGTTTAGTTCCATGACCATCACTTAGAAGCCATATTCAGAAACATGCATAGAATCCTGCATAAAGATGTACTTGGCATACAGCCCTTAAAGACCATGGCAGAATTGAGGCTTCTTTCACCCTGACCCTCCCTGTGCCGCTTCTGAGCCCCAGGAGTCCCCACCCTTTATAGGGGAAGCTAGGTGGTGCAGTGGTTAGAGTGCTGGGCCTATATTCAGGAAGACCTGAGTTCAAATTTGCAAAGCATCAGACATTTACCAGCTTTGTGACCCTGGGCAAGTCACTTAACCTCTGTATACCTCAGTTTCCTCATCTGTAAAACGGGGATAATAATAGCACCTACCTCCCAGAATTGTTGTAAGGATGAAATAAGGTATTTGTAAAGTGCTTAGCACAGTGCCTGGCACATAGTGAGTACTATATAAATGTTAGCTATCATTAGCTATTGTTAATCTCTGTCCTTGCCTGGGGAATGAGTAGACGGAGAAAACTGGCCCTCCATGCCAGGGAGAAGGGGAGGGGGATGTGGCATATGAACCAACTGGAGGGGTCAACCCTGTTTCTTCCTTCAGGATAAATGCTGTTGCCTGTGCCTCAGGCTTGGACCCCAGTGATGAGGATCACAGCCCATGGCCCAGTCAGGGCCTCAACAGTCCACGCACACCTGCCCTGTGTCCATTGGATACTGTCCCTGTAACATAGGCTTGTACCTTCTAACTGTGGCAGGGCAGAAGCAGCAGTGCCCTGGATCCCCATAACCCCCGCCCACCCTCCTGGCCCCCCAAAACAACACTAAGAAGAATCTTCTTCCAGGGGTGGGGAGAGGTGGGGGAGGACGGCAGGAACCAAGGAAGGAGAGAGCTCTGCGTGTACCTCCCCCTGGCCCTCACTGGCCATTTCCCCTCTGTTCTTCTAGGCGTCATGTTTCTCATGTCTAAGACTGTTTCTGCCCCATGGACCGAAGGGATAGAATCCTCACTCCCTGATCCCTGTTACTCTCATACAACACAGCCTCCCTCGGGAGCCAAGGCTACTGTTTTCCCTGCTTAGGCTACCTCAGCTGGCCCAGAAAGCCTGTCTGTGGCAGAGGGGTAGGGGTGAGCCCCACGCACTCCCACCTTCCCGTGTGCCACCCCCCTCCTCCATGTCCTACTTAAGTCCTTGGAGGAGAGTGGGATATAGTAGGACCAGTGTACAATGGCATCTTCCTACAGAGAAGCCCCCCACCCCATGTGGTGGGCCTGGTCCCCCACCTCCCCTGCTGCCTCCATCCTAGATTCTCTCCCTCAACTCCAGGCTTCTGTCCTCAGCCCCCTCACCCCCTTTTCAACCTGCTAGACCCATGCCTTGCCTGAGGGGTTCTGGTGTCACATAGGAGACGTCATGCCTCATACCTACCTACCTACCAGAAGTGGATTAGAGGACCAGGCTGCTGCCTCCGTCCCCCAGTTTCAAACGAGTCATTTTTTTTCTTCCCCCCCCCGGGGATGGCCCGGTTGGAACTTGGCCTCTTCCATCTTGTCCAGAAGCACAAATCCAACCTAGTGGCACATAATCTTATCTAACTTATCCCAGCTCCCAGTCACATCCCCTGGAAGGGAGAAGTTCGGAGATCACGAGAGCCCTGTTTTTCCTAACTGTTAACTAAGTGGTTGATGTCTCCTTGAGGCAGCCAGGCAGAGAACAGTGGTGTTAGGTTCCTAGCTCCTCCGAGAGGAAAGAATCATGCAGCCCCTCCCAGTAATTTCTGTATGATTTCTATGGTGTTTGCCCCAGGAAACTGAGCAAAGGGAATGATTCCTATCAAGCCTGCAGGACTTGGGGTGGGGGGAGGTAGGGGGTCAGTTCCCTGTCTGTCACAGGCAATGCCTTCTAAGGAGAGAGACCCAGAGGTTAGGGCCCCATTGTCATCCTGAAATCCCCACCTCTTCCCAGGCCAGCCAAAATGGGGGCAATTGCTGGGGTATGGTGTAGGTCACGAATCATAAGGCAGCCTCTCCCAGTCCAGCTTCTGTAACCACTCACATCCTGGGCCGAGCCTCAGTCAACAAAGCCACTTTGAAAGGTTGGGGGGGAGCCTGAGGCCCAGGAGTTCATCCCAGGGTGAGTCCCTGGTCAGGAATGCTGGAGCCTTTGCGTACAGAATTTCTTTCTTTCTTTCTTTCTTTTTAAACAGCCAAGGTTGCCTCACTGGGACTTTGACAAAAAAGATTTCTAAAGTTATTTTGGTATTCTTGCTCCTGGGTGGTTCCTGCTGTGAGTGTGTGTATAAGTGTGTCTGAGCCCCACTCCAGGCCGACAAACGTGCCGACTGACCGTGCTCCCATTTTGTGTCCTGGGGGGTTGGGGAGAAGTGGTGGTAGGGGGCTTCTCTTGTAGAATGTATCTTTTTTGGGGGGGGGAGGGGTCTTTTGTTAAGATTAATTAGCATTGTTTTAGGTATTAAAAATACTGGTTTTTAATATTGAAAATAAAGCATTTAGTATCTTAAAGGGCCAGTGCATCTGCTTCCTGCCATGGGTACGTACAGCCCCGCACAGCTCATTCCCTGCCTTGGTTCTAACAGTGGATCAGGAACCTCAGATGTGCCACATGGCAGGGTCCTGAGATGTAGGATCCCAGCAGTCTAGCATGTGGACTTGGAAAGTTGAGAACACCTGGGTTCAGATTTCCCCTTTAACCCTGACAAGCTGGGAGTCAGCAGCATGGTGCCTGACTGAACACCAACAGGTTGAGCAAACATACTTATCCACAGGACTGCTCTTGCCTGGCCCAGAAAAGAGGCCACACGCCATTCCTGTCCAGAAACTCTGTTCACAGCTAGCTGCAGGCCAGTTTCCTTCCTTTAGCGCCTGCCAACACCTTTTGCACTGCAGACAGCCCTCCTACCTTATTCAATTCTCAGAGAGAGAGTTCCCAGTGACTCAACTATTTCCATCAGGAAAAAGGAAGGGTATGAGGTAGCAAAGAGGACAGGTAAGTCCCTGGGAAATCAAGAATGGGTAAAAAACAGCTCCATCAGCACGCACTACTCCTTTACCCCTAAGAAACCACTTCTCCATGTGTCTGCACTATCAGTGCTAGGACCAATTTTTATTCCAACAATACAATACACCAGATGCTGCTGGGACTGATGGGGAAGGAGTGGTGAGTCCAGAGTGAGGGGGTCCTAGGCAAGGGATGGGGGAAGGGGAAGTGCAGGCCTTGGTAACAAGGTCAGAAAGCCCTAATAAGTCCTAGTGGGGAGAGGGGAGCAGAATGGGTCATGAGATGCAGAGAAGGCAAACTCCCATCTTCCCTCGCCTAGCACTGTGCCCTCTGCCCACTAAACGGACCTCAGCGCCACATGCCACACTCCCTCCCTGAGCTCCTGAGAGTCCCCTGGGCAGCATCAGACACCTGCTGTGGCCATAGAACAGCTTAAGAAAAAGGGGTGCAGGCAGACAGAGAGATCCTAGAAGCCTGAGAGGAATGGATGAGAATGAAGAAAGCCATCCTCCCCAAACATGACGGCCAATGGCAACAGGGGCTGCTCGAGCACCCTTGGACCCCCAGCTCCTCTTCTCACAGGCAGGAAAATCCTCCTTTTAAAGCTTGTGCTGATGCTAGCATCCTTGAGTCAGGGGCAAGAAGAGCCTAGGCTAGTCCTCTGGGCCGGGCTAGGCAGGGGGTTTCCGGAAGGTACTCCAGGCATGGAAGCAGCGGGTGAATGGGTGTTGTTCGTTACCCTTGCGGACCAGTCGGAGCTTTCGAGGATGCTCCTGGTCTTTGGACCTCATGTGCTGGATATAAACCTGCCAGTGGGGAAGACAGAAAGGAGGTTAGAGAAATGATAGGCTCAGTCCCATTAGATTTCAAGCTGTCAGGGGCCTCAGCTCATCCAATCCAACCTCTTCATTTTATAGATGGATTTTAGATTGTATATATCGAGGTCCAGAGAGGCTGACATCACAGGTCAGCTTTCCACTAACCTCTCCCCTGCCCTGAAGGGGATCAGCACTGGATAACCTTCATCATCCCTAAGCTGCAGGCCCAAGGAGAGAAGAGGAAGCAGGAACAGCTCCAACCAATAAAAGGAAGGGAGTGAATGAAAAGTCTCAGCTTAGTCCATGGCCTGACACGAACAAGCTGTGTGACCTTGGGCCGGTAACTGGCTCTCCCAAGGCTTTGGTTTGCTTCTACATAAAATGAGCAGTGATTCTTAACCTGAAGCCAGAACCGTTTTCTTCTTTTTAAATATTCTGTTAACTATATTTCAATATAATTTGTTTCCTTTGTAAATCCTATGTATTTTATGCCTTTACAAATATTATTCTGAAAAGGGATGTCCATGACACAAAAAGGTGAAGAGGCCCTGGTCTGGATGAGCCAAGCCAGCCGACAGGAAGGCTTCAGCTACACGGATGGTCCGGCAGTCAGCAGACGCTTACCTGACAGGCCTTCAGACTCAGCTTGATCTCCACCTGGCTTGTCTGAGTTCCCACCCACATGTAAACCTGCGAGGTGGAGTAAAAAAGGAGAGACAGCTGAAGTGACACACCCCTCAGGAGCATCCTGGCATAGGGAGAAGCGGGGGTGCCACAAGGCAAGCAGGACGATCTGGGCACCATTCCCAAGTCTGTCACTAATGTGCCAGTGTGACCGTGAGAAAGTCATTCTCTGGTCCTCAGTTTTCTCATCCATGAAATGGGAACTGTGGCAAGGACTAAGGGAGATAGGGGTTACAGCTCTATGAGGCCCTAACACCAGCCCAGCCAGGCTTGGGGCTATGCCCAGAGCAGAGTCGGGGGTGGGACCGGCACAGTAAGGGAGCCAGGAGGGAGGGAAGAACTCACCTCCCGACCGTTGTCCAACAGCATAATATCATCGTCGGCCAAGTCATCCTGGCAGAAGTCGGAGCACTTTTCTGACACTGAGAAGTAACCTTTCTCATTGGAACACCTGTGCCAGAGAGGGAAAGAGTTGAGGAGGTTCCAGGCTCCAAAGTTAGAGGGGAGGGGGCTTCCATGGAGTGACGGGGGTTGAGGAGCCCACAAAGGAAAAGAATTAGGGAGACCGAGGAGGTCAGGGAAGCTGGGGCTCACCTGAAGAGTCGCGCGTACTTCATGTAGTCGGCGTCTTCGTCATAGGGCTTCTGAGCGCCAATGCCCACCCAGAAGAAGTTTTCTGGCTCTTCTCCCTCATTAATCACCTATTGAGAAAAGCGGGAGCGAAGGGTGTTGGGCTAAAGGTGGGAGTTAGGCAAGGACAGTTTGGGCTGTAAGAGCTTATGACTGCACCAAGACTTTTGGGACACCTGTTACAGGTTTGAAAAGGCTCTTTTGTTGTTGTTCAGTTTGGGTCCTCGTGACCCATTTGGGGTTTTTTTGGCAAATACTAGAGTGGTTTGCCGTTTTCTTTTCTAGTCCATTTTACAGATGAGGAAACTGAGGCAAACGGTCACACAGCTAGTAAGTGTATAAAGCCGTGTTTGAACTCAGGTCTTCCTGACTCCAGGCCAGGAGTTCCGTCCACTTCACCACCTAGTGCTATAATGTTTGAAAAGGGTCTTTACAAATAATTACCTCATTTGATCTTCAAAACCCTGTGAGGTAGGTGCTACCGTTTAAAAGTAAATGAAAGTGAGTCCTGGAGAGGTTAAGTGAGGCAGCTGGCTCTGGAGTCAGAGAGGCATCTTCTTTACTTTTTACTTGCGTGATGTTAACCTCTTTGAACCTCAGTATCTTCATCATTCTTATGAAGGAGTTGGACGGGATGACCTTTGAGGTCCCTCTCATCCTTTATCTGAGGCAAGATTTGAACCTAGGCTTTCCACACTTGGTTCCAACCCCAGTGTTCTATTTATTATACAACAGTATGTCTTCCTGCCCCAGGGTCTACTCCAAGATGATGATTGTGATCACATTTAAATAGTGCCTTAAGGTTTGCAAAGCATTTTTACAAATATCTCATTTGATCCTCACAACCATCCTGGGAGGTTTGTGCTATTATCCCCATTTTACAGATGAGGAAACTGAGGCAGGCAGAGATTAAGTGACTTGCCTAGGATTGCACAGCAAGTAAGTGTCTGAGGCTGGATTTGAACTAAGGTCGTCTTGACTCCAGGGCCAACATTCAATCCAATGGGAAGCAGTGCTTTCTCAAGCCGTTTGGTCTCCTTTTATCTTCTTAAAAGTTACTGAAGGGGCAGTTAGGTGGCGCAGTGGATACAGCATCGGCCCTGAAGTCAGGAGGACCTGAGTTCAACTCCGGCCTCAGACCAAATGCTTGACACGTACTAGCTGTGTGACCCTGGGCAAGTCACTTAACCCAGGTTGCCTCACTAAAAAAAAAAAAAATTATTATTGAAAAATTGTTATTGAAAAGTCCTCTAAGAGTTTTTGCTTATTGATACTTACCACATTGGAAATTAAAAATGTCTTAGTATAACAAAAATAGTTTTGACTTTATGGACCCCCAGAAAGGGTCTAGGGTATCTCCAGACCAAACTCTGAGAACTGCTGCTCTTGAGTAGGGGTACCTAACTCAATCCACAGACAGACTTCAGGGGGTACATGAACTTGGATCTTTATTTTCACTAACCTCTAACTGACATTTAGTTATTTCCTTCATTTATGAACAAAGACAACAAATCATAGCAGTGTTAGCAGTACCTGTGACTTCGTCACCAATAGAAATAACATTTGCATATCACATGACATGGTTACAGGTATCTTGAACTATAGTTTATGCTAGTATTGCTTCAAAATTATTGTAGTTATTGGACCCAGCATTAGACTGTGTGAGAGCAGTTTTTCTGTTTACAGACTGGCAAAGGGGTCCCATTCCCCAAAGAAGGTTAAAACCCATCCCCCGGAGGTAAGAGAACTAAACGTCCCTCTTCCACCCCTGAGGTCAGAGCCAGGCCGGAGGGGAATCCCCATCCCATCCAGGCCCTTACCTGTTTGCTGTATGAGTCATTGAACATGTGATTCATGATGTCCTCGGCTAACTTGGCCTCTTCGGGGTCAGCTGCCCGTCCTACCCACGTGTACACGATGCCTTGATTGTCCGTGCTCTCAAAGGGGACCTGGGGGCCAGATCAGGGAAGAGAGTGAGTCCTCATCTGGCCACAGTACTCCCACCTCCTTCCCCTACCTTCATGGGGCTCCCTGACCATGCCATGCCCAGGCTACGCAGGTTCAGAGGAGGCCCAGGTTCTCCCCGCCCCTGCCCAGACACAGTCCCTCACCTTGAGGATAAAGCAGAATTCGGAGTTGAGTAAGCTGGAATCTGTGTTGATCTGGATACATCTGTAGAATGGCCGTGCCAAGGGGGAACAGAGGTAAACAGGGAGACAGAGGGCCAACTCCACCATCTGCCAATCCCCACCAGTAAGTCCTGGGGCAGCCCTAGCAGGCAGCAGTCCCTAAAAGCACCTCCCCTAGGCCCCTAGGAAGGCTGGCATGTGTCCCATGATCCAAACCCAAGGCCTCTTCCACCGAACAACTGAAGTCATGAGGACATTCACCTGGATTCTTTCACACACACATGACATGGGGACAGACATGACTTAGGCCTATGGACAAAGTGGGCCTGTGGCTTGTGGAGAAGGGGGGGGGGAGGAGAGGTGTCAGGTACCGGGTACAGAGGGCACTGCCATTGGTGCGAATGTGGTAAAGGCTGGGTTGCTGAGTATTCTCTGGGGCTTTTCTCTTCCCCTTGTGGATAATGAACTTTCTCTTGAAGTGGGACAGGAACTTGGGGTTCTCCTGCTGCTGAGTCATTCGGACCACCTGGGAGGGGAAGGGAGGGAAGAGAGAAGAAAGAGGCTGCTGAATGTGCCCTGCCAGAGACCAGCCAGATGGATCCCGGATGCTCTCCTGGCCCACTGCCAACTCCCTCTCCCCCAGCGCCTGACCAGCCACCCTGAGTCCGTTTAGGCTCCCTGGGGAGGTGGTTGAGTGGGAGTGATCTTAGTGGCAATCTGGGCCAGACACAGACTACTCAATTCAAAGGTGAAGGAGGTTCCCAACCCTATTCCCCTCTAGAGGCTTCAGTGGGGAACAGGAGTGTAGCTGTGGCCTTAGCAGAGGGGTCAGGGCCCCACCTCCAGTTTGCCTGGGAAGAGGCTCTCAAACTTCTTCTGCAAGCTGAAGGTGAAGGTGAGCCAGCCCATGTTGGAGGCCTCCCTGCCCTGCCAGAAGTAGACGATGCACTGGAAGTCCTCCTCTGGCTGCTTCTCCTCTGCCGCAGCTGCCGCCTCCTCCTCCTCCTCCACATCCTGTTCTGCTTCCCCTTCTTCTGCTGCCCCTGGAGCTGCTTTCTTCTTCTTTTCCTCTTCTTCGTATTCCACAGGGACCCAGTACCTGGCAAAGGGAGACGGGAAGTAAAGATGGGAAAAAGATGGCCTCCTCTCACCCTCATATCCCGAGCTCCTTTCTCCAAGGCAGGACAGACGTGGGAGATGCCGGGAGTCCCTATCCTCCAGAATGACCCAAGGACCACAAACACGTCCATCTTGTGCCCCGTAGCAGTGGGCTGAGGAAGAAGATGAGGCTGGAGGGAGACAGGGGAAGTCATACCTGCAGAGGAAAACGTAACAGTCTTGGGTGTGGAAGTGACCAAACTCCTCCTCCGGCAGGCGGGCAAACTTTTTGCCTTCGAGGACAAAGCCCTCCATGCCATCCAGGTCTTCGTTCCACTCTTCCATCAGCTGTTCCGCCTGTTGGGCCACCAGGGCTGTCATCAGGGCCGAGCCTTTCCATGGATGTTCCCCCCTATTCCTCCCTTCCCCAAGACTCTGCGTCTTGCTTCCTCTTCCTTCCCCCCAACCTTCTCTTCTGTAGTCCCCTTCCTCCTTCCTGAGCTGCCCTCCGGTCCCCCCAGCACCTCAGCCAAAGCCATGGGTGGTTGGCGTGGAAGAAACAGGGCAGTCAGATCTGCCTTCATCTGGTCCTTCTTCTCTGTGTCCTTCTTCACCTTGCCTGCCAACCCGTCACCTTGCACCACTGATTCAGCATTTCGTGTGTAATCCACTTTCAGCACATCATCCCAGTTCTTAAACTTGGCCTTAAAAACCTAGGGGGTTTTTCAATGTATGAACAGGTATGCTGACTTTCTTCCCCATCTACAAAATACTATTTGGCATATGGGATGGTTCTCTGGGAGGGGGAGGGATACATGGAATAATATGGTGATGGAAGGAACAGAAAATACCAATAAAAACCTTTACACCTAGCTGGATTTTGGGAGATGGGGGTGGGGGTTAAAAGGTAGGGGCAGCATGTTTCAGGATGAAGGAAGGGAATATAAATGTTGGTTTATCTTGTACCTAGCTGGTTGAGTAGTTATGACTCTGGACTTGGAATCAAGAAAGGCTGAGCTTAAATCCCACCTCAGATACTTACTAGCTGTATGACCATGGGCAAGTCATTTAATGTCTATAAGCCTCAGTTTCCTTCATCTTTAAAACAGGGGTAACTAACAGATGTCATAGGACAAATGAGGTTAACACATAAGAGTGATTTGTGAACCTTAAAGCACTAAATAAATGCTAACTGTTGCTACTGGCACTGATCAGGGATTTTAAAGTGTATTTACAAAATACCACTATCATCTTTGATTTTCATAACTCTATCCATTCTCAGATAGGTTGAATGACTTGCCCATGATTTTGTTACTGCTTTTCAGTCATGTTTGACTCTTGGTGACCCCATGGATCATATTATCCCTGAGATTTTCTTGGCAAAGATACTAGAGTGGTTTGCCATTTCCTTCTCCAATGGATTAAGGAAAACAGAGATTAAGTGACTTGCCCAGGGTCACGTGGCTAGTAAGTGTCTGAAGCCTAATTTGAACTCTGGTCTTCCTGACTCCAGGCCCAGAGCACTGTTCACTGAGCCACCTCACTGCCTCAGAGATAGCATATACATATGAAAAGTAAGGTTAGAATATAGCTTCAGAGAGGCAAAGGACCTTAGAGATCAGCTGGGGCAACCCCTTCATTTCACAGAAAAGGAAACTGAGGCTCAGAGTGATTTAAATGACTTGTCCTAGTTGACAAGAGCAGAGCAAGGATTTGAACCCAAATCCTCCAACTCCAAGGTCATCTTACTTCCCACTATACCCCAGTAGCTTTACATGACAAGGGCTAATAACAACCCTCTGGGCCAGCTGGATCAGTCCGGATAAACAAGTCAGGGTAGAAGCTCCTTGTGAACCCACCTGACACTCTGTGCCCTCGAGGTTGCGGGTGACCATGGCATGCCGGGGTCGGTGCAGCATGCTACAGAGCTCCTGCCCCAGTTTCAGGGCAGCAGCACGTACGAGGCGTGGGGACTTGCGGCCAACCCAGATGAACACATCGGACCAGCAGTCCAGAATGTACACCGACTTGGTATCCAGAAGGCTCTGCAGCTGGATTGCCAAACGCAGGGGAAGAGGGGTGGAAGAAACCTCATGAGCCCAGGAGACCCCCTCACTCCAGACACTGACACCCCAACCCCAATCCTCACCAGTGGCTGTGCAGACGAAGCTCCTCCCACCCAAAAAACGGGTTAAGCCCAGGTTTCCAGCATGTCCCTCTCAGTTCCCAGACCCAGGAGTTTCCTAACTGAGCTGATATTCCCATTACTACCAGAATGCTCTAGGCCCTTCCTTCTATGGCCCCAAGCTGGACCAGCTTGGAAATCTCCCCTGGGCTCAGACACCAGACGTACCAGCCTCATCTCAGGCATCAGCTCCACCTTTGGCCGTTTCTTGTGTTCCACCGAGAGCTTGTAGTTGATTTGGGGCAGTTCTAGGTAACCCAATCCCAGGCCCACCTAAGCCAAGGGTGGGGAAGGGGAGAGTTAGAATGAAACGAGGTCTCCTGAATCTCCCATTCCCTGGTGCAGTCACCAAGGCTTCCGAGCCTTCCTTCACGCAATTCCTCTGAACCATCCAAGGGGGAATGAAGACAATGCCCCCAATGCAGTTCTGGCCTTCTTAGCCTATCTCCCATCTCCCCCCTCCCATCCATCCTCCACAAGATGCCAGAGAGGCACAGACCCCATCGTGTCCTGGAGTGCCAAAGTGCACAGGAAGAAGATTCTGGGACGAAAGGTCTAGGCCCTTCACGACCTGAATTCCCACTCTTCTACATACATCCTATACTCCAACTAGCCGGTCTTACACAGCTGATCAAGATCCATATTTGTGCCCACATTGTTCCCACCCTCCTGGAACATACATGCCTTCCCTCAAACGTTTCCCAAATCCTAGCCAGCTCAAGCCCACCTCCTTGATCAACCCCGGGCCACAGGGATCTCTCTCTTCTCCGGCCTCATTTTCTCTGTGGCTGTGCCCTGGACACACAACGTCTGACCATACTCCACAGTGGTTTTTTTTGGGGGGGGGGGTAATCTCTCCAGCCTCCCTAAACAGACTGCAAACTCCCTGAGGGCAGGGATTCTCACACCCAAGGTCCGCAGAGACCTGGCAACTGACGAGAGCTAGACCAGGTTCTTGTAAAATGCCTGACACCCAGGGCCTCACCTTGTAGAGTTTGGGCCGTGCAGGGCGGAAGTCATCGGGGACATGCTTTGTAATCTCATGGGGCTCCCCACCCAGCACCTCCCAAAACTCAGGGACTTCCTGGCCCTGGGACAACAGCGTGATCTCTGCTTTACCCTTCCGCTCATTCTTGTTGATCTTCTCCGCAAATAACCTAGTGGGCCAAGAACAGGAGAGAACTTTAAGACATGAAGGAAACCTGTTTTAGAGAAGAAAAGGCTTAGGTGGGTGTCATTCAGTCGGTTCAGTCATGTCTGACTCCCCATGACCCCATTTGGGGTTTTCTTGGCAAAGATATTGGAGCAGTTTGCCATTGCTTTCTCCAGCTC
>NW_020954585.1:24638731-24639538 GCF_900497805.2 Vombatus ursinus
AAAAAAAAAAAAAAAAAAAAAAAAAAAAAAAAAAAAAAAAAAAAAGATTAGACTTGTTCTCTTGGCCCCAGAGTTTCCTACAAGCTATATGTGGAATAATAATAATGATAATAATAATAATGATATCTAACATTTATATAGCTCTTACTATATGCCAGGCATTGTGCAGAGTGCTTTACAATTATTATCTAATTTGATCCTTACTACAACCCTGAGGTGTAAGTGCTATTATTGTTCCCATTTTCCACAGGAGGAAACTGAGGCAAATTGATTTTAAGTGACTTGCCCAGGGTCACAAAGGTAGCAAGTTTCAGAGAAAAGAGTGGGGCCCAGGTCACCTGATTCCAAGAACACCATGACTTCCCTGCGTCAGGCTGCCTTACGCAGAGATGTCAATTTCCCAAACCACACATTAGGAGTTTTTCCCCTTAAAAGTCAGAGCTAGCCAAAGGTAAAATGAGTTGTCTTGGGAGGCAGTGAGTTCCCTGTCACTGGCACAGAGAACCTTAATACTGACAGTTAACTTACCCTTGAAGGACTCTGGGAAAACTCAGTGAGTTAACTGATACAGCACAAAGTTTTGGCTGAAGAAAACAGGGCTGGATATCAATTGTGAATCAGAAGGAATATCGAGAGGGCAACAGAAGAGCCTTACAGCAGGCCAGGTCAGATTCCAGGGAAGAGGTGTTGAGTAAAATCATGATAACCATCAGTGTCTCCCAACATTACCGGTTTGTTGTTCAGTTGTTTCAGTCATGTCTGACTCTTTGATGTTTTTGCTTTTTTTTTTTTTTTTTTTTTTTTTTT
>NW_020954585.1:24639667-24671302 GCF_900497805.2 Vombatus ursinus
TTTCCATGACTTGCCCAGGCTCACACAGCTAGTAAGTGTTGAGGCCTCATTTGAACTTAGGTCTTCCTGACTCCAGGCCCAGCACTCTGTCCGCTGTACCACCGAGCTGCCCCTACCAGATTACTGATACTTCAGAATAAGATTCCCAAGTTCTAACTTGAAAATTCTGTGCTCCACGTTTTTGTAATACTATGCCTGCCTCTGTCTTCCTTCCTTCACTATACGGGTATGGACAAGTTCTGTGATTTTACTGGTGATTTTAGTTTCCCTAAAATTCCTAGTGAAAAAACTCCCTCTACCAATGCAGGCTATCACCTGCTGCATGATTTATCGTCTTCGAGAAGCGTCTGAGACATTGAGGTTGAGCAATCTGCCCCAGGATCACATACCAGGATGTATCAGAGGAGGGATCTGAACCCCGTTCTCCCTGACTCTGAGGCTGGCTCTCTACCCACTGGGTCAAACCGACTCTTTCCTTCAAAACGGAGTTTTTAACCTTTATTTTTGTCAAGGATCCCTTTCTCAGTCTGGTGAAGCCTATGGACCCCTTCTCAAAATAATGTTTTTTAAATGCATTTAAGATAAAACACAGAAAACACACAATGGAAACCACTTTTACTGAAATGCAGTTATCAAAATGAAGGCAGCTAGGTGCCTCAGTGGATACAGCACTAGTCCTGGAGTCAGAAGACCTGAGTTCAAATCTGGTTTCAGACATTTACTATCCGTGTGACTCTAGACAAGTCATTTAATCTCTGTTTGTCTTAATCCACTGAAGAATGAAATGTGGCATACCACTCTGATATCTTTGCCAAGAAAAACCCACAGACAGTATAGTCCATGGGGTCATGAAGAGTCAGGCATGACTAAATGAATGAATAATAATAACAAAGTTATCAAAATATTAAAAGTTCCAGGTTCACAGACTCCCTAAAACCTATACAGGGCTTCCAGATTGAGAATCTCTAACTTAAATGTTAATAAAACTCTTTTAAGTTCTGGCTTGTGGGTGACAAAAGGAAAAAAAGGGGGGCTAGGTGGTGTAGTGGATAGAGCACCGGCCCTGAAGTCAGGAGGACCTGAGTTCAAATCCGGCCTCAGACCAACCACTTGACACTTAGTTGCTGTGTGACCCTGGGCAAGTCACATAACCCCAACTGCCTTAAAAAAAAAAAAAAAAACCAGAAGGAAAAAAAAGAAGGCATCCAGACAGCTCAGGGAATAGTTCTGGGGTGCCAGCCAACAGGGGCCAAGCAAAGTAGACAGGGGATAGAAGAGCCACATATAAAGTGAGGCTGCCATGAGGATGCCTGAGCAGCACCTTAGCTCTGCTTCTAATGGGGAAGGCGGGTGGGGGTCAGGGGTGGCTACTGTACCTGGCTTTGGTAGTACCATTCAGCGTGGCTTGGGCCCCTCTCCAAATATAGATGTCCAACCCATGGTCCAGGAGGAAGACAAACCTGAAAAGAATAGAGATGAGAGCCTTAGAAGATCACCCATCGCCCCCCATTTCCCTCTATCCAACCCTGCCAGATGAAACGCACTGGGAAGCTCGGAGACCCACTGATTTCAGCAGTAAGTATAGTTTAAGAGCTCTGTCTCTGGGGTCTCCTTCCTCTAGCACTGGGGGCCAGCTCCATCAGTGACCACGGGGAATTCAGCTGAATCCCATTTCTGGGAAATCGGAGGACTCACCGAGGATCCAGGGAAGCAGCCTTAAGGGGCACGGGCTCCAGTTTGATGTTTTTCTTCCCAAAGACTCGGTACATTCTGCAGGACTCAACGGCGGGACAAAGCTCAGCTAGGACACCATGCGGTTAAATCCCCCACCAGGCAGGCCCAGAGCCACCTCCCTCTGCCCTGCCTCTACCTCACCCTCACCTGGTGACATAGTGCGTGTCTTCAACCGTATAGAAGCCACTGGCTGTACCCCCCTCGATATACGAGATTTCATGGTCAAACACCTGCAGAAAGGGGAATATTTACTGCACTGGCCTGGTGGCTGAGGCCCACTCTTGGGAACTCTATCCTAGTGGAGGTAGGAGGGAGAGGGCCAGGGACATGATGGATAAAGGGATATGTATGTGTGTATGTGTGTGTGTGTGTGTGTGTGTACATGAATGAGTGTTTCATGAACCAGGAGCGAGAAGAGGAAGAGAGTTAGGGACATGATGAATAAGAGTCTGTATGTATATGTATGTTTGTGTGACAGTTGAGGACATAATGAATGTGAGCGTGTGGTTGTGTACGAGTGAATATACACACATGGGCATACTCACAAATGAGTGTGTTTCATGAACAAGGACCAAGTGTCTGCATCACAATGCGAATGTGTTTTAATGTACGGGCTTATCAGAGATGGGCTTAGGGACAGTGATGGTGGTGGGCAAGGGGAGAGGAGAGGTGCCCTAGCAGCTTAACAAGCATATCCCCCCCTCTCCCCCTGACTTCCCGGGGCCAAGACGTGCCTGGAGGAACTCCTCGCTCTCGTCACCCATCTCTTCCCGGATGGTTCGGCACTCGGCACCCAAGTAATTCCGAAGGTTGACTGCATGGATGGCTGAACAGGCTTTCTTGTCCAAGGTGGATTCTCCACCAATCCAATAGTAGATCTCCCAGTTCAAGGAGCCACTCTCATCCAGGTATGTCTAGGGATAGGACAGGGATGGAAGCAGGCCCTGGGTCAGTCACACTGGGAGCCAAGCTAGGCGCCACACCTCTCCATGGGGCATCTTCCTCTCCTCCTCCCCTTCCCTTAATGATCCACCCCAAGGACCATGTACATGCGTCTTCTCCATCTTCCCCATCAGCCTAGGTGCTTAAGAAAAGCAGGGATCGGATCTCCTGGGACTTGGTGCTCCTTAGGAGCACAGGAGGTGCTCTTCTTGCAAAATGTCGGCAAGTTGAAGCCTTCTCTTTCCCTAGGTAGCCCCTTCCTCCCACCTCCAGGCTGATTCCCCAGCCCATCTCCAGAAAAGCCATCCATCACCCTCTCCCAGCCCCTTCCCCAAAGCTGCTTTATAATTCTCTTCCCCTGGAGGACCTCCAGCTTCCTCTCCCCTCCTGCCTCAAGTCTCTCCCATTTCCTACCCTCTCTCTACCCTTGCCACACCCCCAGGTGCCAACCCCACAGACCGCACTAACCTTTAACACAATGTAGCAGTCGGCCTCGTAGAACCGGCCGTGCAAAGCTTCGTCCACCATGGTGGGCACAAAGTTCTCGATCTGCCAGATGGTGAGGCCTGGCAGCTGGCCCACATCTTCCGTGAAGAACTCCGAGTAGTCTAGAGGCGGCTTCTCCAAGCCCTGATCCCAGCGTTTGGCTTTGGTATCTGACATCTTCATATCCACATTCTCCTGAGGATTGGGGGGAGAGGAGAAAGTTGGGGAAAGACCTCCACCCAGCCGAAATATGTGGGCCAGGGCTGGGCTTCAGGGCCACCTGGTCCCCTGGATGCCCTCTGGGTAGAAGTTAAGAGACAATGAAGTCCAAGAATATACTCCTAACCCCTTCTCCTCTCTCCCCCTCTTCCCTCCAGTCAGCCTAGACTTCTCATTGAACCTTACTCATCAGTCAGTCAGTCAATCAACAAGCATTTATTAAGATCTTTCTATGTGCTAAGTGCTGGGATACAAAAAAGGGCAAAAACATAGTTCCTACCCTCAGGGAGCTCACATTCTAATGGAGGAGATGACTTGCAAATAATGACATATAGGGAGAATGGGAGGTAATCTCAGACAGAAGGCACGGGGCACATTCATGTCTTCGTCCATGGTAATCTCTTTCCTCCCCCAGAAAAATCCTAGATTAGTCCTCCTTTGTTAAAGAGGAAAATGCTTCACAGAAATCTAGTTGGAGAGACCTCAGAGGCCAACATGGCACAGTAGAAAGAAAACTGGATTTGGAGGTTCAAATCCCAAGTTCTGATTTAGGTTCAAATCCCAGAGCTGCCTGTGTGACCTTGGACACTTAACCTCTCTAGGTCTCAGTTTCCTCATGTGTAAAAGGAAAGGGGTGTACTAAATGACCTCTATGGTCTGTCAGGGATCTAAATCAATCAATACTGCCAGTCTAACCCACACCTAACTGAAAACGTCCCCTACAATATTTCCAATTTGTCATCCAGTTTTCCACAAAACACAATCTGGTTATTCTCTGAACTGCAGATGAATCTAACCACAGTCCTTTGTGCACACAAGGACCCCTGTTGGCCTGGTCCTAAAACCTTCCCCAAATCTGTTTGCTTGACTTTACAGTTAAAACAAGGGTTTGGTTTTTGGTTTTTTGTTTTCAATTAAGAGAAGGAGAGGAGGGAATAGAGAGAGAAAATAAATGCTGGCAAATTGAAAAAAAGTTTTAAAAAATATTAAAAATAAAACCTCCCCCAACTCCTCGCTAACTATCCAAATTCTTTTGAGCCCAGCTCAACTACCGGCTCTTCCTAGAAACCTCCCGAAATGACTCTAACCCCTGGTGTTTTCTCTCTCTGCATTCCTGCTGGGCTTTGCCTTGGAAGCCCACAGCCTAGCACAGTCACGTTCAGTTCTCTGTCAGTCTGCATCTTCTGTGAGGGCTGTGAGGCTCCGAGGGCAAGCACTGCCTTCTCCTGTCTTCTTCACACGGCCTAGAGATGCTCAGTAAAGGCTTTTGGTTGGTTGAGCCACCCAGAGGTGTCCTGGGCTAGGAACACGGAGAAATTAAACCATACAAACTGAACAGGACACTGGCAGGGACTCAGACCCAGACAAGATGTAGTGGAAGTGGGGGGTAGGGGGAGGAGATGTGCTAGGGAAAGGCCTGTGGAAGCAACCGGGTCAAACAACTGAAATGATCAAAGACCTCTAGCAACTGGGGAATTAGGTGACACCCTATGTTCCCTTACATTAAAAGGCTGGATACTCTCTTCTAAACCTCTTGATAACATTCTCTTTCTTCCTAAGCTACTCCTTTAGCTCTGCCCATTTCTGGGAAATGATCAATGACAGACACCCCACCCTCTGAACATGTGCCACTCCATCCCACCCAAGCAAGGATTTAATGCTCTAAGTCTTGGGATAAAAGGCACACCTGCCTGTGATGGGCTCACATTCCAGCCAAACTGGCTCAGCTGCTGCTCCCTGTGTGTGACATTCCATCTCTCACCTTTGGGCTCTTACATGGAATTTTTGTTGTTTGGTCACGACCAACTGTCTGTGACCTCATTTGGGGTTTTCTTGGCAGAGGACACTGGAGTGGTTGGCCATTTCCTTCTCCAGCTCATTTTACAGATGAGGAAACTAAGGCAAACAGGGTTAAGTGACTTGCCCAGCGTCACACAGCTAGGAAGTCTGTGTATCTCATGAAGACGGGTCTCTCTGGTTACAAGCCCAGTGCTCTATCCACTGTGCCACCTAAATACTGAGTCAAGCCTGCGGTGCTCTTCCTTTTCGGCTTCTATCACCTTTCTTTAAGGCTCAGTTCAGGAAGCATCCTAAAGGCCTCTTCTGATTTCCCCAGGTATTAGTGCTCCCCCACCCCTGAAATTATGTTGCATTTTTTTCCTTTGATTATCCTATGTATCTACTACATCTGTGAAGATGTTGTATTCCCCAAAAGAATGTATGCTCCCTGAGGCCAGGGGTTCTTTCAATTTCTGTCTTTGTATCTCTAGTATCCAGCACCATGCCTGGCAATAATAAATACACAATAAATGCTTGTTGAAATGAATAGGTAATAAACCTATTGATAACCCATAAATTCAAATCAACATGCCCCAGAAATAAAAGTTCCCTATGTCCCATGTGACCTTGGGACTTCTCTCCTGGATTATGAAATCTGTGGGTTAGAGGGCAGGGAAAGAAGGTCAGAATGGGGCTAGTATGGGATGACATGATTTTTCCTACCTCCAACTTTTTGTTCTTCTCCTGAGCCACCTCTGACATGCCCTTCAGCACCTGCTTTGCTTGGTCATCCTGGGCTGAATCTTTACGCCGACGAAGGCGCATCTTTCGAGCCAATGGGTCCTTGGGACCACTCCCTGAGGGGCAGATGAGAAGCACAATCAAGACTGAAGGCCATGATCTCACACCATCAGATTGGCTAACATGACAGAAAAGGAAAATGACAAATGCTGGACGAGAGGGAAAATAGATACAATAATACATTGTTGGTGGAGTTGTGAACTGGTCCAACTATTCTGAAGAAAAATTTGGAACTATGCTCAAAGGGCTATAAAACTGTGCATACCCTTTGACCAGCAATACCACTATTAGGTCTATATCTCAAAGAGATCAAACAAAAGGGAAAGGACCCTTATGTACAAAAATATTTATAGCAGTTCTTATTGTGGTGGCAAAAAATTGGAAATTGAGGGGATACCCAACAATTGGGGAATGGCTGAACAAATTGTGGTACATGATTGTGATGGAATATTATTGTGCTATACAAAATGACAAGCAGGATAGTTTCAGGAAAATCTGGGAAGGCTTATATGAATTGATGCAAAATGAAGAGAGCAGAACTAGGAGAACGCTGTACTTTGTAGCAACAATATTATAAGAATGATCAACTGTGAAAGACTTGGCTACTCTGATCAAAATAATTGATCTAAGACAATTCCAAAGGACCCATGATGAAAAAATGCTTTCCACCTCCACAGAGAGAACTAATGAAGTCTGAATACAGATGGAAACACGTTTTTCATTTTCTTTCTTTTTTTTTTCAACACAGCTAATGTGGAAATATTTTGCATGACTTCACATGTATAACTGACATCACACTGCTTGCTTTCTCAATGGGTGGGGGAAGGGCTGGAGGAAGGGAGAGAATCTGGAACTCAAAGTTTTAAAAAATGAATGCTAAAAATAAAAAAACAAAAAAAGAATGGAGGGAATGATACTCAACTCCTGACAGAGAGGTGATGGGCTCAAGATGCACAATGAGCCAGACATTTTTGGACATGGTCAATCTAGAATGTTTTGCTTAACTATACAAATTTGTTACAAGGGTTGTTGTTTTTGCTTACTTCTGGGGGAGGGGGGAAGGGAGAGGAAAAAACACTTGTTAATTGTTTTGTTTTATTTTGTTTTGGTGAGGCAATTAGGGTTAAGTGACTTGCCCAGAGTCATACAGCTAGTGAGTGTTAAGTGTCTGAGGCTGGATTTGAACTCAGATCCTTCTAACTTCAGGGCCAGTGCTCGATCCACTGTGCCACCTAGCTACCCCCAGCGCTTGTTAATTGAAAAAATTACAATTAGAAAAAAAACTGAAGAAAGAATATGTCTTTATTCAAGTCCTACCCTTCTCAAGACTCTACCTCTATGAGGGAAATTGGCCCATTCAGACTACACTATACAGTGTGTCCCAAAAACCTCATGACAGAGAAGTGATGTAATATGTATAAATGAGACACACATTTTTGGATGTGACCAATGTGGGAATTTATATTGCTTGATTGGAATTATATGTTACAAAGGTTTTGAATTTCTTTCTTTCTTTTTTTTCTGAGGGTGGAATGGAGTGGGAGATCCGGGGGAAAAAAAGCTTAGAATTTTAAAAATTCTTATCTATGAATCCATCCCTCTTCTAAGGCGGATTAAGCACATTAGGACTAAGGATTGGGGTTACACTGACTGCTCTATCTATCCTTGGTTGGGGAGGGAAGGGAGAGAAGAGGGGATGTCCTTGCGCCCTCCCTGTCCACCATACTCCCCCCCAATGAAGGGCCCACTGACCCACCTGCACCAGCAGCGGCCACAGTAGCTGGGGAAGCACCAGCCAGGCGCAGCTGGTTTTGCAGTGAGAAGTCAATGTTGTACCATTCAGAGGAATGGTCTGCTGGCTTGGGGGGCATCACCAAGTTGGGGTTCTCTCGCACATCCAGGACCTAGTGGGAAGGGCCAGAGAAGATAATAATAATAATAATAATGATAATGATAATAGCTAGCACTTATATGGGACTTTAAAATTTGCAAAGCATTTTACAAATATTATCACATTTTATCCTCATAACAACTCTAGGAAGTAGGTGATATTATTATTCTCATTTTACAGAAGAAGAAAGTGAGGCAAATAGAGGTCAAGTGACTTGCCCAGGGTCACACACCTATTACATGTATGAAGCTGGATCCGGACTCTGGTCTCCAAGACTCCGGGTCCAGGGATCTATTTCTAGCAGTAGAAAGACGCTCCCCACCCCCTACTCTTAGTTTTACTCATGAGAGTGGGTCTTAGCCCTAACCCTCCCAGCCAGTCCTAGGGAGAGATGGGGTGAAGTAGGGGTAGGAAACTCAAATACACCACCCCCATGAATTCAAACAATCCACAGAATGGGTGGGATCCATGGCCAGCACTCAAACTTCAGGACCAGTCAAGGAAGACTTTCCAGAAAAACTCTCTCCACCAACACCTCACTTAATTAACCCACATCCATTAGTATTAAAAGCTCACTATTCTCATCTAGTAGAAACCAAGGAGATGCCCAGCAACTAGAGAAGGCTAAACTATGATACATGAATCTAATGGAATTACTGAGAAAGAAGAAACAGCAAATATGAAGAAGTCAGAGAAGACAGACAGAACCCCTGTGAACACTGGAAGACATGCACATGTATAAATGAGCAGACTTCTACAGGTGGACTCTTGTGGTTCAGTCATTTTTCAGGTGTGTCCAACTCGTGGTGACCCCATTTGGGGCTTTCCTGGCAAAGATAAGGGGATGATTTGCCATTTCCCTCTCTAGCTTATTTTACAGATGAGGAAACTGAGGCAAACAGGGTTAAGTGATTTGCCCAGGGTCATCCATCTAGTAAGTGTCTGAGGCCAGATTTGAACTCAGGAAGATGAGTCCTCCTGACTCCAGGCCCAGCACTCTGTCCACTGCGCCACCTCCCTGCCCACAGGCAGCTCCTACCATTCTCTTTTGTTATTTTCCTGGAAAGATATCCCACTTGATAGAATAGAGTAGCTCCTTAAAATCTGATTGCTGAGTGGAATACCATCCAATGATGAACAGTTCCAGGAAAATATTTATGAGGAGGACGAAGGAAGCTAATAATAATAAATATATAATATATATATAATATATATTACATATTACATATAATATATATAATATATAATAAAATATATAACGTAACGATATATTATATATATATAATAATAATAATAATAATAATAATAATATAATAGCTACATTTATATAGTGCTTATTACTAGGATTTGTGCTATGCGTTTTACAATTATTATCTCATTTAATCTTTACAACAACCCTGAGAAGTCAATGCTGTTATTATCCTCATTTTACAGATGAGGAAATTGAGGCAGACGGAGATCAAGTGACTTGTCCAGAGTCACACAAGAAGTGTCTGAGGCAGCATTTGAACTCAGTCTGCCTGACTCAAGGTCCAGTGCTCTATCCTCCGTGCCACCTAGCTACTTAGAAACATGTCTTGAACATTTTTTCAAAGGTGATTGGGATGGGGGTTGGGGGGAGAGAAAGAGGGGGAAGATTCAGACCTGTAATTTCATCTGTACAGGGAATATCCCATGAGAACACCGATGCAGGTGGGCAACATATCTCTAACTTACAGTTTTAGAGAATGGGTTAAGTGACTTGCCCAGGGTCACAGTCAGAGGCAAAACTACCTACCTACTACACCCAAACCTTCTCACTCCCAATCCAGCGTTAAAACAGACACCAGGTCTTTGCTCACTTCACGCCCAGGACTTACCTCTACTTCCGTCAGGAAGTGGACGGCCTCAGGCAGGGTCACCAGTCGGTTCTTGTTCAGGATTAGCTTTCTCAGTTTGGTGCATCTGTGGGAACCAAGTGGGGCTGACCTCAGAACAAGGACTTTAGACATGTGGCTCCCAAGTGCCCCAGCGAAGGGGCTCTGAGTCAGCTGGGATGTCACTAGTCATATGAAGCATCCCCTAAAGCAGGGATTCTTAATCACCTCCAAAGATCTTGTCCATGGATAGATTTCAAAAGGTCTTGTGAACTTGGATAGAAAAAAATTAAATCTTTGCTGTTGTTGTTCAGTCATTTTTCAGTCGTGTCCGACTCATGACCCCATTTGGAGTTTTCTTGGCAGAGATACTGGACTGGTGTGCCATTTTCTTCTCCAGCTCATTTTACAGATGAGGAAACTGAGGCAAACAGGGTTAAACGACTTGCCCAGGGTCACACAGCTAGGAAGCATCTGAGTCTGGATTTGAACTCAAGACTCTAAGCCTGGCACTCTATTCACAGTGCCACCAAGCTGTCCAAAAGAATATTAATTTTGTTGTTGTTGTTGTTGTTGTTGTTGAGGCAAACAGGGTTAAGTGACTTGCCCAAGGTCACACAGCTAGCAAGTATCTCAGGCCAGATGTAAACTCAGGTTTTCCTGACTCCAGGTCCAGCTCTCTCTCCACTGTGCCACCTAGCTGCACCTAAATGAAATTCAGCATTTCCTTGAATTACTGGAAAACATTATGCTGAGAAGGGGACTATAGGCTTCACCAATCAGTCAATCAATAAACATTAATTCTGTGCCTACCATGTGCCAGATACCGTATTACATGCTGGGGATACAAATAAGCAAAGAAAGACATTCCCTGTCCTCAAAGAGCTTATGATCTAACCTAAACTAAATTAGCAGCACACTCAACTGTCAAATTTCATGAATTTTATGACACACAAAAAATTAAGAACACCTACTCTAATAAATCCTTGGGCAGAGGATGCAGAAACCTAACCCACCCAGCCACAAGCCTCTGGGAAAATCAGGGCCATCTGCTTACAGATGACAGCAGCTCCTATTCCAGTAAGACACCACCCCCCCTCCTACCCATTCTCTGCCTCATTTCTTACCTAGCCTTAATCACTGACTGAGCGCTGCTTCAGTCAAGATGAGACCGGTTAAAGACTTTAAGTGGAAAAGGCCAAGACCTCCCACTGCATCCGGGGCCATCGCCAGTTGTCCTGATCTATATACCTTGCCCAGATGGGTTCAAGGAAAAAGTGAGGCTGTTGATTCTGCACAGCCCTCCCTCACTTAAATCCAATTCACTTGCATGTCATGGCATCACCTCCCTGAGGTCATGGTCCTCCTCGAGAATGAAGGACAAACAAGAACAATCATCCACTCCACCACCAACCCAATCCTCCCTTTGAGGGAAAAAAATGGGCTTCTCTTTTGTCTAAACTTAATGTACTCTACTGGTTTGATGGTTTAACATAGTTTAACATATGGTTGGTTTGGTGGCAAGATAGTCTGGCTACTGAAAACATAAACAAACACAAAACTCTATTTTAAAACACTAGGTTGGGGCAGCTAGGTGGTGCAGTGGATAGAGCACTGGCCCTGAAGTCAGGAGGACCCGAGTTCAAATCTGGCCTCAGACCAAACACTGGACACTTACTAGCTGTGTGACCCTGGACAAGTCACTTAACCCCAATTGCCTAAAAAATAAAAAAAATTAAACACTGGGTCATTTAGTCACCCAAAAAGGCTGTGAGTTAATAATGGGGGCAGCTAGGCCTAGAGTGCCAGGCCTAGAGTCAGGAAGACTCCTCTTCCTGAATTCAAATCTGACCTCACTTACTAGCTGTGTGACCCTGGGCAAGTCACTTAACCCTGTTTGCCTCAGTTTCCTCATTTGTAAAATAAGCTGAAGAAGGAAATGGCAAACCACCCCAGTATTTATGCTAAGAAAACCCCAAATGGGGTCAAGAAGAATCAGACACAACTGAAAAATGACCGAATATGAGTTAATAATGAACAGCTAGGGTAGATTCCGTTTGGATTCTTATATTAATGATGAAACCTGTAAAGTAGAGGTACTGGGAGTCTGGTGCCTACCAGATTAAAATGTAATTGGGAAATGTTTAACAAAATAAATAAAACTACAATACAACACAGATAATGTTAATTTGTGGTTTTCTAAATCAATATGCGACCTGTAAGGGATTTCTTTCTATTTGAGTTTGACATCACTGCTGTATAGACCCCAGTTGCTCTGAAAGGAAAGAAAAAAGTGAGAGTGGGTAAACTTAAGAATTATTTATTATCATTAAATTAGTGAAGATGGGAGCAGGTGGGAGGGATGGACCTGAGATTTCATTGGTCTAGGAGTAAGGGTTAACTTGGGGTTAGCAAACTTCAAAAAAAATTTTTTTAGATGTCTATTTCAATATAATTGGCTTCCTGCATAATTTTCTTTTATACATTTAAAGACATTAATTTGAGAATAGGTCCAAAGGCACCAAACTGCCAAAGCGGTCCATGACACCAAAGAGTTAAGGATCCCTGCTCTAGGGAAATCCCATTGAGGAACTTCCTTTACCAACAAGTAGGACAGGTCAGCACCTTGTCTAGAACTTATCTTAGTTACTTGGTTAACTTTTATTTAAGAGGCTTATCCAGTGTCATACAGCAAATATAAGTCAGGATTGAGGCCTGAAGTCTAACCGTTACGCCTTGATATCATTAATTATAATAAAACATTTTTTTTTATTAATAACAATAGTGCTGATGCCACCTTATACAGATATCTATCTATACCTATCTATATGTACATCTATCTATATAATGCCTTCTCAGTTCCCAAAGAACTTTCATACATTATATCGTTTGATCAGATTTTCAAAAATCCCCATGAGCCACTTGGGATGGCAATGATCAGTCCTACTACAGAGATGAGATTTTAAAGGATTTTGCCCAGGTCACATGACTAGTAAAGGGCAGTGGTGACTTTCTGGAGTACCCCAAGATACGACGTATGCACAGAGTAGTAAACTGGAGTAGGCCTGTGATTTCACTGGAATGGAGAAACTCTCTCTACCAGCGCAGTTTGGCACCTTCTGTGTGACTTATAGTCTATAGTCTCATAGACTACAGTGGCCTTGGGTCACTCACTGAGAGGCTAATGACTTGACCAAGGTCACACAATCTTTACATGTCAGAGGTAGGATGTAAACCCAGGTCTTCCTGGCTCTGAGGACAACTCTCCATATGCTATGCCATACTGCTTCCTACTAGGAAGAACTAAATAGACATCATAGGCTGGACCTCAACCATTCAACCCTTTAACCAAGTTTATCAGATGCCCAACGCACTCCGAAAAGGAGGCACATGTCCAAATTTGTCACGAAGTGTGAAGGATCAGAGCTCTGGATACCAATCCCAAGGTCAGAAGGGTGGCAAGGATTTGACCAAACCAAGGGGCTCTCAATATTTCCAGGAATACATGAACTTTTTATAGGAGGACCACAATTACATCCTTATTTAGCATAATTGGTTTCCTTTTGTATTTTATTCTACATACAGGTAGGTTCCAATTAGTGCAAATGCTGAATGACTGAGAAGTGGTCACAGGTACTCAAATCTACACTGTCAGAAGTGTTGAATTATATAAGATATGGTCACTGGCCCAGCCCAATGGAAATATGCTGTACAAATTCAAATAACATGATCACTTCAGAAGATTCATTATTTGCACCAATTGAGTCCTAGCTGTGTTTAAAAACATTGATTCTGAGAAGGGGTCTACCAGTTTAAACAGATTGTCAAATGGGTCCATGACACAAAATAAAAGTTAAGAAGAATCCCTGCAAAAGTCACAAGCTGAATGATGTTAGAAATTGGGGTTTTTTAAACTATTAGTCTCCATCTCCCCAGAGGAAGGAAGGACAAAAAGAAACAGATTTAGATTACACCAGGAAGAACGTTGTTGGACTTACATCTCAAGGCTTGAGACACTGGGATGAGTGTCCCAGGCTAGTTCTGAACTCCCCTTTGCTCAGGCCTGGAGGTTTCTCAGCTGAGCTTTTTAGGAGGGAAGAGGGATTAAAGCACTCTTCCTCACCCAGGCCTTCATCCCGGCCTCCTACCTGCACAAGCTCTCAGGAATGAGTTCCAGGTTGTTATTGGCCGCCATGAACTCCTCCAGGTTGGCCAGCTTGCCGATACTGGAGGGGATGCCGTCAAAATCCACCTTGTTGGAGTTCAGGTATAACTTTTTCAGCTTAGTCAGCTTGCAGATGGCAGACTAGAGACCGAGAGTTTTGTCAGGCTCAGGCTTGCGGTCCACCGGGACCCTCCCCATCCCCACCCTAAAAAAATTCTCCTACCACCCCACAGAAATCTTCCTTGTGGGAAGTGGATAATACGTTTCTCCCATCCTTCCTTTACTTCTTTCTTTCCAAAGACCACAGCCCCAAGACCATCCCAACAGACCATACGGCACCATCTGCATTCCACTTCCCAGGACCATGGTCCCCATCCCTTTTCACCCCCCTCCCCAAAAGGTCCTGGCTGAAGCCTAGGTCATGGATGCATGGGCCACTCACTGGGAGAGAGGTGAGCTGGTTCCGAGACAGATTCAGTGTCTCCACCTGGACCCACTGATCAATGCACTGAGACAACTCAGAGATCTGGTTGCTGCTCAAGTTGATGCGGCGAAGGTTGGGGAGGGTGTACAGGCACTCGGGCACCCAGGTCAGGTCATTGCAGGACAGGTCCACATCTGCATGGGAGGGTGACAGCACTAAGTATGTGGTGAAGTACGGAAGAATAGACCAGAAGGGACCCAGAGCTATACTCTAACAGCTGGGGCTCCCTTCAATGCTACCGGCTTGCCATGAATCCAATTCCAATAAACCTCTCCCCTGGCACAGGACGGGCAGGAAGAAGGAGGCTTCAGCACAGGCAAGAATGTTGGAGGAAGAAACATGTTTAATAGGAATGTATACGTATAGCCTACGTCAGACTACAAGTGGTCTTGGGGAGGGAAGAAGGGAGCGAGGGGGAGAAAAATTTAAAACTCAAAAGCTTATGGAAGTGATTATTGATAAATCAAAATAAATTAAGAAAAAAAAAGAATGTTAGAGGAAGGAAGAGATCTCTGGAAGCCTATTCCCTCAATGACCTCCCCAAGCCAGGTGAGCCTGGCCACAACCCCTTTGGCCTAAACCTAACACCAGATGTTTGCTTTATAATTTACAAAGCACCTTTACACCTGCCATCTTACAGAATCCAGGCCCAGGCCACAGAAAATTAAAGGAAGGGCAGACACGACATGACATGACGATCTGAATTCCCCGTTTAGCACTATTGTCTGAGTGTCTCCTCCCTTCGCCTCTCCCTCCCTATCCTAGGGGCCACTCAGACTCCCAGATCATCCTCTGCCTCACCGGCAAGGTTAGTCAGGCCCTCCAGGCTGGTGGGTAGGTTGCTCTGGGTGCGCTGGGTGTTCCGGAGGTGAAGGGTCTGCAGGGCTGTCATAGCAGGGAGCTGCCTGGAAGTGAAAAGGGGAACAATGCAGACAATGCAGGCCAAAGGGGAAGAGGTAGGGCAGTGGGTGCATGAGCAAAAACAGGAGCAGGGGAAGCAAAATACCTGAGCTGGGCGTGCATAAGGGGGTTGTTATTGAGAATCAGCGTCTGCAGATGCACAAGGCGCCTCATCTGGGGGGGCAGGCTCTCCAGCTTGTTGTCACTCACATCCAGGTACAGAAGGTCGGTCAGGTTGATGAAGAGCTGGTTGGGGATGTTGTCGATGCTGGGGGGAAGAAGGGGCGGGGTGGACATCACAGCTCACCTCACCAGCCTATTTTTTAATTCTGCCCCTCACCAAACTCCCACTGTTCTCCCACCCCATCCCTTATTACCCTTATTATTGATGGCCTACTCCCAAAGCCTGGCTTCCATACCCCCCACCCTCTTATCAAAATGATAGCTTAAGATGCTATCTCCATTGAAACACTCCCACTTATCCCCCACTGCTATTTCAGGGAGTCTTCACACTTCTCAGCCATCATAGGGAATCACCAAAGTGCAAGAGAACGGATGCTATTCTCCATGTCATGAGACCCAAGTTCTAGCATTAACCATGCTATTAAATTCCCTATGTGACCATGGGCAGGTCACAATCTCCCTCAGCCTCAGTTTCCCCACATGTAAAATGTGAGGCTAAGATCAGAGCATTTCTAAGGTCTCCCCCCCCCCACTCCTCCCAAAGCCTGGCTTCTATCACCCCCTTTACCAAAATGATTCTCCGGAGCTTTGGGATACTATCTCCACAGCAACACTCCCAGCATCCCCCCCACTGCTGATTTTATGTGTGTGTATGAATATCTATAAATAATCATGGAAGGGGTCCCTGGTCAGCCTCAGGCCAGGAAGGCAGGGTGGGGAGGAAGCTGGCGGCATCGACGCTCCCTCCCTTCTCTTTCTTGCTCCCCTGTGTGACCCAGGCTAGCACCTGTTGTGACTGAGATTGAGCACCAGCATGTTCTTGGCATTCTCCAGCTCCCGGGGACATTCGGTCAGCTGGTTGTAGCTCAGGTCCTACGGGTCAAAGGTAAAGCAGAAAGTAAGAAGACAGGAGCCCTGGTACCTCCTACAGGCAATCCCACCACCAGATGAGCCTGTTTTGTACAAGACCGGGGGGACCTGTTTGCCTGTGGAGGACCCTGAGAATCAAGCCCATTAATAACGCATCAGAAAATGGGATGAAAATTGTACTGCCCCATCTTGGACTTGAAAAAGAGATATGGGAGTACATCCTTCCGTGCAACAGTGGAGCTAAAAAGAGGGGTGATGGGTTTGGACTGTTGAATACATTGTCAAACTTGGTCACTGAGTCACCTGGTTTTTCTTAACTTCTTTTGTTTTTGTTTTTGCGTTTTGGTGAGGCAATCAGGATTAAGTGACACAGCTAATGAGTGTCAAGTGTCTGAGGTCGGATTTGAACTCAGGTCCTCCTGACTCCAAGGCTAGAGCTCTATTCACTGCACCACCGAGCTGCCCCTTTCTTAACTTTTTTTTGTTATTGGTGTTGCACATTCCCTTAGGAAGGGTCATTTATCAGGGAGAGGGATAAATACTGAGCAATAAATGTTACATAAAAACAAGAAGGCATTGATTAAATTTAAACAAAGAGTTAGGAGATGAGATCTCTAGTCCTGGCTCTTAAATAACCTACCACGTGAGACCTTAGACAAGTTATCTCATCCCTGGGTCTTAATTTTCTCATCTGGAAAATGGGGATAATAATGCCTGCCCTGCATTCCTTACAGGGTTGTTTCAAGGAACCAATGACCAGATGTATGTGAAAACATCTGTAAAGTACACAGAGATTGGAGATTTGTTGTTCTAATCCAGAAACTATTTTAACAAATTATCACAGCTTTTATAATAAAGCCAAAACTCAATTATCCAGAAGGTTTAGGAAACAGTGTGGTACAGTGGTTAAAGTGCTGCATTTGCAGAGGCCTGGGTTCAAATTCTACCTCTGCCTTAGCTGTGTGATCAGGGACAAGTCACTTAACCTCTCTCCAGACCTCAAAATCCTCATTTGTAAAATAGGGACAGGAAAATCTATTGTTGCTGTCCGTCTTTCATTCTCGAAGAGGACTATAATATCAGAAAGGTGATGCTGTGACTTGCAAATGAACTGGATTTAAGTGAGAGAGGGCTGTGCAAAGTCACCAGCCTCACTCTCTCCTTCAGAGCCATCTGGGTCCAGTGGCCAGATATGGATCAGGAGATGGCCCCTAATGCAGTGGGAGACCTTGGCCCTTTGAAGCTAAGGTCTTTCCCAGGTCTCAGTCTGTCTGGGGCAATGCCCTTTCAGTGATTAAGGTTAGGTAAGAAATGAGGCAGAGAATGGCCTCTTTTACCTGGTCAAAAAAAATCAGTCTGGGAAAGGACCCTTAGGAGTTTTGGCCAAAACAGAAACAACTGCTATTTACACTCACTCTGAGCCATCAGGGCCCAAACAATGACCAAGTGAGGCTTGGGCTGGGACCTACCGTTGGCCAATCAGTGCCCAGGTTCACACAGCTAGTAACCATCAGAGGCCAGATCTGAACTCAGGCCAGTGCTCTATCCTATGAGGAAACTCCCTCTCCCAGTGCAGTTTGGTACCTTCTTTGTAACTTACAGTCTTGGAGAGTTGCCTTGGGGCACTCACTCAGAGGCTAATGACTTGACCAGAGTCACACAATCTGTATATATCAGAGGTAGGATATGAATCCAGGTCTTCCTGGCTCTAAGGACAGCTCTGCATCTGTTATGCCATACTGCTTCCTTATTACTGCTCCTACTAGGAGGGACTAAACAGTCACTGTAGGCTGGACCTTAACCATTCCCTTAACCCTTTAACCAAGATGGAAATATCAGATGCCCAGCCTGTTCAGAAAAGGAGGCACATGCCCAAATTCGTCATGAAGTGTGAAGGATCAGAGCTTGAGATACCAATCCTAAAGTCAGAAGGGTGGCAGAAACTATACACTTACATCATAGGGTACTTTTGTGAGTATCAAATAAGAGAATGAACATAAAATGCTTTATAATATTATACAATATAAATACATATTACATAATATCACAATTATATATACTGTATCATATAATATAATATATAATGCTTTAATATGTCATGTATTATTGTATAATGCATATTTTATTAATATACTGATACTATTATGTAAGTATATTAACAGCATTATGATTGTATTGATATTATTTTATTAATACTATTATAAATGTCAACTATTACTTAATTTCCTAGTTAACAAAGTATCCATCCTTCTTTGCAGAAGTGGATGATTATGGGGTTAGAACACAGCATACGCTGTCAGTCTTACTTAGTTGATACGTTGGTTATGAATTGCTTTTTTCTACTTGTTTCTTTCTTATTATGAAGGAGGGAGGAGGAGGGGAAGGAATAGATTCAGAAATTAAGGCGATAAAAAGGAATTACTGCTATCATTTGCTTTTATTAGTATTCAAAACCCCTTCTTGTCCCAGTCTTTGTTGCTAAAAATCTAGCTGAAGAGTCTATAATATCAACAAAGCATGAAGAAATTCCTAAAGGACAGCCACTGGATAAAGGCAATTGATTAACACTGGGAACATCCAATGATTAGCTAAGAAATCAGCTTGTGCTCTATCTAAAGAAAAACCATTCTGCTCCCCCTCTGAGTTAGTCAGCTGTGGAAAAAGGAATCAGCTGCTTTAAGATAACTCTGCGTGGTCTAATGGTTATGTAACGGGGGACTAGGAACACTGGGTGGTGCAGCTGATAGACGCCAGGCCTGGAGTCAGGAAAATCTGAGTTCAAATCTGAGTTCAGAGACTTACTATCTGTGTGACCCTGGGCAAGTCATTTAACCCTATTTACCTCAGTTCCCTACCTGTAAAATAAGCTAGTGAAGGAAACAGCAAGCTACTCTAGTATCTTTGCCAAGAAGACCCCAAAAAAGAGTCATGAAGAGTTGGACACGAGTGAAAAATGACTAAACAAAAAAAAAAATGGGGGACTGGCCAATAACTGGGCCCCTGTTAGCCCATCTCCCCTTATTCATATTTTTGTATTAATATGTACATTATGAGTACAGAAGTGAATATATAGATGTTGTATCCCTAGTATACTACTGCACCTAGAACTCTGGAGGCTAATCCATGTGTTTGTTTTTTTTTAATCTTACTTTGAGCAGATTTAGACTATGTGTCCAATTGTATATTAGTCCAGATAGCTTGTCTAAGATCCTTATATACACATCTATAAGCTAAGCTTTACCTAACAGCTTAGAAATCCCAGTGTCTAATCCAATCTAATCAACCCCAAGTACTTTTTTGTGAGCTCTACTCTTCTGTGTTTTTTCTGAAGTTTGTTTGATTTCTTTTAAGCCAGCCTGTTTTGCCTATCCTGGGGCAAGTCCAGACCTCCAAACAGAATGCCCCGCATGTTGCAGGGATTCATAGGAGAAATTTCTCTCCAGAACTCCCTTTTGAATACCGCATGGTTCCATCTGGAACTCGCTGTTCCTTTCTTGCCTAGACTAGAAATACAGCTGCCATGGGAGACCCAGCCTCACCGCTGACAGGCCTGGAAGCTTTGACCTGCTCTGCTTTTGACTTGGTCCAGCTCACCCCACTTTAGGCAGCCTAGTGGTTCTCCATTCCCAGGGGCTCACCAATATTGGTACAAGAACTAGTTTGGCCACCTGATCAGCTTTAGGCCCACTGCTGCTCAGAACTCCTGGAACTCAAGTAACTTACCAGTCTTTGTTGTTGTTGTTCAGTCATTTCAGTTGGGTCCAACTCACCATGACCCCATTTGAGGTTTTCTTGGCAAAGGTACTGGATGTTATTTCTGAGGCAAAAACCAGAGCCTTGTCTGGAGCAAAATGGAAACTATCAGTAGCCTGTATTGGTGATGCAGAGATGCCTTCTGCCCATGAATGGGTTTTACCATTCCCTTCTCCAGCTCATCTGACAGCTGAGGAAACTGAGGCAAACAGGGTGAAGTGATTTGTCCACGGTCACACAGACAGTAAATGTCTGAGGCCAGATTTGAACTCAGGAAGATGAGTCCTCCTGACTCCAGGCCCGGTACTCTGTGCACTATGGTGCCACCTAGCTGCCCTACCTACCAGTCTTAGCCTCCCACTAGTAGCAAGGATTACAGGTGTGCACCACCATCCTAGCAGATAATGAGAGTATGAATCCATCATAATTAGCAAGACATTTAAAAACTAAAAACCTTTAAAAGTTCGGAAAGAGAATTTCCCAAATCACTTAAAAACCTTCCAAATGAGGCAGCTAGGTGGATAGAACACCAGCCCTGGAGTCAAGAGGCCCTGAGTTCAAATCCAGTCTCAGACACTTGACACTTACTAGCTGTGTGACCCTGGACAAGTCACTTAACCCCACTGCCTCGCAAAATTAAAAAAAAAATCTCCCAGAGTTTCAGTGGGTTTTGAACCTATTGTGCAAAAATATAAAGATGAAACTCCTCCTGATCCATTTACAAGAACAACTGATTGACATCAGGGAAGATGGAGACTTGCTAGGCACACTTCAATTAAAAACCTGTGCATACTCGGTGGCTAAAACTGAAAAATAAGTATCACACTTTAGTGAGAACAGCCAATGATTTACTTCTTACATATATCTGTGAAGTTTCTTTTTCCATTATGACAGCCATTAAAATATAGTACTGAAATAAAATGAACTTAGAATGGGCCCTCTGAGTCACTTCATCACAAAGTGTTAAACCAAGATTTTTTTTAAAAAATTGAAGCCTACTCAATCACTTCAACAAAATTAACAATTTATTAATGATAGCAAAATGTTTTTGTACCATTAAATTAAAAATTTTAATTATTTTAAAAAATATTTACTCTGTGATCTTTTTCTGGGTTTTTTTTTTTTTTTTGGTTTAGGCAACAGGGTTAAGTGACTCACCCAGGGTCACACAGCTAGTGAGTGTTATGTGTCTAAGGCCCGATTCGAACTCAGGTTCATCCTGAATCCAGGTCCGATGCTCTATGCACTGCGCCACCTAGCTGCCCCTACTCTGCGATCTTTTTAAATGTCAATTTTGGATAGGTGATAAGAATTAATAATATAATTATATATGTATATGTGTATATATATATATATATATAAAATATATATTATATATATACATATGCACACACATGGTAGTTTTTAATTTATAAACTGCATGCTCAAAAAGGTTTTTATTAATGGGGTACACAGTCAAAGGTCTGGAGACTACTGCTCTAGGCCCTAGTCAGGGGTGGGGAACCTGCGGCCTCAAGACCACATGTGGCCCTCTAGGTCCTCCAGTGCAGCCCTTTGACTGAATCCAAACTTCCCAGAACAAATCCCCTTAATAAAAAGATTTGTTCTGTAAAACTTGGATTTGGTCAAAAGGCTGCACCTAAGGACCTAGAAGGCCATAGGTTCCCCACCTTTGCTAGATGGACACGGAGAAAGAAAAGGGGACAGAGTTGGGATACAATGTGAACCAAGCCCAGAACATGCCTGTAAGCTGGTTTTGTTTTTTATTCTTTTAAAATAAAATCCCTTCCTCTACTTGTTTTCCTATGATTTTCTGCTTTCTCCTGAATCAGGGAACCAGGAAATTGAGGGTTTATAGGATAGCTGAGTTCTGGGCAACAGGTTTGACCACTCAATCATTAAAAAAAACAAATCCATTCATGGGCAACGAGGCATCTCTACATCACCAAGACAGGCTACTGATAGTTTCCTTTTTGCTCCAGGCAAGGCTGTGGTTTTTGCCTTGGAAATACATTCAGAAATCTAAATGTTGGGGGTATGACTTATAGGCTGGGGTGGCTTCTTTGGAGAACCAAACAATCTAGGAAAAGCCTGGAAGAAGCGGGGTTACGTACCAGGACGGAGAGGTCATCCAGTTGGAAGATGTCATCTGGCACCCCAGAATTCTTCAGGCTGTTGGCTCGAGCCACAATCGCCTGCAAGAGAAGCAACATGAATCTTGTGACCTCATTCCGGAGCCAAGGGATGCAGGAAACCCTTGGGAACCTCCAATAGGCTTCCCGGCTTGGAGAGAAGGGAAGGGGGCATGAATGCATTCCTTACAGCAACGAGCGGCTGAATTCTAGAGGAATGCAGCTTGTGGAATAGAAAGAATGAGGCAACTGTCAGGCCCAGGAGTCAGGAAGCCTTAGGTCTAATTGCAGCTCTGTCGGTGACTTGCTGTTTGACCTTGGACAAGTCACTGGACCACATCAAGCCTCAGTTTAAATCCTCATCAGTAAAATGAGGGGAGGTTAGACTGGGTGATATCTAAGGGTCTTCCTGCTCTGATATTCTATGATTCTGTGATCATGGTGGGGAGTGGAGGGAAAATAGGGTGTGCTGAAGCCTCGAAAGAGGAAAATTTTTTTTATAAAAAGGAATGATAATATTATTCTCCAAGGAAAACAGAACAAAAAGAAAGGACTCACACATACAAAAACATTCAGAAAAACATTATCCATGATAACAAAAGGCTGAAAACAAAACGTGCCCAATGACTGAAGGATGGATGGCCTAACAGCCAGCGGCTTATGAACATAAAGGAATAAGACAAGGATTTAGAAATCAGAGAAACGTGAGATGGACGCAGAATGACGAAGCGAAGGAAACCAAGCCAAGAGGGCCATCCACACCATGACTGCAACAGTAAGAATAAGGTCAGCACAGAGAGCAACAAAACTTGGATCAAATGCAACACTCAGGGTGGGCGGCGGTCCGAACCAAAGCACACGTCCTTCCTTTGGACCATCAAAGTGAAAAGGGCCATGTGTCAGCAGTCACAACGGCAGCAGAAGACACTTACGCTTAACTCTATTTGAGGAAGACACACTGAAGGAAGGTGGAAGGGTCTGGAGACGCGTGGTGCCACGGGTACTTGGCATCACAGATCCAGAGGGGACCTGTGGGAGGGCTGGGATGGACCTCTGGGATCAGCTAGTCCAAGGCCCTCATTTCACAGATGAAGAAACTGAGGCCTACAGCCGTGAAGTGACTTGCCTAAGGTCATACAGGCAGTTAGCATCAGAGCTGGGATCTGAATCTGTGCCTTACTGCCTCCCTTTACCATCCTAACCATTTTGAGACTTACGGACAATACAATAAATATTTACTGAATGCATACTCTGTGTGGAGTGCTATATTGGAATATATATAACATAACATATATAGTTTTATATATATATATATATATATAGGAGTGCTATATTGGAATATATATAACTTACATATTATATATACATAGGAATGCTATATTAGAATATATGTAATATAACATAATATATATGAGTGTTATATGGGAATATATGAGTGTTATATGGGAATATATAACTTATATAGAATATATAGGAGTGTTTTATTGAATATATATAACTTACATATAATATATATATAACATATACATATACATATAACATAACAATAATTTTTGTCGTTGTTCTGTCGTTTCAGTTGTGTTCGACTCTTTGTGACCCAATTCAGGGTTTTCTTGGCAAAGATGCTGGAGTGGTTTGCAATTTCCTTCTTTAACTCATTTTCCAGGTGAGGAAACTGAGTCAAACAGGGTTAAGTGACTTGCCCAGGGTCACACTGCTAGTGTCAGAAGCCAGATCTGAACTTAGGTCTTCCTGACTCCAGGCCAGCGCTCTATCCACTGTACCACCTAGCATTAGGTACTTCAGAAGATTAAAAAAGCTTACAGGAGGGGAGGGACGCCGTCTTAAGGGGAGACAATTTTAATAGCTGAAAGACCCTGAAAAGTCTAAAACTCTTTCTATAAGACTGGTGGGGGAAACAGGGCAAACAGAAGCTAGCTCTTCCTGCTTCCCCCCACTCTCTCTGGACTCCTCCCTGCGGTGTCTGGGGGAACTGAGGGCGATGCATGCTGCAATCCTAGCCCACAGGAAATCCACCCTGCCCGGGCCTCCGCCCCCGATCCCTGAGCCCAGATGGCCTAAGGTGCCACTTTAACTCCTAAAACTTCCTCTCCTTTCCCTGGCCCAGGCTAACAATCAGAAGGAGAAGTTCACAGCCCAGAGAGAGCAATGTCGTGTGACACGCCTCCCCTATTCCAGAGCCTAACTATCCTTCCTTCCTGGCTTAAGGGCCACCGCCTCCAACAAAGCTTCTGCTGACCACCCCGGCCCACTGTCACGTCCTCCTCCTCCAAGTCCCTACTGAAGTCACCATTTGTATCACACATTCTAGCACTTCATGATGCACATCTCCCATATTCTTCCCTATTGTTTCATAAGCACGAATCTCGCTTCTCTAACTACGCAGATTATGGGTTCTCCAGGGCAGAGACTGCGTGACACATAGTTTCTGTGCCCTCCATGATACCCAGGAGTGGATGTCTGATACTGACTCAGGGTCCGGGCAGGGGGCGTCTGGTACTCTGGGCCACCTCCCTCTGACCCCTGTTCCAGGATGAGGACTCACCCGCAGGCAGGGGAGGCTGGACAGCTCCCCATGGAGAGTGTTCAAGTTATTGTGACTCACGGACAGGTGTTCCTGGAGGGGGAATCAAGAGGGCACAGCTTATACAGAGCCTGAGGGGCAGAGGGAGACGCCTGCACAACCAGGCCTTCCCATTCACCCCGGGGCTCCGACTCCCCCCTGCTCTGCCCCTGCACTCGGCCCCCGAGGCCCTAGGGGAGGGCGAAACAAGCTGGCTCGGGTGCAGAACGTTCCTACCAGTTTCTGAAGCGCAGCAAGCTCTTCAGGCAGGTAGCAGAGCCCGGTCCGGTTCAGCTTCAGCCACCGTAGACTGGTCATGGCTTTTACATGTTCAGGAAAATACCCACCCTAGAAGCAGACAAGGAGAAGGCCGTGAGGGGATGAGCTCAGGGAAGATCTGCCCCACACAGGGCCCTCTCACCCACCAGCCTCAGTCTCCAGCCCCCACACCAGTCCTAAATAGCATGTTCTACTCTTCAGGATATGGCCTCCAGGTTCTGTCCTCCCCCTCCCTCCTCCAATCCATCTTGCTCACACACCAACACCAAAGGAGGGAGCTAAAATTAAGGAGAGGCAGAGCATAACAGCTTGAAAGCAGTGCGCTCAAAGTCAGGAAGAGAATCCTTCTGGGCCTCAGTTTCCTCATCTATAAAATGGAGAGAAGAGCACCTGCCTCACAGGGTGGGTGTGAAGATCAAAGAATCAAATCTATGTAAAATGCTTTACAAACATGTGAGCTATCAACGATAACAACAACAACAACAAAGCCCCTTCCAGCCCAAGAAGAGGCAGTGTGGTACAGTGAACAAAACACTGGACATGGAGTCAGAAGGCTTGGTACTTACCCTGCCTCAGACTCTTATTAGCTATATGACCTCAGTGGCACAGTGGACAAAACACCAGCCCTGGAATCAGGAGGCCCTGAGTTCAGATCTTGCCTCACTTACAAGCTGTGTGACTCTGGGCAAGTCACTTAACTTGTTTGCCTCAGTTTCCTCATCTGTAAAATGAGTATAATAATAGCACCTACCTCTCAGGGTTGTTGTGAGGATCAAAGGAGACAATAATTGTATTATTGGTAATACAATAATAATAATGGTAATAATAGCACAGCCCCTGGCCCATAGTAAGCATTATATAAATATTAGCAATTGTTATTATTTTTTAAAATCTCTCAAAGCCTCAGTTTCCTCATGGAGATGACATGACACATTGAAAAGAACACTGAATGTAAAGTCAAAGGACCTGGGGACCTGAGCTCACCTCTGCTATTTATTACCTGAGTGGCCTAGAACCAATCACTTAACTTTCTGAGACTCACTTCCTTCATCAGTAAAATGATGAGGCTGGACTGCAATGTCTTTAAAGTCTCTCTCAGCTCTAGGGCCTAATAACCTATGAGCCAACCTTCCCAAAACAAACTCTGATGCTACCCCCTCACTCAAAGACCTTCGATAGCTCCCTATAGCCCAGAAGGATGAAGTCCAAACTCCTCACACTGACGTTCAGGCTCCTCTATAGTCCACCTTTCCAGCCTTACTTCCCACACTTCCCCAAGAAGAACCCTCTGCCCACTCAAGCCAAGCCAGTCTCCTCAGACTGTCTGGAAAACACTATTTCTGCTCTTTTCTCCACTCTCTCCAACCATTTTCTCCCCGCTACCTCATAATCAAGGTTTGAAGCACCCTCTCTTATTTCTCCTCTGTACTCTAAAATCCTACCCATCCTTCAAGACCTGGCCTAAGCGCCAGGCACATTGTGAAGCCTTCTGTGACCCTCCCCCTCCTCCCCATGCCCTTTAGCACATCCCTTACTGCCCATACACTCACTGTAGACTGCCCTGTTTTGTTCCCTAATTATTTCCTGTGTGTGTCTATCTCTGGTCTTGCCAACTAGAATCTTGGCTTTTTTTTTTTTATTTGCTGTTGCTTAGTCCTTTTCAGTTGTGTCTGACTCTCTGTGACCTCATTTGGGGTTTTCTTGGCAGATACTGGAGTGGTTTGCCATTTCCTCCTCCAGTTCATTCGACAGATGAGGAAAGTTAGGCAAACAGGGTTAAGTGACTTGCTCAGGGTTACAAAGATAGTGTCTTAGGCCAGATTTCTCAGATCTTCCTGACTCCAGGCCTGCTACCACCTAGCTGCCCCAGAATCTAAGCTATAGATTCTTAACCTTTTTTTTAATGTGTCATGGACCCCGTCGGCATTCCGGTGAACCCTATGAATCCCTTCTCATAACTTTAAAATGTTTTTAAATATTAAATTTAAATATTTTAAAATGCATTTATGAGCACTAAAATTAGATCACAAAAGAAATCAATTATAATGAAAGTTACAAAATAGTAAAAAAAAAACCAAATTTGTGATAGAGAGTAATATAGCTATCAGTTTTAATAACTACAGTAGTTTCAAAGTAATGATGAATGTAAAGGCTCTTTCAAGATATTTGTAAGCATTGTAACCATGCTACAAAAATAGCTGTGACTTCTATCAACAACAAAATCATGGATACTATTGTTAATACTACTCTGGTTTGTTGCCAGCATGCATGATTGAAGGAAATGCTAAATTTCAGTTACAGGTGAAGGAAAATTAAAACTTTTTTTTTCCCCATCGAAGTTCAAGCCTTTCCTCTCTACCCCAAAACTATGTGGACCCAAGGTCAAAAGACCCCGCACCAAAAACTATGAAAACCAGGCCCTAATCTTTCTTGCCTCTCTCCCTGGACCAGGCACTTGGTACAAGTGCTTGGCACAGATTCAGTGATCAACTAATTCGCAGCCCTGTTCCATTTGTTATCTCTAGTCGCTCTTCCTCAAAGCCCTGAAAGTAGCTAGTACAGGTATTGGGGGGAGTAGACCCTGATTTAATCAGCAGAAACCCCCTCTGCCACTACTGATAAGCAGCTCCTTCTATTCTTAGCACTGTTGGGAACGGGTTAAGGAATTTGCCCAGGATATCTCTGCCAGTATCAGTGTCAGAGGCAGAATAAACACAAGTGTTCAATTGTTCAGACGTGTCCAACTCTTTGTGAAACCATTTAGGGTTTTCTTGGCAAAGAAACTGGAGCAGTTTTTGCCATTTCCTTCTCCAGCTCATTTGATAGATGAGGAAACTGAGGCAAATAGAGCTGTGACTTGTCCAGGGTCACACAGCTAATAAGTATCTGAGGCCAGATTTGAACTCAGGAGAATAAGTCTTCCTAACTTCAGGCCTGGTACTGTATCCACTGCACCACTTATTCCCTTACTATTACTATACCTTACTATTTCCATCTGAGAGATGAGGAATGCCAAGACCCAGGGCGTAAAGCAATTTGCCCAAGGTTACATGCAATGAGCTGCCGGCAGATGGAGGATGAATGCATTTGCCTGCATTGATGTCTGGTGTCCTCACCCCTAGATCATTGCCTCCAGAGGTAAAGGGCCTTTTTCCTCTAAGGGCCCACTTGGGGCTTGGTATGGGGGGGGATGGGAGGGAGAAAGGCGAGTCAGCCAGGGTCAACAGGAAGCAACTCAAGGAATATTTCTGAAATGCCATAATGAGTACAAGAGAGCAGAGCTACAGAGATAGAAACCAAACAGCCCTTGTTTATTGGGCCCAATAATCATTTATAATGTGGGCCAAGGGATACATGACATGAGTACTGGAAAGGAAGGAAGGAAGAAAGAAAGGAAGTAAGGAAGGAAGGAAGGAAATAAGCATTCCATCCCTAACATGTGTCAGGCTCTGTGCTAAATGCTTTACAAATAATAACTACAGTAATTTCGGAGTTAATGATGATCTGAGTCCGAGTTCTGCCACGAATGTTCTTTGTGACCTTGGGCAAGTCATTTCTTCTTTCATCCTTGGTTTCCTATCTGTAAAGTGAGGATAACTAGACTTGTACCAGATGTCTCATGGCACGATGATGGGGACCAAATGGAAGAATGCCCATTAAGTGGTAGGGAAATTTGCAAATAGTAGGTCTTCGGCAGCATATTCATCTTTGCCCACTTGAAATGCTACCCTATCTGTCAAGACTCAGTTCATAAACCACCTCTTCCAAGAAGCCTTCCCTGAAGGAGCCTCCCAGTCAGAAGTGGTTTCTTCCTCACTAGATCTCATAGCACTTTCTACACTCTTATCATTTAAATATGGTAAAATTTGGAGTATGATTTCCCTGTACAATATCTTATCTCCCCCCAACTAGAGAAGAGGTGAGCCTCTCGAGGAAGAGACCTGTTTTACGGTCTTTTACAACCATGGTACTGAGGAGTAGACAGCTGGCAAAGATAGCAAGGTGAAATGTTACGGAAGAGCCTGGCCTTCAGAAGCTCTGGGTCACGGGTCCTTCAGAAAAGCCCAAAGCCAGAAAAAAGCAGCCTCTACTAAATGAGGAAGAATTGAAAAAAAAAAAATTTTTTTTAAATTTATTAAATGGGGACACAAGCCAGTAAGATCTTGGCCCTGGTCCGTCGGAGCTGCATCAGGCGCCAAAGTCAACTCCCAGTAGGTGACTGGGGGGCTGAGGCACCCATGATGTGCCCTGGGAGACCCGAATCCAGACTGATCTTTGATATCCATTTGAGGCTGATCAGAACCACAAGAGAGGACAAAAGCCAGCTCCTGGACTACCAATGGAGACTGGGATGGGGCAGAGGCACCTGAGGAAAGCCAAGGTGTGTGTGTTGGGAGGCACAGGATCTCCAATATCCAGCTGGTGCGTGCCAGGGCCATAACAAGGGAAAACCCCGAGTCTAGCTGGAGACTACGCAAAGATATGCAAGTTGTGGCATCACCTTCCTGATGGGATGGTCCTCTTCCAGAACCAAGGACAAACAATAACAACAATATGTAGGTGGAGTTAGGAGCAAAAAGCCAAAGACTGAGATTGATGTAGGGATCTAGTCCCAACTGCAGGCCCCGCTTCTTGCCTAAAACCAGAGCTGCGGAAGACGGCAGAGAGAGGGACTGAGACTCGGCTATTCCATCCGGAATTATGATGGGGCAGTGGCAGATGCATCCAGACTGCAGAGGGGCTAGGTCTCAGGCCCAGCCACCTCATCCAAGAAGGCCTAGCATAAAGTAAACTCTGAATACCATGAAGAAATGCTGTGATTTAAGAGAAGCCCAAGAGGTAAACCCAGAAGAAGAAAATGGCTCCACAAGTTGAGAGAGAACCTCAGAAAAAAGAATGATTTGGCCACAAGGACCTAAAGAGTGGACGGAAAAAATGAAGCTGGATATTTAAAAATGGAATTAAGAGCTCTTGAGGAAAAAAAGTGGAAGAATAAAATATCTTAGGACAGAAGGTAGGAAAACGTGACCTAAGTAGTGGACTTGCTGAAGAAGCAGAATGGAGCAAAGGGAACTCAACAATTTGATAAGTCAACGAGAAAGATTAGAACAGTTGAAAGACTGAAAAATTAGAACACGTGAGATATCTACTGTGCTATCAGAAACAAATAACTTGAAAAACAGATCAAGAAAAAGCTACTGAACTGTGCATGCTCCTTGCCCCAGTAGTACTTTGGCTGGTAAGCATAAACTTCAAAGAAAAAGAGAAAAAAGACCCATATGTACGAAGATATTTGTAGTAGTTCTTTTCATGGTGGCAAAGACTTAGAAACTTGGAATTGCTTCCAATTCCACCTACATCTCTTTGCATAGTCTCCAACTAAGACTTGGTTGGGGTCCCCATCAATTGGGGAATGACTAACAAGTTGTAGGATACGATTGTGATGGAATACTATTGTACTATAAGAAATGATGAGCAGGATGGTTTCAAAAAAACTTGGAAAGACTTATATGAACTGATGCAAAGTGAAGTAAGCAGAACCAGGAGACCACTGTACACAGTAACAGCAATACTGAACAATGATCAGCCGTGAATGACTTAGCTATTTTCAGCAAGACAAAGATCCAAGACAATTCCAAAGTATTCATGATGAAAAATGCTACCTATCACCAAAGACAGAACCGATGAAGTCTGAAAGCAGACTGAAGAATACTTTTTTCACTTCCTTTGTTTTTCTTGCCTTTTTTTTTTTTTTACAACATGGCTAATATGGAAATATTACTTGCATGATTTCATATACATAATTGATATTACATGACTTGCCATCTCAGTGGGTTGGGGAGGTGTGAGAAGGAGGGAAAGAATTTGGAACTCAAAATTTTAAAAAAGAATATTAAAAATTAACAAATAATAGATTTGGTTGTTTTGTTTTTTTTTTAAGAAGAAGAAATGATGAAGGGGATGGTTTCAGAGAAACCTGGTAAGACTTGAACTTATATAAAGTGAATTGAATTGAACCAGAATAATTTTACAATAATGATAATATTATAAAGATAAAGCAACTTTGGAAGGCTTGGGAACTCTGATCCACACAATGGAATCAATTATAATTCCAGAGGACTCATGATGAAACATGTTCTCCATCTCCAGATAGAGAGGTAATGAATTCACAGTATGGGCTGAAGATTATTTTTTTGGACTTGACAGAATTTGTTTTGCTTGACTATACATATTTGTAATGGATTTTGTTCTTCTTGCTTGCTCAGTGGGTAGGGGAAGGGAAGGTGTATGGGATAGAAACTAAAAAGAAATTAAAATTGAATTAACAAAAAAGAAAAAGGAAAACAGGTCAAGAGGAGATAATTTAAGAGTCACTGGACTCCACAAAAACCATGAGCTGACATAATAAATGCTGAATACATCTATTCAAGGAATGATTTATTCAAATCCAAAAACCACTTAGCTATTAACTTACTCAGGCATTTCATTCAACAAAGATTTATTGAATCAAAGGAGATAATAATATCTGTAAAGCACTTTGTGTGTGTGTGTGTGTGTGTGTGTGTGTGTGTGTGTG
>NW_020954585.1:24671328-24672822 GCF_900497805.2 Vombatus ursinus
TGCTTATTCCTTTTGCCTAAGCACCCCTCCACCCCTTATTGAGTGCCTATAATATAAATGCACTGTGCTAGGCACCTGAAGAGGTGGGAGCAGATAAAAAGATAAATGAAGTTATAAGAAATTTGCAGTCTTGTAAAGGAGTAAGACAGGTACACCCATAACTACAGTGGTTGTAAAACGGGGGGAAAAAAACCAGCTGGATTTAGAATCAAAAGACTGTGTGCAAATCCCAGTCCTTCCACTTCCAGTGTAACAATGCAAATCACTTAACCTACTTCCAGTGTAACACTGTAGAAATTACTTAACCTACCACAGTCTTGGTTTCCTCACCTATAAAATGGGAGGGTTGGATCAGATGACATTTAAAGGCCCTTTGAGTGCTGCAGCTATGAACCAGGATGTGAGAAGGGCCATTGGAAAGGTGAAGATGCTGCCATGGGAGCACAGAGGAGGACCAGGATATTTCTCACTGGGGGCTCCAGGAAACACTCCATGGAAGATATAACATCTGGGAGGTCTTGAAAGACAGGAAATGATGTCAACAGGCAAGAGATGAGTCCAAAACGGCATAGCTGCCTCTGGGATCTAGGTTTTCCTTTCTAATTCTGTATGGCTATTTTTAAACTGAGTTTGCATTCCCTGAATTCCCACAGACATGTTATGGGGCAGGGGGAAAGCAGGCTTGGGATTAAAAACTGCACCAGATCACCCACAAAGTGGAGGCTTCAGGGATTCCAACTTTCTGCCCTTTCTGTGTCCTCCCCAAGTCAGAGCCCAAACAGAGTGTCAGACTGCGGCCGGTGGCCAAGTCCACCATGTGCCCGTGATGATGCCAGCTAACAGTTCCCTCATGTAAGAGGGAGCGGAGGCCTCAGAGAGGCACAGAGAGTCCTTTCCACTGCCCTCACATTCCTCCCCTGTGATTCAGTCACTCCCCCACCTGATAGGAGACCCAGAGGAGCGCAGATAGCTCCCAGCTCCCTAAAGCTGACCTGTACTCCCATGCTCTAAAGGGAGCATGCTAATACAAGGGGTCTAAGCTGGGCTAGGCTGGGATGGAGGAATGGGGAGCAGGGAAGAAGGAAAAACCACTACAGCTTTGTATAGAGGGAAACTGTATGAAGAGACAGAGATTGAGGCAACCATCACTGGTACAGTGAAAAGGATGCTGGATTTAGTCTGAGGATCTTAATTCAGATCCCGGCTCTCTGCTTGTATAATGACACCATTAGGGGACAAGCATTAACACACACATACATACACACACACACAGCACCTAATTATGTGCTAGTGGAGAAAGAAATAGCAAACCACTTCAAGATATTGCCAAGAAAACCCCAACTAGGGGGCAGCTAGGTGGTGCATTGGATAGAACACTGACCCTGAAGTCAGGAGGACCCGAGTTCAAATCCAGCCTCAGTCCAAATACTTGTCACGTACTAGCTGTGTGACCTTGGGCAAGTCATTTAACCCCAATTGCCTCACTAAAAAAAA
>NW_020954585.1:24672860-24672939 GCF_900497805.2 Vombatus ursinus
AGAAAACCCCAACTGGGATCACAAAGAGTCAGACACAACTGAAATGACTGAACAACAACAACAAACATTAAATGGAAGC
>NW_020954585.1:24673048-24675262 GCF_900497805.2 Vombatus ursinus
GGCTAGGGGGTTTAGTGGATAGAGTGCTGAGTCTGGAGGAAGGAAGATCTGAGTTCAAATCTGGCCTCAGACACTTACTAGCAGTGTGACCCTGGACAAGTCACTTAACCTCTGTTTGCCTTAATCCACTGGAGAAGGAAATGGCCAACCGCTCCAGTATCTTTGGCAAGAAAAGTCCACGGACAGTATTGGCGTGCTATGGTCCACATGATCACAAAGAGTTGGACACAACTAAATAACAACAAAACTGTGTGTCAGGTACAGTGCTAAGCACTTTTTAGGAAAATTAGCTCCGTTGATCCTCACAACAACCCTGTGAGTTAACTGTCATTATAATTCTCGTTTTACAGTTGAGGAAACTGAGGCAAAGAGCAATTAAGTGATTTGCCCAGCACCACACAGCCAAGAAGTGTCTGAGATTAAATTTTATCTCAGGCCTTCCCAACTCCAGGCCCAAGGCTCTATCCACTGCCCTCCCTGGGCTAAACAAGATAAAACTTCTCTGGGCTTCCTTTCCTCAGCTCTAAATCGCAAGGGGTTAGACTAAATGATTCCTAAGACCCCTTCCAGCCTAAACCTCAATCCTACCTGTGAGACAGACTGGGACCTAAACTCTACTGGCTGGCTCCAGCTGTCACCAGCTACGTGAGGGAACGGGGCAGTGACTGTGGGAGTTCTAGTAAGATCACAAGGTTATAGCTAGATGGAGCCTTGGAGACAATCGGGTCCAGCCCCATCATGTGAGAGGTTGTGAAGCCTACTGGATAGAGTGCTAGTTTTGGGGTCAGAAAGGCCTGGATTCAAATCCTGCCATGACCATGAGCAAGTCATTTAAACTTCTCTGAACCCCAGTAAATTGGATCTGCTTCTCACAAGATTGCTGGAAGACATAATGTACGGAAAGGCTCTGTAAACTTTAAAGCATTATACATATTAGCAGGCTGTTTGGTTTTGGAGAGTGGTCTAGGCCTATGATTTCATCAATATGCAAACTGCCTCCATTGATACAGAGGAAACTCACTGGTAATCTATGATCTTAAGAGTGGTCAGGGCACTGAGGGGTTAACTTTATTAAATACCCAAAGGTCACAAGGCTAATAGGGGTCAAAGGTAGCACTCCAATACAGGTCTTTCTGACTCTAGGACTGGTCCTTTTTTTTTTTTTAGCTTCCAGGCCAGCTCACTAGCCCATGCTGCCTCTCCTTATTAGATTATGACCATACAACAGAGACTATTGAGGCTAAGTGACTTGCCCAGGGTCACACAGCTAATAAGTGTCAAATGTTTGGTCTGAGGCTGGATTTGAACTCAGGTCCTCCTGATTCCAGGGCTGGTGCTATATCCACTGTGCCACCTAGCTGCCTCTCAAAAATTCTAAAAAATGAATGTTAACATTTTTTGTTTACATGTAATTGAGAAAAAGAAAAAGAAAATCATAGGGAAAAATGGAGTGGGGGGAGAGAAAGAACCTTCTACGTGCCAGGCACTGTGCTAAGTGCTGGGAATACAAAAAGAGGAAAAAGACAGTTCCTGCCCTCAATAAGCTCCCAATCTAATACTGCCTCTTTGGCTAATGGTGGCACTTCTGGAATGAGTGGGTCTTCCCCTTACCTCTGATGGATCACAGGCTCACTGATCTAGAGCTCGAAACAATCTCAGGGGTCATTTAATCCACTCCCCTCATTTTAGAGTTGAGGAAACTGAAGCCTAGTGAGGTTAACTGATTTGCCCAATGTCAGGGGCAGAGCCAAGAGTCAAACCCCAAACCTTTGACTCCAAATTTAGTGTTCTCTCCACTGTGCCACCCCACTGCCTTTCCCATCTGGGTAGACAGACTTAACATTTAAAAAACAAAAACCACAAACACTTTTGAAGTCTTCAGCTCTCTGGGACAGAAAGGACTCTGAGAGGTCCTTATAGACATTCCTCTGCTCCTATCCCTGTATCACTTCAGGGCCTCTAAAGACCTAGCCCTCTGCTGTTAGAAATTCCACACACCAACGAGGTTAGATCTTGAGTCAATTTCTAAGAAAGGCACATTTTTTCAGCTACCCTCTGAGGCTTAGCTCATGCTCTGGCCCTCTCAGAAAAGAATATGATACAATACTCAAAGATCCCAGACCAACCCCCTAGACCCATACACACGGATCTTTTGAGCCACACACACACACACACACACACACACACACACACACACACACACACACACACACA
>NW_020954585.1:24675273-24695619 GCF_900497805.2 Vombatus ursinus
ACACCTCCCCTTCCCAACATACAATCATTCACATACATATATATACCCTTCTTCGAGTCCCTCAAATCTCAAGACAAGGGGTAAAGATGCATCACTAGGTCCCAACTGTCAGTCATATCAATGTTTTAATCCTCAACACCTTAGGAACAGAGATCATTGTACTTAGAGGCTGGAAGGCCACTAAGGTGGCTCTTACACGTTCCTCCCTGGGCTGACAGGTGATTATTTCAGGAAGGAAAGAGAAAAATGTGTCTGTGCAAAGACTGAACCACAGAATACCAGGGATAGAACAGACCTCAGAACCCCTCTGACCCACAGAGGAGGAAAAGATTGAGGCCCAGTGACTACCAGCTGGTCTCTCCACATACAATGACACCTCCAAGCCCCTTCGTTGGCCAGACCTATTTCTCCCCACTTCAAGCTCTGACTAATCAACTCACCAGCCAGAAGTTGTCAAGTACCCATGTGCCAGGCAAGCAAAAATGAAACCTCCCTGCCCTTAGAGAGCTTACGTTCCATCTGGTTATCCAGGCTACTGTCTTCTTGGCTTTCCCTCAGGAGTCTCAGATTAAGCTCCTTGAGTAGGAATTGTTTCATTTTTAAAAATCTGTATCCAAAAGCTGTGTTGGGGTCAGAGTTGACACCTGACAAACTGATTTTTCTCCTAGGAAATATGATGTAGCTGAACTAAAAGCCTGGGCTAGTTTTAAATCTTATGATTTCTAAATAGAGATGATGGTGGGAAGTGTCCTCAAAAGGCCACTTGGTCTCTTAGTTGGGGGTGAAGGCTGAGGACCCCTGAAACAGGACAAGAGGTCTAAGGGGGTCCCACTTCAAAGAACCCTTACCAAGTGAGGTTATTTAAGCAGAACCGGAGGGAGCTTGGGCAGCAGGGGGCTGGCTGGATGAGAGCCAGATGAGAGGCAGGAAGAAGGCTTAGACCCTCCCCTTTGACAAAACATAACTGAGCAGTGGGATTTAGCCTAAAGCTGGGAAGTCTAGAGTTTTGGATTCTAGTCCATCTAAACCCACCAGCTCACTCACTCCGGGAAGGCCAGTCCTTTTCCCCTTTTATCTCTTCAGATTCTTCCAGCTCGGATGTTCTGGACTCTCAGCTTGGGTGCTTCCCATTGGGTGGTGCCCGCCCTAAATGACCGGCCCTGTGGAGCAGGTCTGCGGAGCTCCTGAGAACCCGTGCGTCTTTGGGGGAGGGGAGGCAGGGTCACTCAAAACTGGGCGGATCAGTGAAAAATGCACCCAATCTGAAGCCAGAGGTCCTGAGTTCGATTCTAGCTCTATCACTTGCTGCCTGTGTGACTCAGGGGCAAGTCACCTAAGCCTCTCCCCAGGCCTCAGTTTCCTCATTTGTAACGCATCGAGTTTGGACCCTCCAAGGTGCCCTGCACCCCCAAATCTATGATCCTGGGACCTTTCGGGTACGGAGTATCCGCACCGCCGCAGGGCGGGAGGCAGAGACATAGGAAACCGGCAGTTCTCCCACTAGTCTGGCCAACCCCTAGTGAAATACACCCACTCCCGGTCCCAGATGGGGAGCCTGGGGTAGGGAGGAGGGGGCCAAGTCTATGGGGAGCCTGGAAACAGTCCCCCGAGCCCGGGGGGCTCGGTGGACATCCGGGCGTGCAGTTGGGCGGCAGGCCGGGCTGGGGGCCCGCCGGCCCCTCGCCCCCCCCACCCCCCAAGCCTACCTTGAAGTCGTTCCCGCTGAGATCCACGCCCCGAATGAAGGGCAGCACCCCGGTGGCGGCCATAGCTGCTCCAGCGGCGGCGGCGGCGGCTTCCCGGAGGCTGAAGACTGTTCTTGGGGTGGGGCGGCCGCGGGGCGGGGCCGGCGGGCAGGCCTGGCCGGGCTACCCCGCCCCCGGCCCTCGCACCGCCCCCTTAACTCGCGCAGGCCCGGCGCTGGGAGGAACGAGGAAGCTGGGAGCGCTAGATTGTTGTCCGGGAGGGAGGGCAACGGCGGGGGGCTCAGCTCAGGGGAAGGTCGAACAGGTCTTACGTGTCAGAGGTGGACTTGAACCCGGGGCTCTGGCTGCAGAGGGCGCTGGGGTTGGGGGCAGTGTCAATCAGCCTAGAAGGAGGAAAGCTGGTTTTCACATTTGAGTGCGGACAAATACGCGCGATTTTCCGTGGAAATGACACTGAAGGAGAGAGGCCTTGACCAGGACCAGGGGTCCCCCCTAAACTCTCGGACCCCCCCACCCTCAGGTCATTTCTCTCCCCCACCCCATAAGTGCTTCTTCCAGGCTTCCTTCACAAAGGTAGGTTTAGAGTTGCAAAGGACCACATGGCTGAGGAAGCCCGGGCCCTCCTTTTACAGCGGAAGAAACTGAGGTTCAGAGGTTCTAGACTCGTAGACCTAGAACGGAAGCGACCTTAGAGGCCATCTAGTTTTACAGATGAGGAAACTGAGACGTGGGGCCAAGAAGTGACTTTCCCAAGGTCCCCGAGGCCTCGTATTCTGGAGCCAAGTAGCTTGGCCAGGAAATGAGCATTATCCAGGGCAGAGCCTGCTCCTAGCGAGCCCGGCGCGGGGGACTGAGCTCGCTGCAAAGTGCGCGGCGCGCCTGGGAGCCCCTGGGGGGCAGCGAGCCCCTGGGAGCAGCCAGCGCCCGGCTGCGGCTCCGCTATGTGTGCGGAGCCCTGAAGGTTTTTACAGGGAAGTGACCCAATCCCCTCTCTTTTACAGATCAGAAACCCGAGCTTGACCGAGGTTACACAGGCAGTAAGGACCGGGGTGGGGATTTGAACGCGGGTTCCCCAATTCTGCAGAGAGGGCTTTTTCCACTCTTGGTGACCTTCCCACCTTCACAAGGTGGTGAAGACCTCAAATTAAAACTCCAGTTCAAATTCCCAAATGGGCACCCTCCAACCCCACTTACTTTTGATATGTACAGGCGAAAAGGGAAACGGGCCCTGCGACTCTGGATGTTTAAAGAACCAGTTCCGTTCAGGGACCTAGAGCCCAGCAATCTTCGATAAATCCCCTGTACTGGCTCCCCGAGGCCCAGGATCTCTTTGAATACGGGTTTGGGATCCCTAGGGACGTGTGCTTGGTGCCAACCCTGGGACATAAGAGATATTCTCATCAGCTTCTAGAACAATATATTCATCAGCAATGGCAGAGGAAGCACCACATTCTAACCCAAATACCTCAGTCCCCCATATGTGAAGGAGTAAGAATGATACTTATGCCGGACCAGACACAAGAAGGAAAAAGGCTTGAAGCAGTACAATCTTGAAAGGACTGAGGGAATAACTTGACTAGATGTTTCAGGGAGGGGAAGATACCAAAAGAATGGGGAAAAAATTACAGATGGTGTTAATGCCCCCAAAAAGTGACTGAGGAACATCCATTGGTAAGAAGTCATAACTTTACTTTTTTTTTTTTTTTAGGCAATTGGGATTAAAGTGACTTGCCCAGGGTCACATAGCTAGTAAGTGTCAAGTGTTTGTTCTGAGGCTAGATTTGAACTCAGGTCCTCCTGATTTCAGGGCTAGTACTCTATCCACTGTACCACCTAGTTGCCCCTAGATTGTTTTTCTTTTTTTATAAATAAAAATCTTTATGAGAATAATCTGCATATTTATCAAGAGTATACCTGGAAATGGGGCAGCTAGATGGTACAATGGATGGAGCTCTGGCCTTGGAGTCAGGAGGACCTGAGTTCAAATCTGACCTCAGACACTTGATACTTACTAGCTGTGTGACCCTGGGTAAGTCACTTAAGCCCAACTGCCTCACCAAAAAGGAAAAAAAAAAGTATACCTGGAAAAAAAAAATCATGCTTAATTAAAATATTAGAAGGGAACCAGTTGGTTTTTGCAAAGGATTCTTTTCTATCTTTTCAAATGAGATCATTATAAAGCTCTTAGCACAGCGTCTGGCATATAGTAGGTGTTATATAAATATTGTTTTTAAAAATGTTAAAAAAAATTGACTATCAATATAACTAATTAAATTTATCTCAAATCTATTTATATTTAAATTGATCACCTCCAACACATAAAATATCAACAATTTTTTTATTTAGGGTACCATAAGGATTATTTTTTATCCAACTAATCTCACCCACATTTCCTCTTATATGGTGTTACTTTGTTCTTCTTATATGTATACCATACTTATATGGTATACTTTGTTCTTCTTTGTTTTTCTTTGCATTATCTTGTAACAGTATTTCCAGATTTCTTTGCCTTCTTCATGTTTATTTAAGACTATAGTATTACATGTGCATCATTTAGTCACAATTTAACCATTCCCATATTGTTAGATACTGAGGTTTCTTTCCATTTTTAAAAGTTACATATAATGCTACTATGAAAATGCTTGAACAGATATCATTTTTGTTTTGATAACACCTTCTGGGTATGTTTCTAACAGGTGGGTCATTTGGCAGAGAAAGGAAATTCCTGATATGGGGGTATAAAATAAAAACAGAATTAAACTAATTTTATCCCCTAGTTTAAATATGGAACCCAAACATTGTAGGTTTTTAATTTGCCCAGCTCTTTGGATCCCTGGCATGCCTGTGTGGGAGTCTCTCATTGATGCTTTCTGAAGAGACACACCTGGCAAAATAGTACCTACCAAGTGCACAGGCGGCCCACACCTGTGTCATGAAAGTATGATGCAGCATGGAGTATGATAAAGACAAAGAAAATTTGAGAGGGAGAAATTCCATTTTCAACTGGGAAGATCAAGGAGGTCTTCATGGAAGAGGCAGCTCCTGAGCTAGCCTTTGATTCATCAAAAAAGATCATTTTACAGTTGATAAAATTTCATGATCCATCTACCCTATGTCCCATAATTCTCCCTCAGGAGACTCATTCTTCCTTCATTGGGCCACCTTTAATTCTGAGGAGTCATTTTGAAAGCCAGCTTTTAAATCCCCCTTCCTACCCATTCAGTCACTATCCTTCTCTGTAATGAGGCAGGATACTATAAAAAAAGAAAAGAACAACAACAACAAAAAGATCTGGATTAACTGAGAATCAGGAGACCTGGTTCTTGTCTTAGACTTCTCGAATTCCTCTTCTGTAAAATGAGATTAAACAAGCCCATTTTCAACAAAGCTCTAAAAGTTTTAGGATCTCTTTCCTGGCAATGTGTGCTGGGATGCTATGTGGTCAACATATTTTGTAGTAAAACACTAATAAAGCCAGTAACTTTATTACAAATTATAGCATTTCTGTGAGAGGGAGAGGAGAGAGATATCGTATCTGTTCCCATGGATTAACAAAGGCTTCCCAAAATCCATGTGGAGAAAAGTGTGATTGTTGGATGAGATGAGATAATGTATGAGGAAAGATATTAGGAGTCAATAAGAGGGGGCAGCTAGGTGGTGCAGTGGATAGAGCACCAGCCCTGGATTCAGGAGGACCTGAGTTCAAATCCGGCCTCAGACACATAACACTCACTAGCTGTGTGACCCTGGGCAAGTCACTTAACCCCCATTGCCCAACCAAAAAACAAAAAAAAAGAACTCCACCCCACCCCTCACACAGGGAAGGGCATTCATCTTCACCAATGTGGTGAGAGTCCCATACCAATGGGCTTTGGCACAGGGGTATAGACACCTGTTTGGGGCAGCTAGGTGGTGCAGTGGTTAGAGCACTGGCCCTGAAGTCAGGAGTACCTGAGTTCAAATCCGGCCTCAGACCAAACACTTGACACTTACTAGCTGTGTGACCTTGGGCAAGTCACTTAACCCCAACAGATTAAAAAAAGAAAAGAAAAATAAAAGGAGTCAGTAAGAAGGAAACTAACCCCTCAGTGTGGCTGGAGCTATCAGAATCTATGCTGTTCTTTTCTGCCCATTGATTGGCCAGTAAGAAGTAGTTCAAAAAAGGTTTGGACAAATTCCTGGATGCTCAATTCATACCAAGTTATTATTAACTGACCTTCAATATTGAAATCAGAGAAGGAAGCCCTGGTCTTCTCCAAACTATGACTGGTAGAAGAAAGGAAACTTAGGGCTGATTTAAAAGGGTGATTCTTGTGTTTTGTTTGTAGAGCATTTATATGGGCATGGGGGTAATGGGGAAGACGTTGTGGGATAATTTCAACAGCAAATGTAAAGTATACAGTTTTATTTAACACCAGTATTTACACTTAAGCCAGTCTGGAGAAAGCCTGGCTAGAGTCCCAACTAATCAAAGATCTTTCAAGCATGCATTCAGGGGTGAAAATGGAAGCACAATAAACCAAAGAAAAATAGAAAAGATCTGTAAAGCCGTGACTAACAAACTGTTTTCTGTAGGCAGCATGTTATACTGAAAAGCACTGACCTAGGTTCAAATCTCATACTTTTGGCCTCAGATGCTTATTGCCTGTGACCTTCGGCAAATCACTTAACTTGCCCAAGTGGGCCTCGGTTCTTTCATCTGTGTAACGTGAGGCTTGGACCAGATGGATTCTGACTTCCCTTCCAGCTCCAGACCAATGATCTCATAATAATGTAAAGCTGCCATACTTGGTCCCTAAGGTTACAATACCAGATGTACTTATAGAGGAGGTAGAAATGTCAGTGAAGAGAACAAAAACAGGAAAAGCACCTGGATTAGACCGAGTATATATACAGAATATCCATGCTCGAGGCAACATGATTATCAAGGTATCAAGAATTGATTTACAAAGTACTTTAAACAGAGGAAGTTACCAAAGGGATTGAAAAAAATAAAATTACTTTATTAATACAGAAAAACTATTGGCCTGTATGTCTACTTTCTCTTATATGAAATTTTAATGAGAATCATTTATACACTAAGGACAGGCTTTGGCAAATAGCATGATCACATTTTTACCATTACAAAACTGATGAAAAAATATATGGAATTCAAGATCCCACTGTACTTATTTTGCTGATTACAAAAAAAAAGCATTTTATTAAAATGTAATTCTGAAGTACCACCTCACACCTATCAGATTGGCTCATATGACAGAAAAGGAAAATGACAAATGCTGGAGGGAATGTGGAAAAATAGAGACATTGATACACTGTTGGTGGAGCAGTGAAATAGTCCAACCATTCGGGAGAACAATTTGGAATTATCCCCAAAGGGCTATAAAACCACATGTCCTTTGACCCAGTAATACTACTATTTGGTCTGTATCCCAAAGAAATCAAAGGAAAAAGATGCATATGCACAAAAACATTTGTAGCAGTTCTTTTCATGGTGCAAAGACATGGAAACTGAGGGGTGTCCATTAGTTGGGGAATGGCTATACAAGTTGTGGTATATGATTGTGTTGGAATATTATAGTGTTATAAGAAATGACAAGTAAGATGGTTTCAGAAACTGATGCAAAGTGAAGTGAGCAGAACCAGGAGAACACTGTACACAGTAACAGCAATTTTGTACAATGATCAACTGTGAATGACTTAGCTATTAGCAATATAATGATTCAAGACAATTCCAAAGGGCTCATGATGCAATATGTTATTCACCTCCAGGGAGAGAACTGATAAACTGAGTGCAAACTGAAATATAATTTTTCATCTTCTTTATTTCTCTTGGTTTTTTTTTTTTGGTCACATGTATAATTGATATCATATTGCTTGCCTCCTCAAGGGGAGGGGAGGGGCTGGAAGGAGACAATTTGGAACTCAAAAAAAAATTTTAAGTGTTTAAAAAATAATTTTTAAAAAATAAAAGGAACCCACAAAAAAAGGCATTTGATTCAGTAGAACAAAACATGGCCTTTAAGGCTGTATTCCAAAAAAGTGTCTCCTATCCACAAGTCAAAATTATTTAAGATTCCTTAAAATATATGACAACAGAGATAACCTTATTCTTTAAAAAAGAGAAAAGAAAAATATGATGGGTACAAGGTGAGCAAGCCAAAGTGCTCAGATAAACATCCTCAGATAACAGGAAAAATGGAAGCATTACACTCTCTCCTCCAGAATATTGGGTTGGCCTCCTGTAATGAAATCATGGGAAGATATGGACCAGTCACATAGGATGGACAAGTATGAACAGGCTGCCATCCGCATTGTTAGAAGGAAAGTCCACACTGATGACTTCACAGATACATTTAAACATTTAGACTTATCCTTTCCTCAGTTCCTAGCTGAACAGAGACACTAATTTTGTGACCTGGTGTGTCACTTCCCCTCTCTGGGCCTCAGTTTACCTATAAGTTGGTGGCATCTTCCATCCCAAAGGATATATATCGTTTCCCTCTCTGGGCTTACTAGCTTTTAGACAAGTCTCTTACCTTGGTTTTCAATGATGTTATAAGTGGTAGAATAAATAAGCTACTGGCTAGCTGGTGAAGTTTTAGGGGCAAAGTAAATCTCTCCAGAAGGCTTCTCAGAGTTTCCTCTGCTGAAAGCGTTTGCATTCTTTCAGCAGCACAGAAACAGCTGATGAGCACATCCTCAAAATAGGAAGCCACCTGATGGTGCACCCCAGATAAGCTCCTCCCTAGCTCTACTTCCTTACCCTCCTTACTGTAAACAGTGGCCATTCCAATCTGCTTTTCTGGTATCCCAGGGTCTCTATTCATAGTGGTATAGTACCACAGGGAAGTGAAATGTCCTGCCTCTTTACCCCCACCTCTTATCATAGTGCAAATCCCACCCTTCTGCCGGCGGCCTTTCCAGGTCCCCCCATCTTCTAGAAAAGCCTTTACCTCTAATGTTATCTTACATCTACTCTGTATATATCTTTTATTTATCAATTTATCTACACTAGAATGTAAGCTGCTTGAGGACAGGTATGTTTGCTTTTCTTTATAGCTCCAGCACTTAGAACCTTGCCTGTTACATAGTAAACACTTAATAAATCCTTGTTTACTGACTGTCACATGGGCCAAACCCTACAACTGAAGTTCCCTTAAAATAACTGAATTATTCTAAATCAATTTCTGTCAAACTGCTTTACAGTTTTTCTAGCAATTCTTGTCAAGGAAGGACCTCTTTTCAGGAAATTTATTTTTTGGAGGTGTGATGATAGTTTTTCATTTTCCTCCTGGACTATGTGGCTAACTGAAACCTATTTCCCGTTAATATTAACCTCACTTGGCTAAAACCTGACTCATGGAATGATAGTATTAAGGGAAGACTTGACATTTTTGAGATAAGAAACTAAAGACAGGAAGAAGGGAATGCAGCATCTTTAAAAACCTCCCAAAGGATTTTATTTGTGGAAGGATTCTCCTAGCTAACTACTTGTGGAAGAATTTCCCTGATGTTGAACCTCTGACTATCTTTGTGACCTGTAAATAAATCCCTCCCCCTCAACTAGCCCATTATGACTTCTTTAAAATGCAGCTTTACAGTTCTGTAAATAAATGTAGGATTTCGCAAACTCAAGTGTTTTAAATCAGTAACTTAGTCTGTTTACTAATTTGTTCTAACTTAGTTTGTTTAACTTTAATTGAAGGAAGCATGAGATAATGAATCTATCTAACTAGGCCTGTGTGATCTCTATGGCATAAGATGCTATAAACATTTTTATGTGTTAAAAAATTATTTCTGTCTCTTTGATATAATTTTCTCTATAAAGGCTTGTCAGAAACTCCAATCTGGGTTCAGGGTTATTTTTCTACTACCTGAACCCATGCTTAAGCATAATAAAACCTAGGTTTTTATTTCTATAATTTCTGCATCGCGGTAGATTTATTCAACAACAGTAACCTACCACACAAACTCAAAGAGGACATATTTTTCCCATAACAGAGATTATAAAACCTGGGTTTTATAATCACCTATCAGCCCACTAGGGAGGAATGTGTAAGGGCAATGAGTATGTCTTCCTAGCTTTTGCTGGAATGGAGCTGCCTCCTCTTTGTATCTTCTTCTCTTTAATAGAAAGCCTCAGCCGTTGCAAGATGAGAGCAGCAAAGGTCCAGTGATGGGAGTCCATACCATAAATTGACAACAGCTAATCCTGATAGCTGATTGGTATAACACCAAATTTTAAAATTAATTTTGGGAGTATTGTAATTTTTATTATATTGGTATGGTCCAGCTATGAATATTGAATACCCTTCTCACTCTTTCAGTTGTTCTTTATTTCTTTAAGGAGTGTTTGTTTTGTAATTGTATTGATAGAAGTATTGCGTAGATGATTTCCAGATTTTGTAATTTAGATTTTGTAATTATTTTGAATGAGACTTCTCTATTATTGCTTTCTAGATTTTTTCCCCCTATATAGAAATGCTCTTGATTTCTATGAGTTTATTTGAAAGCCTGCAACTTTAGTGAAGTTATAAATCGGTTTTCAATAGTTTCCACTGATTGTCTCTTCAGCTCACAGGAGTTTATCATCTCTATGCAGATGAGTTCAAGGTCTATATATCCAGTCCCAGTCTCTACCCTAAATTCCAGTAATGAATAGCTATTTGCCGAATGGACATTTCAAATCAGTTGTCCCAGAGATATCTTAAACTCAACATGTCTTTTCCACTTTTCCAAATTTCCCTTCTTTCTGTCAAAGGCACCACTATCCTTCTGGTCTCATAGGTTTGTAATTTCAGCATTATCCTCAACTTTTCACACTCCTTCCCTCCATTCAATCAGTTGTGAAATCATGCCATTTTTACCTTCACATCTCTTACAATGGACCCATTTTCTCATTCACACAACTACCAACCTTTATTCAGATTCTCATCACCCCTCACCTAGATTATTACAAGAGCCTCAGGTCTCTCCCCACTCCAGTCCATCTTCCACACCTGCTGCCCAAGTAATTTCCTTAAACAAAGACCTGACTATTTGACTCCCTACTCACCCAGCTCCAGTGGTTTCCCATTGCCTATAGGATAAAATATAAACTCTAGCCTCAATGGACATTTATCACTCTCCTACACTCTGAGCCAGCCCAACTGGACTTTTAATTGTTCCTCACACAACACACTCCATCTCTTATCTTCCTGCTTTTCTTAACTGTGTCAATTAGAGACCCTCACTTACTTAAAGAGGCAGTTCAAGCACATTCTTCTCCATGAAGTCTTTCTTGATTCCCTCAACCATTAGTGCCCAAGTTCCCAAACTACCTTGGATTTAACTACTTTGTATATATATGTACTTATTCACATTATATATGCTATATATTTTACATGCATTTGTCCTCTCCTGAATGTATGCTACGACAATGTAAATGGAAAAAGTAACAAAAGATTCAAAATTAAATGCTAACCTTAGTCCCAAATAAGAGATATGAGAAAGCAACTCTCTCCACTTTTTTGCAGAGGTTGTCAGGACTATGCGTGTGGAACATTGCATTCAGACTTCTTTCCGTGTCTTGGTTGGTTTTGATTAACTGTTATTTTTTTCTCTTTTTTAATTCCGCATTATAAAGGATGGTTCTCAGAGAGATGAAGGACATACAAGTGACAGAGAAATATAAGTGATGAAAAAACAAAAGAAAACAATAACACTATATATGTATTTTTAAGAGTTAGCTCTTTGGGTCACAGATACACTCTGGCCGTTGCATGTGATTTTGCATGGGGTCAGAACTTGATCTCACTGTCACAGACTCTCACTTGTAGGAAGGAAGGATCCTCAGAGGATGGTCCCAACTTTTTAACCTGAACAGGAATTTCCCCTCACAATCCTAAAGGAGGGGCAAGCTTGTCTCAGAAATTTGCTCTTGACATTGATAGTAGTGGTCCAAGTTGTGGCTGTCCACCTGTTCTACCTGTAAAGGCCTGGCACAGTTGGCCTCACAACACCTATCCAAAAAGGAGAGAATAGAGTTGCCAAACCACATTAGGGGAGGTATATGTCCCTCTGGAGCATGTGGTAGGAGTAGAACTTTTTTTATTTTGTGGACCTAACTTGATGTGGAAATTCCTGGTGAGGAAACTCCCTTTACCAAAGCAATCCTCACCATCCACTAACACCCTCTCCTTTGTGTTCCTTAAACTAAATGAGATCCTCCAGTTCCTTTCAGGGATTCTCTCCCTCCTCTGTGGCACCTCCTGACCTCCCTGCATCCTTCAAGTCTCCAGCCTTCTCAGGAAACCCTTCCCCAGCTCTCCATAATGCGGGTGCCTTCCTTCTGAGACTATCCCCAACTTATCCTAGCTGTTTGCATGTTTTCTCTCTCATTAGACTGTAAGCTCCCTGAGGGCAGGGGCAGTTCTTTGGCCATTTTCTTTATCTCCAAGGCTTAGCCCTTAACAAACGCTCTTTGAACAGAATGACCAGGCAGTTTAGAGATTTGGAATTGTCCGGTGCCAGGAGAGATGACCCTTGGGCCCAGAGCCACGCCCAGGGCGTGTCCGAAACGGCTCCAGAATTTGCACCTTGGGTAGGTCCAGCTCTTTTACCCACTTAGTCACTAAGCCACGCAAGGACTCGTCCTACCACCACGTGCTCCAGGCCCGGTTCTCTAGAACTTACCGGTGACGTCACAAACGTGTGCTCATCACAATGACCACTTCCGCCGCGTGAGGAGCGGATGAATTCCAAGGCCGAATCCCTACCGGCTTCCTCGGTCTTTTGGGCCGGCAATTGAGCGCTGTGCCTTTAAGATCAAAGACACGCCTCCGCGTCGTCCGCGGGATGCTTCGCCTAGGTCAGGGAATGCCCGTTAAGGGGGGGGCGTGGCCTTTGGGAGATTGGCCGCGTTGAGCTCTGTTTTGGAACGCTGGGGACAAGACGGCATGCCTCTGATTGGACGCGTGGGTAGTCAGTCCGGACCGAGACGAGCGTCAGGGTTCCGCCCCCTGGGCTTCGGGTTTGCGGCTGCGCGCTGGTAAGTGAAGGCTGGAGGTTAGAGAGGGGGCCAGTCCTGGGTCTTGGAGTTGGGGGAAGAGGAAGAGGAGGAGGAGGAGGGGAGGGGGAGGTGAAGAAGGTGGAGTAGGAGGAAGAGGAGGACGAGGGGCTCACCGTGGGCCTGGCCTTCTCTTCCCAGGTGATGCGGTGAAGCAGCAGTGCAGGTAGGAAGGTCTTTCGGTTGTCCGAGGGGCCCCGACGACAGAGGACCGGGGCCGTTCCGGGGCGCGGGGAAGTGTTTGGAGGCGCAAGGAGAGATCCGAGCCTTTCTCCCAGCGGGGGGTCCTTGTTCCCCCCCACCTGGGGGCGGGGAGGGGAGGAGGGGAGGGAGCCTCCGCGATGACTGCGCCTGCGCCGGCCCCGCTGGAGTCCGAGGCTGCGAATGATGCTTCTGCCGCCCTCCCCGCATCTCACTCCCGGAGCGCCCACGGTGCCTACGGGAATCGGAGGAGGGGGGGAGCAAGCGTCCCAGGTGTTCCCCAAGGCCCTCCTGCCCTGGTGCGGGAGGGCTCGAGACTTGCAGTGGGCATCGGAGGCAAAGGAAGAGGACTCGTGGGAAGATCATAGATCCAGAGCTGGAAGGGACCTTCGAGTCCGGCCCCATCATTTTTACCTGTAAGGAAGCCGGAAATCAGAGAGGTCAAGGGACCTGCCCAAGGTCACAAAGCGAGTGCTGGGAGAAGAAGCTATTGGGACGGGCTACCCGTCTTTGGCCTCAACCTCCGGGGTGCAGACCGTGCTTTTCCTGGACTCTAGTCTGCAAAGCATGGGCTGAGAAGTCTCCCTGGGTAGAGCAAGCAGGACCATGCCCCTTCTGGAGTCTCCAAAGCACGGACATGGAGGCCGGCCTGGGTACAGCAAGCAGAGCTTTCCCCAGGGCCACTTCATAGCGTGGTCGTGGCTCCAGAGTTTGGTGGAACCGGTGGGGGTGGAAGAAGGGTGAGAAAGGAGTTAGGATTACTTGGAGAATGGTGAGAGGTGGTTCAGGTGGGACTGGCATAGAAGAAATAGGGCCTAGGCATCAGGAATCAATCTACATAATTCTGTTTTAGTTCTTAGGTTGAGTTGTTAAAATCTTAGACTTACAGAATTCTTGGAGGTAATAGGCTTTAGAGAGCATGTAATCCAAATCCTGTTTTTGCTATATAGCAAAAGGGAAATTTGCAGTAAGGGAAATGAAGTCCAGAGAAGCGGCAGCGAACTGCCCAAGGTCATGCAGCTAGGTGTACTCTGAGTAAAACTGGGAGGAGTTTAGTTCATTACACCAAAGAGTCCCCATTTGTTGTTGTTTGGAAGTGTTTGCTAGAGTCAGCTTTATTTTTAACTAGGAGAGTCTGTATTCCTGTAGTTCCCCACACTGCCTAGTTCGTCTTGCCAAACAGCTGAATTGTGGGTTGGGCTGAACTGCTTAAACTCACTTCTTAAGAGTTGGATAGGCAAGGCCAGATTGTCTTAATGAACTCCGGGGTGATTTTAAGACCTCTTCTTTGGCTTAGCCTGGCTCCCTCTTCCCCAGCCTTTCCTGCAGAGACTCCTCCAGGCATTCAGGGAATGGCAATGGCCTGGGAGGTCATTTCAAGGGAGAATGTGGAACAGGAGGGGTGACTAGTGAGAGGGCCACTTGAGGTGGAGTGGCTGTTCTCCAGAGTGGCTGATAACAGCTTCTAGGATTACCAGCCACTGTCCACCATTCTCTCAAAATCCAGGTTACCTTTGCACAGGCAAAATTCCCAGTTGTCCTCTGGAGAAACCATAGGATGACATAGCTTCAAGGGACCATCTAGTCTAACCCCTTCATTATATAGAGAAGGAAATTAAGGCAACTGAAAGTAGGAAATGACTTGTTCACGGCCACACAGTTAATAGCAAAAACTAGAATCCAGATTTCCTAACTCTTGGTTTGTTGTTCTTTGCACTGTCTGGAGTCTACTTTAAAGAACACTAGGGCACTTGGTAGGTTTAGACTCCATCGTACCATGGAAAGAGCACTGACTGGAGCAGAGGACCTGAGGTCTAGTCCTACCTTGGATCCTTAATATCTGTTTGTTGTGACCTTTTAAAAGGTTTGAGAGACATAGGTTTGGGTAATTTAATCATTTTATTAATAAGGCCGGCAGGTTATTAATAAAAGGATGATCATTTGGCTGTCTCTCTTAGATTTCTATTGGCAGTGGAATCACAATTTATATACCTTTTGGAGAGGTGTTCCTGAGGGGTGCCTACTCAACTTTGATTGGTTAATCAAATGGGAGGGTAGGCTATCTTGGGATACTTGACTTAGGTCACACATTAGCTGTGTAACCCTGGGCAAGTCACTTAACCCCATTGCCTAACCAAAAAGTAAAAAAAAATGAAATAAAATAAAATTCATTTATCTCATTTGTGTAGAGTAGTCCAACTCAGGGTGGATGTGCTCTTGTTTCTATGTGAGTTTGATACTTGATGCCATCTCTAATGCTTTGACTAGGATCACTTTTTGATTGAATCTTTGAACTGAGTGAAACAGGGCCTGATTACTTCCTTAAATCAATCAAAGCCTTTGTGTGGGAGGCTGGGTTACCCTGGCAAAAGCCATTTTGGGAGAGAGTTGGGGACAGGATTCTGGGCTGTTGGAGCAAGCATGGAGCGAAGATTCAACTTAGATGTGGCAGAGAAGAGATATATGGAGGAGTCCTTGGCTTTCTTCCGTGACTTCCTTTGTGAGGCCTGTCTATCCACAAACACTATAAAACGCTATTTTGTTACCTACATGTTCCGGTAAACTGAATTTTGCTCCAACCACAGACGCCCTACCTTGATATAGATATGAATTCTAATTGTTTGATTTAGTCAAAAAAACATTCTTACCCAGTCAAGGCGCCAGTGCCAAATGGGGTGGCTTCAAATCCCCATCCTTATGAGAGGATAACACTACCGTTGTGTTTTCTCATCAGATCTTATAACTGTACTAATGAAGATGGAGAGCAGGAATTATTTCAGATTTTACGTATGGAAAGATGAGAAGTGTTTTGCCTAAGGCCATACATTGAGACTGATACAGATCCCAGACTTGAGCTAGGAGTCTCTTAGTTTTGTGGCGCTCCTCCCTTAAGGATTATGACTGGGCAGAGCAAGTGGCAGTAGTTCTAGCTTCCTTTACACCACATCACACGAGCTGCCCAGGCGATATTTTTAGTCTCTGGAAGTTAAGGGTCATGGCAGAAATACTTGTTAGGGGCTTGAGCTCTGCCTGATTCATTTCCCTGGCATTGGTGAGTGGTGGTATTTGGTTACCTGGGCAACTTCACTCCAAGGCACAGATGCCTTGAGAATTAGTAAGTCATGGACACTGAGAGCTGAAAGGGAGCTTGAGAGGTCAGTTCGCCCAGCCCTTCCCCTCAGGATGTCCAGGGTGACAATTCCATGGCCTGTGGTTTCTGCATTTGATCAGGAAACTCTCTCATCTAGGGGAGTTAATCTTGCTGTTGCCCAAGTTCTCCCTCCATATTGGTACTCAGTGGAATGTACTTTCTTTTGTTGGTTTTCGAGTCCTTCCTTATAGTATTGGCTTTCATCCTGAAGGTCCGGGGTGGGGGGGCAGAGAGAGTGACAGTGAGTGTGTGTGTGTGTGTGTGTGTGTGTGTGTGTGTTTGGGGGAGTGGAAAGAGGTGGCATTCATTTGTGAAGGGCCAGATGTGGGGACAGAACAACCCTTAGAGCCAGCTGTTTCCCTTTCCTTCTCCCTAGTCTATGCCAAAGGTACCTTTTGCCTCTCCTTCCTGGATTACCAGAAATCTGATGACTTCTGCATATGTGTCAGCATTTCAGTGCAAAAATAAAAATCACTTCTCCCCCAAGCTGGTTTTAGACTACATTCAGTAAAACCAAATTTTTCTGTCTCCGGGGTCCTTGGGGACCAGGGAACAGGCTTAACTTTGCATTCGAACCACAAGTTGGATGTTCCTTACTCCTGATTTGGCCCCTTCCTTTAATAAGGTGCTAATACTGGTTTCAGTGTCTTTGATCACGTTCATTGGCTTAAGATAGCTTTTGTGAGTTGTGAGCCTTGGAAGGTGGAGTAGGAACACAGAACAGAGAAGGGTCTTGGGATAGACACACCAATATCCAGAATGGGAAAATAACATATAGAAACCCAGAATCAAACCCTGGCATTTGGGGTGGCCTGGGAGGCCCAGTAGGAGGGAAGGCTTCTTGGCCACTAGATAGGACCAGAAAGTCATAAATAATAATACCCAGTGTTGGAGCCTCACAGGTGCCATTCTTCATGTCTGCCTCATAGCTGGGGGTTGTCTGTTCCAGTCCTACCCAGTAGTTTTATTTTTGAAGGGAGGGAGAGGTGGTCCTTCTATGTCTATGCAGGAGGAAGTGAATCTGTCCCACTTGCTTTAGCAAACTTCTCTAAAAGGCACCAAATCCTGCACACTGTCCTCCTCAGTCCGTAGTCGTGGCCTTCTGTCTTCCCCACTCAGAGGTGTGCTCTACCCAGCCCTGCCTCTACCCTTTCCTGTCTCAGCAGGTGGATCATGGCAGAGTTCTCCCAGAAGAGGGGGAAGCACCGAGATGAAGACCCTCTAAGCAGTGCCGTGGACTTCCTCCTGGCCAATGCCAGGCTGGTGCTAGGTGTGGGTGGTGCTGCTGTCCTGGGTATCGCCACCCTGGCAGTGAAGCGGGTAAGACCAAGGGGTCAGGGAAAGGTGATTTGTTCCTTCTGAAACCTGTTTTGAAGGGGGCACCTGGGGGTAGAAACAGGGTATCGCTCATCTGGTAATCCCTGATGCCTAGTCTCTCCAGGATGCTAGGGGTAACTACCTCCCTGGTTATAGTCTGAATCTTAGCACTTGTCCCTGAATACTCCAGAGCTGCCTCAACCTTCCTTATGAGTTCCTCAAATGAGGAAGAGGTTTTCTCATCCCTTTTTTTAGGTTCTGGGTTTCTAAACACTTGAAGCTCTCTTTCCTCCATACTCTTTTCTCTTATGTTCTGTGTGATCTCCTAGCATTCTGCTTGGAAGGGTGACAGACGCATTGGGAGAACGGGTTTCTAAATGGGTTGTTAAAATTTGGTAAGCCTGGATGATCTAGGTCACTTAACTCTATTAGAACATAGGGCTGGTGACAGACTGGAAGTTGTAAGGCCACAGATCTTGGGTGTATATCTCTGGCCACGTTATATGTGCTTCTGGTCAAAAGTGCCTAGTTCAGTGAAAATCTTTCCCATCTTTTGGAGAACACTCAAAACATAATCTGATGCCCCACCATTACTGTGACCTTTTTATAAAGTAACGTGATCTTTGAATCAGAACTTTTCTACCTGCAAAGTACCCACCCTCTTCTGTTACTAAGACTGGTTTAAGAATGAGTTACTATTTTTAGTTTTGGTGGAGGTGAGGCTGGGAGAGGTGGTTGGATTTTTGCTTGTTTAGAGGATATCTTTAGAGTCACCCTGTATAGATAGAGGGCATTTTTCTGACTTTTCCACCAGCAGTCAGTCATCACTTGGACGAAAGTCTGAGGGAAGAAGAGAAAATCATCACTGTCTGAGCCAGGACAAATACCAGCTTTGCACTTACTATACTTGGTAGGCCCTCCTGGCCCCTCTTCGTGTAGGTCACCTTCCTTCAGGGCCACTTTGTTCTAGCAGATATCCTTCTTCTCAGAGCAAGTGTGCCTAAGGCTGAGTATTTGATGCCCCTGTATTTAATTTTGTTCCTGTCCCTCTGTCAAGCCAGAAAGCCTGAGGTGGTGAGGCCGGGAATAGAGCTTTGTTTAGGGGCTTGTCTCAGAAAGGAGATGTCAGGAGTAGGGGAGATGAGCTGTGGAATCAAAAGAAGGACCTAACTTTGGAAATCCAGCTGCTTGTGGCTTTTCCTTTAGCCCTTGGCACAGAGTCTGCCTGAAAGGATCTCCCCTTCTCCTTCCTCAGCCATGTCTGCTCAGATGAAGGCAGGGTGTCCTACAGAGAGGGGAGTGTTAGAGGACAAAGGACAGTGCTGTCCTGCTTCCACTTCTGCGTAACTGCTATTTATGGAAACCCAGCTTTAATTGAATGTGGCCATTGGAGAAGCCTTGGTTATGAGGGCTGAGGCAGAATGTTTAGATGGTTAAATTGTCTCTCCTATTATTGCTCAATAGGAGCCATCCCTTTTGGTGGTTCTAGGACTGGTTATTCGAGGGTCAGAACACAATGCTAATGAGACCAATGTCATCTCTGTTCTAGTTGTCAGTAGGGCCAGACCCAGTGGTGTAGATGGCAAGCCTATCCTTGTAATTGGAGACAACTGCATGTACTTTGAGCAACATTCTCATACAAAAGGCAATAGGGTTTTTTAGCTATTGCTGAAATTACAGCAATGGGCCCTTTGAGTATGAGTTACAACTGGGATGATTTGGGTGGAGTACAAAGATAGTAAATCACTGCTGTCCTCCCTTCTGTATCACCATTCAAGATTCAGTTGAGTTTTGATGTGGGTTAGCCCCAGTGGGCACCCACTGCAAAGGAGATAAGTCCCTAACCTTCTGGGCTGTATTGAAGCAGGTAGGTGGAATAGTGGATAGAGTGTTGGATTTGAAAGTCAAGCAGACTTGAATTCAGTCCTGCCTCATACAGGATTTGCTAGTTGTGTGACCCTGGGCAAGTCACTTCCCTTCTTAGCCTAAGTTTTCTCATCCATAAATGAGATAATTCAAGCACTTTACAAACCTTAAGGCGCGCGCGTGTGTGTGTGTATGCATGCATGCATACATATGTATAAATGTACACTTTATATACATTAGCTATGATTATTATCATTAGTGTGGTATTAGCCACTTTAAAGGGAAGAATGCTAAAAGTTGTCCATTGCCCGGGTGGTAATGAGGGGTCCCCAGGAATTAGGTTCCTTCTTCCTCTTGCCTATTTCTGACTGTGTGATCTGTCCTTCAGCTCATTGACCGTGCTACCAGCCCGCCTGACAAGGATGATGTCAAAGCTGAGCAGAAGTCCATTGAGGAAAGCTGGCAGGAGCTGAGTTTGCTCACGGCCTCAACTAGACCCCGGCCAAAGCAGAGACGAGAAGACCTCAGCCAGCTACAGCCTTCCTCAGCCCAGGCTCCTCGTGCCCCAGGTTGGCTTTGACTCCTTCCAAAACATCCCTTTTTCTCTTTGCTTTATTTCTTATTGTCAGATTGTGGTCTTCTGGCCATGAAGTGAGAGTGAGATGGGAATATGTTCTTGTATTGGGTAGTAGTGGGTATTGAGAATCCTAGGGTGTCAGAGCTGAGAGGAATCTTAGAGGGTATTCTCACTCTGCATTAAATCTGGAGTATAGGTGAATTATTCATTGAACCTGTTTTCTAATCTTGAAAATAGAGGTTCTTGCCTACCTCACAAGGGTGTTATAAGGATAACATTTTTAAATGTCATGTTTACATAGCTTTTTCAGATTTACAAATTGATTGCTTTTAAAACCAGATTTGGCCTGAGTTGAGAAAACATACCTCTTTTCAAAAGTGAAAAATTGTGGGTATGGCATATTTCATGTATGGTATATGTGTTTACTCTGTTGAATTGCTTTTTTCTTTCTTTCTTTCTTTCTTTCTTTCTTTCTTTCTTT
>NW_020954585.1:24695647-24706404 GCF_900497805.2 Vombatus ursinus
GTGAGGCAATTTGGGTTAAGTGACTTGCCCAGAGTCACACAGTTAGTGAGTGTGAAGTGTTTGGTCTGAAGCTGGATTTGAACTCTGGTCCTCCTGACTCCAGGGCCAGTGCTCTATCCTCTGTACACCTAGCTACCCCTTGAATTGCTTTTTTCCTCCCCTCTTTGTTTTCATTCTTTGTTTTAAGGGATGGCTTACTAGGTATGGGAGAGAGGTGTTGGGAAAGGAAAGTGATATAAAACATGCTATCAGCAAAAATAAGATGAAAAATGCTTTCCTTATAACAGTGTTAAGTGGTCAAGTGGTAGTATGTGTTATTTCCATTTTATAGATGAGGAAACTGAGGAGCAGGGAAGTTTAGCAAGTGGCTTGTGGTCACACAGGTAGTAAGTGTTGCAGTTGGGATTAAAAACCTAGTCTCCTGACTCTAAGACTAGTTCTCTTCCCACTATACTCTGCTGCCTTCTATAGAGTGCTTTATAAATATAGATTATGCTCGTCATCTAGTCTAGGCCCTCATTTTACAGAGGACGAAACTGAAACCCTGAAAGAGCACAGGACAGCGTCTTCTGACTCCCAGGGGCCTTTCTGAATTCTTGTAGGAGCTACCACTATACTCAGATCCAATGATTCTCAACCTCTTTTGTCTCAGGACCCCTTTAAACTTCTTCAGAATTTTTTAAAAGTTGTTGAGAACTTTTACCACCCTCACCTCCCAAAGAGCTTTTGTTTATGTGGGTTAGAACTGTCAATATTGACCACATTAGAAATTAAGATGTCTTGGTATTTTTATGAAAAATAGTTTGAATCTTGGGCATCCCCAGGAGTTCCTGGACCACACATTGAAAGCTGCTGCTCAAAGCTAGGCTGTAGGACTGTTTCAAACATAGCATTTCTGATGTAGGCAAGGAAAGGGATCTTCAGGCCATCCTAGCCTGATGCCTTCCCAGGACAGTCCAGCAGGGGTGGTTCTTGCCTCTGTTCCACTGACAGGACATTTCACTGTTGAGCTGAGTGACCATAGTGATGGCCACTGGGTGAGTATTGTACAAGTTTCTTTGTAAGTCTTCCCTCCTTTTGAGAGACTAGGTATTAATCTCTGTTCTACCAATGGGACAAATGGAATTGGAAATGGGGTTGGATTTTGTTTCCCAGTCCTATACCTTATCTGTGGTGTGTTGAGTCTCACAAACCTATTATGGTCAGGATGGAATGTGTGTAGTTTTTAAGGGCCCTCTTTTGTTTTTGGTCTAATACTGGAGTGCACAGCCTGATTTTGCCCTTTTCCTCTCTGTAGAAGCAGAACCACCCAGAGACCCTGTGGCCATGACTGTGTCCAAACTCAGCCCCGGTCCCCCAACACCATTATGCCTTACACTGCAGGAGAGACTCCTCATGTACTATCAGAACCGTGTGGTTGTCTCTGAGTCTGACATCACCTTGGCTAAACAGCTGGCTGGTGACATTGCCTGCGAGTTGCAGAATTTTTTGCGCAGTAAATTCCCAGAGCTGCCTTTTGGGAATCTGTCTCCAAGCAGCACCCTGTATGACGGACTGGAGGCCGTGGCCGCTGACCGCACTTGCCTGCTAGTGCCACTGGTGCTAGAGCCCAACCTGTGGAGCTTCATTCCCGGAGAAGACACCATTGCCAATGATCCTTACTACTGGGTGATTCGAAGGACTCAGTTGGAGTACTTTCCCCGAGGGAGTAGCCCCTGGGACCGGTTCATAGTGGGTGGCTACCTCTCCTCCAGCGTTGTCCTCGAGGTGCTCCGGAAGGTCCTGGTAGGCTCTGTCAACTGGCCGGCCATTGGCAGCATGCTGGATTGCCTCATCCGCCCTGGAGTGGTCTCGGAGGAGCTCCTGCTGGAGGTTCATCATGACCAGTTTGAGCTAAGAATCATCATCTTTCCCACCACAGAGAGTGAGGACAGGGCCCTGCTGGCCAAGCCTCAGGAAGGACTGTTGGAAAACCTTTGGCAGCAGGACTTCTACCAGGCTGAGGTGTCTAAGCTGCGGGAGCTGGATGGTGCAGATTCTGGTGCCCGACGCCTCTGTCTCCAGCTCCTGCAAGGCATCTGCAGGCGCCACCCCTCCCTGAACAGGCTGAGCGTCAGCCACTTGGCCCAGGTCATCCTCCACCTCAGTGAGGCGGAGACAGACTGGGCCGAGGATTCCTTAGCAGATCGGTTCCAGCAGGTGATCATGGAGCTGATTGGCTACCTGGAGGAGGGATCTCTCCCCTGCTATTTTAATCAGCACATCAATCTTTTTGGCAGTTTGCATGAAGAGGAGATAGATGACATGGGCTTTGCTCTGTATAATGCTGTGACAGCGCCGGAGCTCTTGTTATCATAGACAGGATTAATGAAATGTGATCTTGGAAAATTTTTTAAAATGTTTAGCTCCTTCAGCTCTGGAAGCCTTAAGGGGACAGGTAAAGAGTTTTTCTCTTACTTTCTAGCCAGTACAAGGTGGACATTTTAGAGGAATAAAAAGAGGGTACATTTCTTAAGCACACTGAGTTGGCAGCTGTCTTGGGCATGGATTAGAACAAATTTAGGGTCCTGTGCCTCTGAGCTCACTCGAATGTTACCAGAGCTCAAGAGCCTTGCAATGAGCAGTCAGCCAAATCCAGTTGGTGGTGGCCAGGTCACCCCTTCTCTTCACTTGATTCCTCTCCCTTGAGACAGCCCCTTTTTGGAAAGACAAAGCCCTAAGCCTTGGACCGAGACTGAACAGCCTCTCTGTCTTAGGTAGCAGGCAAGAGCCATAGGACAGAAGATTCCCTTCTCCCATATTGTAAACCGAGATCCATACTCTGGGTTGGCCGCAAAATATATTTTGCCACCAGCACTGAAGTGATCATGTGAAAATCCTGAAGAGTGATGGGAGGGGAAGGAAATTAGACCTTTTTTTAACCCAGAGAAAATTATTTATTTGCATCAGTGACCCATTTATTATGATAGTGATTGAGGCTCCAAATTTTCTGGGGACCATAAGGACAAGAGTATGGTTTGCCTGAGGGGCAAGGAGTGCAAAGTATTCTAAGCCTCTCTGAAGAAAGTAAACATTTAATGCAAAGCAGGTTTTCTGTTGCTGAAAAGGCTGTGGCCAGCTTTTACCTGCAGGCCATTCAGCCAAAATGTGACAGCCAGATTCTCTTGCATGCTTTGGTCTGCAGATCACATCCTCCTTCAGATAGAGCCTTCTCCAGTGGGATTTGTATACTGAGACGGCCCCCACCCAAGAGCTGAAGTCCTTGATGCTGTGTGTCTTGCCTTTGAAAAAGAAATGTTTTCTAGTCGCTGCTATTAAATTAATTTGGGTACCAAGAGCATTACACAGAAATGAACAGTTTTCAGAGAGGCCTTGTTTTCAAAACCAGGTCGTTTGTGTGCCAAAAGTGTATTATTCATGGTTGATATGTGACTCCTTTCAGTTGGTTAAGGTTGGTATTTGGTTATTAGAGGGGGAGGTTTTTTTTTTCTCTTGAGTACTGAAATACTTGTCATCTTAATGTGTCTTTGGGCTCCCCCACTGCTGGAAGAAGTCCATTTCTCAAAGAATGTGATGAGGAATAAAGGAGAAAAATAATCTCAGTTGTATGTAAGTGAATTGTTTTTCCGCGAAAGCATTTATGAAGTTGCAAAATAACTGCTATCCAGACTATCCAGCAGGACAGAGAATCACTTTGCTTCACTTTTCCAGTTGAGGAAAGAAGAAAGTTTTGGACAAGGTGATCTCTAAGTTCCATTTCAGCATTGATTTCCTCTAAATCTAAGATGAGTGAAAGACACAGTGTATTGTATGCCCATACCTGAAATTTTTCTGTCTTGGAAGGATCTACCAGAACTTAAAATTCTCTGGGCATTGAGAATCCAGGGTCAGTCATGACCTCATGGCAAAATGAGACATTGGATTAGGCAAGGATGACTCATTTTACAAATAGGAAAGCTAATTCATAAAGCAATTGTGTCTTACCCAAAATTACATGCTGTTTCCGTGGTAAGGGCAGAGATTAGAGATTACCTTTCCTTGTTGCTGATAACTGGACAGAGCGAGTTGTCATTATTGAGGGTTCTTCAGATGATAATAACTAGCACTTACATAGCACATAATTATATGTATGTGCTAGAGACTGTACTAAGCGATTTACAAATATCTCATTTGATCTTCACAATAACTCTGGGAGGTAGGTGCTTTTATCACCATTCTGCAGTTAAGGAAACTGAGGCAAATAGGTCAAGTGACTTGCCCAAGATTACACAGCTAATGTGTCTGAGGCCAGATTAAGATTAAACCATTTCAAAAAGAACAAATGAGGCCTGATCATCAAAGTTCTTGTGCCTTTCTTTTCAACTTTAACTTGAGTGAAATAAGGTGAAATCTAAATTGTCATAGGCTGTCTTGATTTTGATTACACTGTCATGCTCGCCTTGGGGTTCACACCAGGGAATTACTTTATAGGTGATGTAGGTCCTGTTACAAAAAGGTCCTCATAATTAATTCCTGAATAACTGAATTCCAATATACACTTCTCAACTGTGGACTTGCTCTGTAGCAAATAATAGTAGGACAAGGTTCTGGTACCCCACTTATCTATGGCTTTCCTCCCTTAGGCTTCATTCAAGGATCTATAATTTCATCGTGACACTTTCTCACCCTTACAGATTATAGTTTTGCCAACTGCCTTAAGTAGATAGTCTGGGTTGCTGTGGCTAAAGAAAAAGCCACTAGGCTGGCAACATGGTGCCGAATCTCTATCCACATTTACACAAGTGAGAACTGGTTAGAAACACTCCAAGTTTGGGAATCCGGAGCTTCATTCTTTAAGACATAAGTATGGCAACTCTCCTGACTGACTGTAATAGGTTGGGTTCGTTTGTTTGTTTGTTTGTTTGGTTTTTGGTGAGGCAGTTGAGGTTAAGTGACTGCCCAGGGTCACACAGCTAGTGAGTGTTATGTGTCTGAGGTGGGTTTGAACTGAGGTCCTCCTGACTCCAGTGCTGGTGCTCTATCCACTGTACCACCTAGCTGCCCTGGGTTGGGTTTTTTTTTCTTAAGCATTCAAAACCCACTATTCTTTTCATCATAATTTTTTTTGGTGAGGCATCATAATTTTTCTTAAGCCTAACCTGAGGCAACAGGGTAGCATAGTGCTCGACCTGGTTCCCTGCCCCGTAAACCTTTCTTGGCTTCAGTTTCCTTATTAGTAAAATGAGGACAATTACAACAGGTGTATCATAGAATTGTTGTGGAAATCAAACGAGATTTTATTAATGTCTATGTTGCAAACCTTAAAGCACCACATAAATGCTGGCTATAATTCTTACATCTCAGTAAACAGAATGGGGAAGGGAGGCATATTTGGCCCAATTATAATGGAAAGAAGTGATGCCAGAAAGGTTAAATGAAATCCAAAGATGTTTCTGATCAGAAAAGGACTTGAAGTGAACCTGATACTTTCCATCTAGGTCTCTAAATGAACTTCATTGCCTGGTGAGAAGGAACTAGGGATTCTAAGAGGAAAGAATAAAGAGAGAGTGCATTCCAGGGGACATTCCAGGACTGAAGAATGCATTAAGAGAAGTAAAGTATTTGTAAGGCTGGAAAAGTAGTTTGCAGCCAGGTCGTGAGGGCCTTTAAATGCTGAACACAGGAATTTGTATTTGACCTTAGAGGTTGCAGGAAACCATTAGGGTTTGCTGAGTGAGAGAATGAAGGGAATAAGAGAAACCTGTGCTTGAGGGGTAGCGCTTTTGGCAGCTGTGAAGAAGATAGGATAGGGGAGGAAGAGATGAGACGTGGAGGCCAATTAGGAGGCTATTGGCAGTGATCCAAGAGAGGTGGTGAAGGCCTGAACTAGGGTGGTACCTGTGAGTGAAAACGAGGGGGATGGATTTGAGATACATTGTGAAAGTAGAATTGATGAGTTGGCAAATGGGGTAACAGAGTAGGGATTTAAGGATAACTCCCAAGTTTGCAAACTTAGGTAACTAGAATATTGGTACCTTCAACAAAAATAGGACAGTTTGGAGGGAAAGAGTAATTGTGCACACATTTGATATACTTATGAAACATCCAGAAAAAAATTTGCTGTTACAGTTATACAAGTCATCTGTAAACAGCTGATAATTAAACCCATGATGCCTCCAAGAGATTATGAGTGTAGATATAGGAGAGCCCATGAAACCTTAGACTACACCCACAGGAAGAGAAAGATATTATGTCCCCGTAGGGTATGTAGATGTGGAAATATTTGACTTGTCCTACTTGTCAGCAGAGGGCAGAAGTAGGACAACAGGTGAAAGTTATAGAAGGACAAATTTAGGCTCCTTTAGTGTAGGGGAAAAACTATTATAGCTATTCAAAAGTGGAATGGGCCTGAGTAGTGACACACCCTTTTTCCATGGTATCTCTTCTGGTCACTTTTGGGTAAGCCAAATTTGTGATCATGGATTGGGAAGACCTCTCATTTGAGGTCGTCAGGTAAAAGTTGGATAATCATTTGTTGAGGTATTGCAAAAATTATTTTGGTCCAGGCTTAAATTGGGCTAGGGAGATTCTGAGGTCCCCTGCCACTTAGATCCTGTGTTTGTCAGGTACCCTATTTCTAAAAAGTCTACATACAGTTCTCATTTATTCCTAGGCCATTATATACTTTATCTTGAGTTCATATGGTTCAGGGAACATAAACTAACTTTAATAGTCTAAGATAAACAGAAATGCAAGGTATCAATATAAAGTTGTACTGCAGCCAGCTTATGGGTCACGTACACAAATTCATCTAGTCACTCCTTACTTTAGAGCTAAACCAGCATTATCTGACAGGATCACCTACCTTATTCACCAGACTTAGCTTGCTTTGAATGACTTTTGGTTATTTCCAAAAATCAAAATAACACTGGATAAATTTTTGTGGAAGTTGAAGAGTTTCTAAAGAATGTGCCCAAGGTGGGGCAGCTAGGTGGCGCAGTGGATAGAGCATTGACCCTGGAGTCAGCAGAACCTGAGGTCAAATCCAGCCTCAGACACTTGACACTTACTAGCTATGTGACCCTGGGCAAGTCACTTAACCCCATTGCCTAGCCAAAAAATTAACAAAGAGGAGTGTCACACACATTCTGAACAATAGTGAAATGAACATAGTAGAATCCAGAGAGGGAAGAAGGAGTACAGTACAAGTCTCCCCACACTATACCACTACACTAAGATCTAAGAAGAGTGCTATATGAGAAGACTATCATGAGTTGTTTTTCCAGCCCAAATTTGGCCCACAGAAAATTATTTTGTCCTTTTTTGCTAGGCAATGGGGTTAAGTGACATGCCCAGGGTCACACAGCTAGTAGGTGTCAAGTATCTGAGGCCGGATTTGAACTCAGGTCCTCCTGACTCCAAGCCTGGAGCTCTATCCACTGTGTGACCTAGCTGCCCCTGGCCCACAGAAAACTGACCAGAAATTGTGCAACACAGGTGGGTTGGCTCTGAAGCAGGATCAGGGATGCAGATCAGCGTGGGCTGGCAGCTCTGTAGTTTTAGTGCTGCATCTAAGACTGCCTAGGGTCTAGTAGCTATGTATGCTAGGATCTATAGAACCAGGGGTCAGCCTGCAGCTCTGAAACTACAGGGTCATAGTTAGCTGACAGGGGCTGCAGCCAACAACAGTCTATTGGACCTCTACCCAGGGCAAGTCTGCAGTTGTGTGGCCTAGACACAAATCATGGCTTAGAGCCTGGGAAGCTCAGTCCAGGTTATGCCCTAGCTCAGACCACTTGGAGCTTGTTGAAGGTTAGTAGCTCCCTGGCCTGAACTGCCCTTATGGTCCTTGAAAAGATACAGCACTGAACTCCTGGAGAAAGGAAATGGTAGGACCCCAGATAATACAAACTAGAATTACTCAAGGTCCCCAAATGCTCTCTGAAAGTGTACAGAACCTGGCCCTAACACAAAGTACCAATTTAAGAAGTAATGCTGGAAGAATGAGTAAAAAGACTCACAGTAACAAGCCAGAGATGCCCAAGTCACAAATCCAGAAGACATTAACTCCAAAACATTCACAAGCAGAGCTTCAAAGAAAAATACAACTTGGCTACAATTCAACTAGAATCCTAGAAAAAATGAGGAATTTTTAGAACTTTTAAAAATGGAATTATAAAAGGTACTAGCTGGGTAGCTAGGTGTTAGAGTGAATAGGATACTAGGCCTGGAATCACAAAGATCTGACCTCAGTAGCTGTATGACCTTGGGCAAGTCACTTAACCCTGTTTGCCTCAGTTTCCTCATCTATAAAATGAGGTGGAGAAGGAAATGGCAAAGCACTTAAGTATCTCTGCCAAGAAAACCCCACATGGGGTAAGAAGAGTCGGACAGAACTGAAAAATCACAGACCAACTGAAACATACTGACAAACTTGGCAAAGCAGAAGTTTAGGGCAACTTAGGTGACACAGTGGATAGAGCACCAGTCAGTAAGACTCCTCTTCATGAGTTCAAATCCAGCATCAGACACTCCTAGCTCTGTAACCATGAGCTTAATCCTGTTTGCCTCAGTTCCCTCATCTATAAAATAAGATGGAGAGAAGGAAATGGCAAACTACTCCAGTGTGTCTGCCAAGAAAATCCCAAATGGAGTCATAGGGAACGGGACACAACTGAAATGACTGAACTACTAAAAAGCTGGAAGAGATAAAAGTTTTGGAAGGAAGATTTAGAATAACAGCTTACTTTGTGCAAGAGGTACGATTCCTTATTCAAGGAATAGACTTAAAATTTAGAATGGACAAAAGAAGTTAATGACTGCAAGAGAAAAAAATGAAAGTCAGAAAATGATTTTTTTCAAATAGAAGAAAATGTGTGGAATCTCGTATCAAAAACATCTGATCTGATGGGAAAATTTAAGAATCATTGAATTACCTGAAAACTAGAACCAAAAAAGGAGCCTGGATATCATTTCAAAAAATTAAGAAAGACACATGCCTAGACATAATGGAAAAGGAAGACAAAATCAAAAAAAGTAACCCCCCAAATAGAAACTCCCAGGAATATCACAGCCAAAATCCAGAGCTTCTAAGTCAAAGAAAAAATACTGTGATTAGCCAGCAAGTGTTCAAACACCAAGGAGCCACAGTCCATCACACAAGATTTAGCAGCCACTACTTTAAAGGAGCAGAGAGCTTGAAGTATGGTATTCCAAAAAGCAAAAGATAAAGGCTTACAATGAAGAAAAATTTTTTTTACCCAGGAAAACTAAGTATAATCCTCCAGGGAGAAAAAAGGACTTTTAAATTTACAAGAATTTCTGAAGAAAATACCAGAGATGAATAGGAGCTCTGAAATAAATATAAGTGAGCCAGTGGAAGGAACTATACAAAGAGGGAAGTGTTTACCTTCTAATAAGGAGAGATGATACAAATATCCCTTTAGCATGCTAAATGTTATCTGGATTATAGAAGTTAAGACAGAGGGTCTAGGAATGGTCAGAAAAAGGAAGGGAAGGGGGGAAGCAAGGGTAGGGATTTATCCTACATGATCAACATGCACAAATGGAAGATTATATGAATAAGGAAGGTGTGGAGGGGAAGCAGGTGTCACTTGAACTTCAGTTTCATCTGAACAGGTCAAAGGTGGGTAGAACACAAGAGTTAGGTATAGAAATAGATTCAGGAAAAAAAGGGAAATAGGAAATGGGGATAAAGATAAATTCAGAGAAGGATTAGTTATAAACAAAACAAACTCTAAGCTCAGGGGTAAACTATGAAGAGAGGTTTAAAAGAAAAGTTAAGAATTAGGGTTCTGGGTAAAGAGAAGAGAAAAGAAGCAGGGAAAAGAACATTATCACATAGAACAGTGGTGCTGAGCATATTTCCTCCCACCACCTGCCTCCTCTTTGAAGAAAGTAGGGAGCAAAGAGATGAAAAAGTATAAGAGAACAGTAGAGAGAAAAATACACATATAAAAGAGAACTGTGAATGTGAATGGGATGAAGTCACCCATAAAATGGAGGAGGATGGTAGTGGATTAAGAAGCAGAATTCAACAAAAAGTGGTTTAAAAGAAGCACTTGAAACAGAATCGCAGTTAAAAGTAAGGCATAGGTAAAATAAAATCTGTTGTGCTTCAGCTGAATTTATAAAAGCAGAGGTACCTATCATGATCTCAGACAAAGCAATGGCAAAAAATAGTCTTCATTAAAAGAGATGGGATCGCGTTGGAAAATGCTATCCACATCCAGAGAAAGAACTATGGAGTTTGCAGATCGAAGCATACCACTTGCTATTTTTTTTTCTGTTGTGTTTTGTTTCCTCTTTCTGGTGTGTTTTTCACAGCAACCATCTGATTCCTTAGCAAACATGCTGTAATTCAAATGTATTCAATGGATGGTGTCCCTTTGGGAGGCTATTTTCCCATCTCATTTGTTTGCTTATTTTTTATTTATTTTTTGGTGAGGCAATTGGGGTTAAGTGACTTGCCCAAGGTCACACAGCTAGTAAGTATCAAGTCAAGCGTCTGAGGCTGGATTTGAGCTCAGGTCTCCTGACTCCAAGGCCGGAGTTCTATCCACTGCACCACCTAGCTGCCCCCTTTCCCATCTCTTTTTTTTTTTTTAATTTTGATTTATCAACAATCACTTCCATAAGCTTTTGAGTTTAAAATTTTTCTCCCCCTTCCTCCCACCAACCTCCACAAGATGGCGCACAAGCTGATATAGGCTATACATATGCATTCCTATTAAACATATTTTCACATTAGTGATGTT
>NW_020954585.1:24706559-24710765 GCF_900497805.2 Vombatus ursinus
AAAGTAAGGTATAAAACTAAAAGTTACTTGTTTTCTGTTGTTTGTTCACTACTTGCTTCCTTTACTAAAAATAACAGTAGAGCCCAAGTCAAGCAAAAGTAGAGTCTTTAATAGAACGGTAGCTAGACGTCACACATGAAGCTCTGTCCAGTTTGGGTCAGAGCAGTAGAAAACAACAAGCAGGTTGTCAGGGTCGGTCCATCTCTGCTTCTAGAAAAAAAAACATTGCACACTTTCCTGATGGTGAATTAGTTGTCAGTTGTCATGCTCAGCCTCTTCCATTTTATTTTATTTTTTGAGGCCACTGGAGTTGTGACTGGCCCAGGGTCACACAGTTAGTGTCAAGTGGTGTCTGGTCTGAGACCGGATTTGAACTCAGGTCCTTCTGATTCTAGGGCTGGTGGTGCTCTATCCACTGCGCCACTTAGCCGCCCCTGACCTCTTCCATTTTAGTGCAGAAAAGTAATACCTCATTTTATGACTTATAAGACTTCTGCCTCAAAACAACCCTGTGAATTAAGCAGAGAGCCCTAGTAATCCCATTTTTCAGGTGAGGAAACAACAATTCAAAGCCATTAGGTGACCTGGCCATGGTAAATCAAACTTTAAAGGAATCTGCTGTGCTCAGTTTTAAGGGGCTATAGAAGAAACTGACTATGATGAAGTGACCTTAGTATTATTATATTACTCAGTGCAAATTAGGCAGATGGGGATCCTATCTGATATGGGGTCTGAACATCTGATCTAGCCTTTGTGTCCGTGACTTTGTCAATGGGCAGACGATACCTGGATCATAAAGTGCCTCTGTTTATCATCAAGACTAGGTGTACAACTGACTTTTAGAGACTGGCTGACCTGTAGCCATTCAGTCTGGGACACCGTAACACATTAAGTTAGTCCAGAATCTAGCTGAAGAGATTAGAATGGATGTTCTGAAGCTAAGAGAAGGATGATAGGGGCAGCTAGGTGGTGCAGTGGATAGAGCACTGGCCCTGAAATCAGGAGGCTCTGAGTTCAAATCTGGCCTCAGACCAAACACTTGACACTTACTAGCTGTGCGACCCTGGGCAAGTCACTTAACCCCAGTCGCCTTTAAAAAAAAAAAAAAGGGAAAAGGATGATAGCAATTCTGTCTGTAACACATAGGAAAGTGTGCGGGAATTAAAAGCCATTCTGTGTCTTTAGTAATGAATAGCAAGGAGGTAAGTAGGCACTCAAATTGGGGGATACTTCTTAGAAAAAACTTTACCACCCAAGGGGCAGGTGGCACTAATGCATCTTTTCTTCCCCTCTACACAGCCACCCATCCTAACCAGCTTTCAGACATAAGACATGGACATACAGATCAAACTGCATACAATAAACATATAGAATATCTAAGCTTAACTAAACATCCTCGTTTCACAGATGAAGACACTGAGTCCGCAGAGGTGACGCGGCTTGCTGGACGTCACAAAGCCCATAAATGGCTGCCCCGTGACTAAAGCCCACATCTGCAGACTCCCCATCTGTCTACTTTTCTTCACAGGAGTCGTTCCTGGACAGGAGCTTCCCCTTCTGTAAAAGGAAAATGCTCCCCTGCGGCACTGACAGCGGAGGGGACGATGGCCTGTAAACACTGAACTTGGTCCTAAGGTTGTTTTTTGTTCTTACGCTGAAATTATATTGCGCTATACATTGTTCAAACTAATTAGTCCTCAGCAGGGGCTTGGAAATCTGTCAGATTTCACTGAAAACTTTTCACTGCAGTGATTTTTAACAGACTCCCTATTAAAAAGAAATATGAGAGTTGGAGCCGATTCCAAAAACAGGAAGGCTAAGCTAGGAACTAGGAGACCTGGCCAGTTTGTAAGTTTCCTGTATCTGTTTTTTCACCTACACAGTTAAAAATACCTATCTTACCTGTATCTCAATGTGATATAAAGATAATTGGGATAATGAATGTGAAAATAGCTGAAAAAGATGAAGACCAAACAGCACATTAGGCTTAAGCATTTTCAGTGCTATGGGTACAATATGTTTCTGGGCCGAGGAGGGTTTAGATGTAGTACTATCAAACTAGAAACAGACATTAGGAGAGATGTTAGGGTATTCCATAGGAAGTTCATGGACTGGTTATCCAAAGGATCAAAGCTTGGTCTGCAACTGGTGCTCCTCCCAAGTACTACAGCACACATTTACCTAGCAACCAGACATAAGCAGCAGCACACTAACACACTGTAGGAGTAAGAGGCGGAATTTCTTTTTATTAAGGCACATAAGTTATGTTTGGGGCCCAAGAGCTATAGTAGCCTCCTGGACTAGAAAAACAAGAATTCTCCCAGAGATAAAATTTCACAACAAGCAGCACCTCTTTAAACCAAAGTCCACTTTCTCAATACAACTGCTGTAGCTTACTATTATGGAGGCTCATCTACAGAAAAACTCATTCCCAACTGAAGAAGAGAAAGGTTCATCCGTGAGCAAGCTTGAGGTCCAAACAGACCCAGAACTCTTGGCACTTTGACTCCAAGCATTTCTCACCCATGGCTAGCTTCCTGGGGAAACTTGCATATGTGACCCAAGAGCTAAGAGCCTCCAATGCTTTGTGTTTAAACATCCCTTCTACTAAACACCTTCATGGGTACAGGGAAGACCCATCATCCCAAGTAACTATAACAGCCATTTGCTCCTCTGCAGTTTAGGAATGGATTTCCCTGCTACCATAAATACTGTCTACTGCAAATTTTTAATTTGCAGAGTAATGGCTTTGAGCAGAAGGATTATACTGGAGCTGCTTTCTCTGCTTCTGCACAGCATCCCCTAAATGGCTCTGGGCTTTTCTTTCATCGGAGAAGAGGCTGCTTAGCCCAGTACATCCCAGGCCTATTCCTGGGCCCTGCAAACCACAGTTCATCTGAATCAAGAAGGCCAGGAGAAAGCTGGACTCCAGGTTGAGGGTCTTTCTCCAAGTTCCAGTGACAAGAGAGGTTCCTTGGGCATCTTGCTGCAACAGCTCCCTGCCTTACCCTTCCTGTCCCTCAGTCATCTGTTCTGAGGGCAGGTGGTCCGGGTATGTCCGGGCTGGTGACAGAGGCCACATTTCCGTATTTTCTTTGTTGTGGGTTCAGTGTCTGAGTTAGTCCTAGGTCTTTTGCTTTTGGCTTCTGACCCCTGGCCCTGCCCCCTCCCCCCAAACCAAACTGGTCCAGATGTTCCTGAGGAAGAAACAAAGAAAACATTAATTTGCAAGCTGAGTTATCAGGGTAACAGGGAAGGAAAGTCACAATGGTCAAATGAGAATGGTGTCTGACTGACATCTTTGTGAAATAATACACTTTAAAGGTTCAGTATGTTTTTTACTAGCCACAACATTTAGAGGCAACAATGAAGTTTTCTTTCACTCTCCAGAGTGGTAATGAGATATAAAAGTATAATAAACAACACCAACTTCTGAATACATAAACCATTTCCAAAGACCTTGAAGTGTTTAAATTCCATGCACTCTCACAGTGCCACAGGGAAGGATTTTCATTTTACAGAAGGGGAAATCCATGTTCATGGAAGACTCCTGGCAAGGACATTAAAGGATTCAGTATATCAGCAAGTCTCTTGACTGGCATGTCATTCCTACTGTATTTCTCACCAATCATGATTAAAATTTAGTGAAACTCTTTTAAGTTCAGAATCTCTCTGCTCTCCACAGGTAAATCTCTTGACAGCTATCAACTTTTAGCACAATTATTTGTGAGGCAATGTGTTGATACAGCAAGAAAAGTACTGGCCATAGGGTCAGACCTGGGTTCATGGCCTGACTCCAACCACCACTTTGTGACCGTGGGCTTGTGACCACAAGCCTTAGATTCTCATGAAGAAAACTGGTATAATGTTTGTTTACCCTGCCTATAACAAGAACAAACACTGATAAGTGCCTAGTATGTGTCACCAAGCTGGACGCTAGGGATAAAAAAGACAAAAATAAACAATCACTGTTAAATTCCAAGGAATTTAACTTCTCCTGGGATGGGGCGGAGGGGGGCATTACCACATGTACAAAGATGTGACTAAAGGCAATTGGAAGTGAAGGAGGGCACCAAGTGGGCCATTAAGGACAGCTTCATGGAAGAGTTAAAAGCAGAGGAGACCCTTAGTTTTGAAAATGAAAGGCAGAGGGGCAGCTAGGTGGCACAGTGGATAGAGCACCGGCCCTGAAGTCAGGAGGACCTG
>NW_020954585.1:24710839-24725106 GCF_900497805.2 Vombatus ursinus
AGAGGGAGTCTTTTCCAGGCCTAAGGGACAATCACTGGAAAAGGACAGAAGGAATAGCCAGAGTGACAAGTGCTGGGAACAGCTCAGCTGGCAGCTCTGTTCAGTCAGAAGATAGAATATGTGACGGGGAGCAGTGGGCAGGTAGGTTAGAGCCAGATGACCCAGGGCCTAATATGCTAGGATGCACTTGTATTTGGGGAAGAGGGGGCCTCTGAGTGTTTATGAATAGAAAAGTGATCTAGTCAGACTATGTGCCTGAGACCATGTTGCCCAGCAGTCCTGGCAAAAGGTAACAAAGGACTAAACTTCACAGGAAGTGGGAAGAAGGGGTAGATACTAGAGCTGTGGAGGGCTGGCACTGATTAAACCTGGCAAATGACTGGATGTTACGGGAGGGAAGAATCAAGGATGCCTCAAAGGTATGAACCTTAGTGTGGTGCCCTCCACAGCAAGAGAGAGGGCCTACCTCACAGGAGTGGTGTGGACCAGATGAGAAAATTGGAAATTGCATTGCCAACCATAAAGTGCTATACAAACATCAGTTATTATCAGTATGTCAAAAAGTCTCCAGATAAGAGGTATTCCTCTTTCACAGAGTGATAGTCTTTGAAAACTGTGAGTATATAAAAAATGAGACTATCCCTTCACAAAATGTAATATAAAAATGAGTTTCTGTGCCTCTGACCCTTCTTGTTTTCTTTCCTACCATAAAGAATTACAATTATATGCCAGGTAGACAGGTGGTTACATTAGCATTTCAGGTGCTGAGATGCCTTATGGGGACAAAAGAAGCCCAATTTATAGTAGCAACACCGTATATGTATACATGTTTTGTTTTGTTTTGTTTTTTACTTTTTAAAGTGCTTTCATATTACCTGATTTAAAAGACTAATCTTCATATTACCAATATAAAGTTCAAAAATATCCTTGAGAATACAACAAATTAATTGTAATAGAACCAAATCATTACCAACACAAGTTTTGCCTGACCTCCCAGATATAACATTAACATTTTAAAATAATGTTTTTTGATAGATGCCATATTGAATACTCAATCTCTAAACTAGTGCAGAACTATACAATGTAAATGCAAAGAAGAAAAAAATGAACCGAGATGTTATATATGAAGCTGGTCAGACTTGGGTTGATGTGTTGGTTTTTCCTGAACTGTTTTTTCTTTTTCTTTTTTTATTCTTTGGCTCATGGAGTAGGGGAAGAGGTGGGGATATATGTATATAAGAAAGGAAGGTAACACAAAAACAAAAGATAGCAACACAAAACTTCAAATTATAAAGATGTCTATGCATACCCATGATCTGCCTCACCTGGCACCACGTTTTCATCAGCCCACTGAAAGAAGCCACACTGCTGCTCCCTCGGTTTTGAGCATGTGTGGAACTGCCGTCCCTTGTTAGGCCCCTCCTTTTGTACTGTCCGTTTGATGGCAGGTTGGTTGCACATACATGTGGCACTGCTGCTACTACTGCCATGGTTTCCAAACCCATCTTGCCTTCCTCCAAAATTTGTGGAATTCCCTTGGAAATGACTAAGAGTCCTTGTTCTTGAGAAAGAGGCCATTTCTGTTCCCTGCTGACTATCGGCCCACAGGAAGAAGTTGCAACTCCCCGTGTTGCACTTGTAGAAGTGTCTGCCCTGATTGGGCCCTTCTTTACGGACAGTGAGCAAGAGGGCTTCTTGGCCACAGTTACACATCACTGTGTTGTGACTCTCACTGGTAGCTGCGGAGGGCACAAGTATCCCGGCTGAGGGGTTAAGGGGTCCGGTTTGTCGTTCTGTGGAAGAGATGGAGTAACTGCCCTGGTTGTTTCCCATTCTGTTCAGGGACTGGTTAGCCTGTAAATGGTTGGTAGGCCGGCCTGCTGGCTGTGAAGCTCTGGAAGGGCCATTGGAAGATCTTAGGTCCAGGATCTGCATCAGGGTCTCATCACAACCTCCAATGCAGCCAACAAACTCCAGAGGCATGGTGGGAGGGACACTTCCTCTCTTGAATTTTAATTTCAACCTATTGGTTCCAAAAGAAAAGAAAAATCAAAACCAGGATACAGATTATCTTGCTTAATTAAGGAGAGATGTTAACTTTAAATATCTCCTCATTTTTTCTTTATCACTTTTTCCACCACTCAGCATATAATAAACATACCTATGTCAACTGGAACTGGTCATAGGTAGTAATTCTTATCCTTTCCAGGAGACCAAAGAGACTGCTAAGTGTTTCTGCAATTCCTAAATTGCAAATTTGAACTCATTTGCAAATCAAATCAGCCTAATCATCCAAATTCAAAAGTTTCAATTTTCCATGCTATAGCCTTGACATTTTTTAAAAGACATGACTGTATGAAAGTCTGATAAAAAATAAATGAGTAGCAAACTATTCTTGGAAATACACAAAAAAAAATCTGGGAGAAAGAGTAAGAGAATGTTACCATATTAAGGGAAGCCAAGAGATTAAGATAATTGTTCCTTATTCAACACCCCAACTCCTGGTAGTGTTAAGACTTAATTTACCAAGGCTAGGTGTCTACTCCTTTGGAGAAAGTCCTGATAGAAATGAATGAAAGGGCCTAGGACCAGGAACGGGCCTTCTGATAATCTCTACTTGATTAAAATTAAGAGCAATCCGATTAGCTACATTGTCATTCCAGTAGAAAAGAAAGAAAAAAAAATATAAGCTTCTTTTGGGGGTACTCCTGATCTTTACTTCCTCAGACTGACCTGTAAACAGGATGTGGTTTGCAGACTGGACACACACTGTCATCCTTACTGGCTTCTAGAACGGAATCTGGAAACCATATAGCTTTTCGGCAGTCTGGATAGCCCATGCAGCTGAGGTAGAACCTGTGGAATAAAGTCAATCTGGTTATCTGAAAAGATCCTGATAATCTTGAAACTAGAGTCAAACATCTAGAAATTTGTCATCCATCAGCAACCTAAGTTTTCCCCAATTAACAACAATAGCTGATTATTCTGAAGAGAGAAAGCTTAATGGGGTACACAGGGACTAATCTTGAAATCTAATAATAATATGTAATAAACCTATTTCTCATGTATAGGCAAAATGAAATAGCTTGGTACTGATATTAGTATGTAAAACTTCTGTGACACCTCTTAGTCACAAAAACTCAAGCTTTACTTAGATTAGTGACCACATGACTAAATTGACTATTTCTTTAAAGTTTGCCTTAGTAGATATTTTTACCAGAAAAAGCAAAAATAATTTAAAGGGCAAATTCTGATTCTAATATAAACTTACTTAAATAATCAATCACTGACTAATCCAAGTTACCAGTCCCAATCCCCTCAATGAAGCCAGCATTTCTTCTGTCTCTAGTGCAGGAGCATTCGTATTCAGCCCTCTAACTGCAGGTATAGTCCAGGATTCTGTCCTGGCCCTCTTCTCTTTTCTCTCTAAACTCTTTCACTTGGTCACATCATCAGCTCCCATGGTTTACTTATCCTCTCTATGTTGACGACTCTCAGATTTATCTATGACTGGCCTAAGTTTCTCTTCTACATTCCAGTCCAGCATCACCAGCTGCCTATAGGACATTTCCCACCAGATGTCCCCAGGGATCTCACACTCAACACATCCAAGAAACTTTATTATCTAAATGCCTAAATCCCTAAAGCCATCTCTTCAGATCTTTCCTATTTTTGTAGAAGGTACAATTATCCTTCGAGTCACACAGATGTGAAACATCAGAATCATCCTCAATGCTCCACTCCCCCTCACTCCACATATCCATCCCGTTGCCAGTTCTTGTTGATTTGTTCTCCACCACATCTCTCCAGTCCTCCTTCTCTCCCCTCACATGGCCCCCCATTATAGTTCAGGTCTTCATTACCTCTTACCAGGAACTACTGCATAGCTTTCACATGGCTGCCAAAGTGACTGTTCTAAAGCATGAGTCTGACCATGTAATTCCCCTGTGCATTAAATTCCAGCAGTTCCCTATTACCTCTGGATTAAATATAAGTCCCTTTGGCATGTAAAGCCTTCCATAACCTGGCTTCATCTTACCTTTCCAGCCTTAAACATTAATGCTCTTTATACATTCGTCAGCAGCTCAGTCACACTGGCCTTCCTGTGGCTCTTGACACACAACAGTTCCTCCCTCTCCTGTTTCTGTGCCTTCAAAGAAGCTGTCCCCCACTCCTGGAATGAATTTCCTCGTCATGTTGCTTCTAAGAATCATTAGCTTTCTTCAGAGCTCAGTTCAAGCACCAGCTCCTATTGAAACCTTTCCTGTTTCCCCCAAGCTACTAATGCCCTCACTCAAAATCACCTTGTTTTTAATGGTATATATTTTGTATTATTTATATATGCACATGTTATCTCCTCAAACAGAAGGTAAGTTCCTCCAGGGGAAGGGTTGCTTCACTTTTTCCTTCTCTGGTGCCTAGCACATAGTAGGTGTTTAATAAGTGCTTACTGTTTGACTCCTTCTCTCTCTCTGGAGATGGAGAGAGTTACAGGCAAAGGCAAATATTCTCTCCCCTTGCATTACCAAGCAGCCTGCCTTTTAACTGTCTATGTGTCCAAAGCCAAATGGTCTCTCTGATTCAAATTCTGAACCTGCAGGTGAACTTGATCAAAATTAAAGCCTACTGAATGAAACACATTACTCTGAACATTCACAGAAGTCAACAAAGCCTTCTGTAGCTCATCAACCTATTCAAATACTCCTGGTAGACCTCCTATGTTTAGAATGAAATGACAAGTATGGAGATCTCTCAAAAACATGAAATAAACTGATATAGTAAGTGCTTAAATACCACAAGTGGAAACTTCTAGACAGACAGAACGTCAGAGAGAACACACCCGCCATTCTTCTTCTTCTTGAGCACCATGTCTTTGTTACATTGTGGACATTTCTTGATAGTTGCTGGCATTGCTGGGTAGATTTCTTCTTGGCCAACCGCTGCAGCCATTTCTCCAAAATACTGAGACAATGCTTCATCCAACCTACAGCGAAGACACACAGGCACATGCATCAGCCTGCTTACTCTGCGGGTGTTTTCACAGTTGGGTATACACAAGACACATACCTATCATTCCTGACCACTGAACCAATCCAGTTACATTTGTCATAGAAAAGGGGCTGCAAGTCAGCGGTGAGCTGACGGAATAGCTCCTGACGGCTCTTTACTCTGGTTCCCAGCAGGGGCGCAGTTAGAGGCAGAGGGGACAGTGGCGCCACCTTCCACCACCATTCAACCCCTGGTGAGAACCAGGGTATCTGGGAGAAGCAGACATGCCACAAATGTGCCAAGCACAAACTCTAAAAAGTAAACGAGATCATTTGGGTTTTCAGTCAAATCAGGTCCCGTGCTTACTTTCAAAATCAGAGCAGGGGAAAACAAGATGTGGCTTCCAATCAAAAGCAATACAAGCTTCTCATTAATGAGCAGCTAAAAAACAAACAGAACACTTGCCCAAACTAAGACTAAGAGCCCAATTAAAAACATTTTTGGGGTGAAGGGACGGATTATTTTTTAAAATTTATTTTTATTCTGAACTTAGCAAGGAGACTATTTTGAAGGACTGCATTGTCTGCAATTCAAGGCAGAGTTAAGATGATCATAACAAATGCCATTCAAGGTTCAGCTAATGGGTCCCTTTCTATACAAAGCCTTTTCTGACTCCCCACCCCAAATTTATCGTTGTTTAGTTGTTTCAGTCGTGTCCAATTCTTTATGACCTCATATGGGGTTTTACTGGCAAAGATATTGGTTTGCCATTTCCTTCTCCAGTTCATTTGACCCATGAGGAAACTGAGGCAAAAAGAGTTGACTTCCCCAGGTCACATAGCTAGTGTCTGAGACAGAATTTGAACTCAAGTCTCTCTGAGTCCAGGCCCAGCACTCCAACCATCCAACCAACCACCCACCCACCCACCATTCCCACCCCCCAAGTGCAAATTACTCTGTATTTACTTTGTATACATTATGCACTGACTTTTCTGGGTACGTATTATTTGAACGTGTAAAGGTCCTTGAAACTAAGGCCTTTTTCATTTCTTGCCTTTATATCCCCAGCACCCAACATAGTGCCCTGCACATAGATGGCATTGAAAAGTCTATTAAATGATTGAATATAGTACTTTTAAAATTTGCTAAGTGCCTTACAAATATCTTACTTGAGCTTTACAGTAATCCTGTGAAGCAGGTACTACCAGTGTTCCTATCTCTACTTTACAGATGGAATAACAGAGGTGCGGATAAGTTAAGCGACTTGCCCATGGTCAATCTGCTAGTAAATGCTGGCAGTGGGGTTTGAACCTAAGTCTTTCCAACTCTAAGCCTACCACTTTGTATATGACACTAAGTTGAGTGAAACTTCTGCTTAATTTTTGAATCTGATCTGTATACAAAACATTTTCAGACAGATACTGGTGCCAAAACATGAGAAACATTCAAAGCCAAAGCATCAAGGGAAGGGGCCCCACCCTTAGGCCATTCACCATAAGACATGGGTTGGTGGGGAAGGAGAAGCTAACCAAAATGTCAGCAATGCCCAGCAATTACCCAGTCCACTTCTCTGCTGACTCACTCCTGCTGTAGCCTCCAATACTCATTTTAGATAAGAACAGGAAGAAAATTTATCCTACAATTCCCTCAAAGGACCTCAAGTAACAGTTCTTGGGCTGGGAAAGTCTCATTGGTACTCACTTGTTGGCATGGGCCACAGCTTCGATGAAAACTTGCTTATATTTCTGGATCTGCTGTCTCAGGACGACATGCTTATCCTTTTTCCCCTCGCAAATAAGTTTCAGGTCAGCTTCTAGCTCAGCCCGGAGGTCAGGCTTAGACATCTCATAGCCCATGGAATCATAACCTGCCAAAGGAAAGACTACCATTAGTAAACCCAACATGGCTCCTCCATGGGAGTACAACGCTACCTGCCACTTTGTCTGAGGAAGAGAGGACTCTGAGCTTACCTTCCACCAGCCCCATGCCCAAATGTCCTGGGAGGAATCGTTTATCAGGGGTTAGTCCCACGTACATCCGTGATTTGATGGTCTCGATATGCTCCGCATGAGTCGCATCCGTCCCTGGAAACAATTTCAGTCACTTCGGGAGTACAGACAAAACCCCACATTAACAATCTATTAGAAGTGAACTACATTTAGTTTCTGTCAGACTCAAGAGGATCAGCAACAATGGTTTTTTGAAAATATGTTGACCTTTTTGAATGTCCAACTTTTGAGGGTACTTGGGGAAAGAAATGAACGATCATTTTTACTAAGCATTTACTATGAGCCAGGCATCGTACTAAGCATTTTACAAATATCTCATTTGGTCCTCACAGCTGTCTGTGAGATAGGTGCTATTTTATCCCCATTTTACAGATGAGGAAACCAAGGCAGAGAGAGGTTAAGTGACTTCCCTAGGGTCACACAGCTAGTTGGAGAACATCTGAACTCATGTCTTCCCAAGTTCAGGCCCAGTGCTCTATACACTGCATTACCTAGCTGCCTCTTGGTGACTAATTGCTTGTGATCAATCACAAGCCAGTGGTGTAGACAATAACATAAGCAACTGACCAAAATAAATAATCTTTGTTGCCACGATGACAATGAAGTATTTGACAAATATAGTTGCTTTATGTGGCCTCATGGCTCAGATTAATGCAAAGACCTGGATTTGGAATTTCCAGGAAATTGGTACTCGGGAAGCTGGTACACACAAGAGCTTTATTTTTATGTGGTGTAGCAAGAAGGCAAAAACAAAAAACAAAACAAAACAAAACAAAAAACACACACACAAACATATTATATGGCAATATAAACAGACAGGTTCATCCCCATGGATACAAGAAATTCACCCATTGTGAGGGAGAGGGACTTGTGTCACAGACAAAACACACTCAAAGTTGGGCTTCAAGCAGGAAGTTATATACCCTAAAAACAAGCTTGATGGAGAAGAGGTAAGAGGTGCCAGACATGGCAGGGGGCATTCCTAATCAGACCAAGATGTGGTGGGAAGTTCTCAGGGTAACTAATTGATCCCAGACTTGGGTAGAGGGAGTTTCTTTGTGGACCAAAAATTGGGAGAGGGTTTGACTAGGCTATCTGAGGCAGCAGGAAAGGAATGACTCAGGCCACTGTAGTCAGCACCAAGTTTTATCCAATCAGAAGCTACAAGCATTAACTGCTTGACACAAGGCCAAACAGTGGAAAAATACAAAATTGTCTGCCACTGCCTATATGCTTTATGGGCACTGAGACTGCTTAGCCAAAGTGACTCCATATTGGAGTCCTATCATTACAACATCAAACAATATAAATATTACAGTTACCACAACAGTGAAGCTCTTATTTTGAAAAGTTTATGATTCCAGGCTTTTTACAAAATGCTAACAAAGGAAATATTCCATTGCAGCCAAACATCTGATCACCCTTTGGCTAAAGGAAATGCCCACTCATAATAAAGTTCCCTGACGTGACAACCCAAGGATTCCTGACCAATGCCGTGTTTCTCCATGAGGGCGATAAGATCTGCTTCTGTGAGGAGTTGGGGCGGGCTGGTCTCACCATCCACCATTTCTATGGTGGTTGGCTGGAAGCAGGAGCCTTTCTCATAGATGGGAATGACCTGAAAAAGCAACAGCCTCTAGTCAAATACTTCTTTAGTCATGTTAATATAAAATGCAATTTCAAAACCAAAGAAAGTCTACTGCCCTGTGCCACACCCCTAGGGATCAGAGAGGTTCATAAAGAGTCAGAATAATCAATACTGGGGAACAACATGCACAACCTGCACAAAAGAGTCTTCACAGGGGTTGAGAAGAGAGATAATTTAAAATGTAAAACTCCACTAGCTATTAAACGCATCTAAATCAAAATAATTTTAAAACTACTACTGCACACCTGTTAAGCTGTCAAAGATAAATTAAAATCATTAAAATCTAACGTTCGGTCAACCAACACACAGTCTTAAAGTCTCTGTTACGTGTCAAACTGTGTGCTAGGCTGGGAGAATAAACACAAAAATGGGAGTCCTTGTTCTCAAGCTTATATTCTCTTGAGTAAAACATGTACATATATATATGTTTACAAATTCACAAATATATGGAAAATATATACAAAATAAATACAATTAATTTAAGGGTGGGGCTGCTAGTAGCTGAGAAAATCAATAAAGACCTCATGTTTTTTGTTTTTTAGGCAATTAGGGGTAAGTGACTTTGCCCAGGGCACACTGCTAGTAAGTGTCAAGTGTTTGGTTTGAGATTTGAACGCAGGTCCTCCTGACTTCAGGGCAGGTGCTCTATCCAGTGCGCCACCTAGCTGTCCTTTTTTTTTCTTCTTGTTGTCAAGTTTTGTTTTTTTTTTGGTGAGGCAATTGGGGTTAAGTGACTTGCCCAGGGTCACACAGCTAGTAAGTGTCATGTGTCTGAGACCTGATTTGAACTCAGGTCCTCCTGACTCCAAGGCCAGAGCTTTATCCACTGTGCCACCTAGCTGCCCCTAGAAAGGCCTCATGTTGAAGGTAGGGCTTATACTGAGCTCAAAGTAACTAGAGATCATGGGGGGTGGAAGGAAGGGACTCAATATGGAGCAAAAAGATGGGAGTGTGGTCCATGAAAAATAACAAGGCCAGTAGTGAGTAATAAAGCTTGAAAAGTAGATTGGAATCAGGTTAAGAAGGGCTTTAAATGCCAAACAAATAAATGTGCATTTGATCCTAGAGGCAATAGGGAGCCACTGGCTCTTCTGAGTAGGGGACATACATGTCAAACCTATGCTTGAGAAAAATCACTTTGGCAGCTAGAAACTGGAATGGGGAGGAGAGAGATTTGAAGCAGAAGTCTGCTTGCAATAGCACAGTAGTACAGTCAATGAGGGGCTGACCTCTTGTGGTGGCCACATGAGGAGAAAGAAGGGGAGAGTTGCTGTGGAGACAGAATCAACAAGAATCCAAACAAATGACGGGATATATGGTACAAGGGGAAGTAGAAGTTGAGGCTGACAGTGGTTGTGTTTTGAACATGTGGAGTATGAGATACCTGCAGAAACTCCAGTGGGAAATGTTGCACAGGTAGCTGGTGATGTAAGACTGGAGTTCAGAGATAGACCAGGGCTGGATACCCAGATCAGAGAGTCATCTGCACGGAGATGATAACTGAATCCATGGGAGCTGATAAGGTCACCAAGTGAAAGTATATCAAGAGTACATGCCAACAAAGGAAATACTCCACCATGGGCAAACATATGATCCCCCTCTGGCTCAGGACAGAAACCCGTATATTACCCATAGTTACAGGGGAGAATGTAGGTGGTGATCCAGCAAAGTATACTAAAAAAGGAAAATCAGATGGGTAAAGCAGAACCAAGAGAGAATAGTCACAATGTCTATTCCTTCAGAGAGGTTAAGAAGTATGAGGACAGGGGGCAGCTAGGTGGTGTAGTGGATAGAGCACTAGCCCTGAAATCAGGAGGACCCAAGTTCAAATCTGGCCTCAGACCAAGCACTTGGCACTTACTAGCTGTGTGACCCCGGGCGAGTCATTTAACCCCAATTGCCAAAAAAAAAAAAAAAAAAGTATGAGAATGAAAAAAAGGCACTGGATTTAGCAATTAACAAATCACTGGTAACCTTGGAAAGAACGGTTTCAACAGTTGCATAAGCCTAACTGCAAGGAATTAAAGAATGAAAGAGTATAGACAACTCCTTCTAAGAGTTTGGCTGTGAAAGGGCAAAGTAGTGGAAAGTATCTTTAGGGGAAAAATAGTCAAGTGAGGGTTTGATTTTTTTTTCCCCATGGATGCAGGGGCCAATAGACAAGGAAGGCTTGAGTTGGGGAGGCTAACTCCTGAAGCAACCTGGCTGAGGAGACAGGATCAAGAGTACAAGTAAAGGAGGTGGCCTTGTCGAGAAGGTCCTCCTATGCATCAGAGACTGTAGTAAAAGAGGAGAGGGGAAGCGGGGATGATGTCAAGCAGTTTTGAGATGTAGGGGATGTAGAGGAAAGGAAGAGAGCTCATGGAAAGAATGGCTTATATTTTCTCAGTAAATTGTGAAGTGAAGACCTTTGCTAAGAGGGTGAGGGGAGTAGGTGCTATAAAAGACTTGGAGAAGAGAATGTGTGTAAGAGCCACAGTGGGGAGTGTGACAGAGAATCAATTAGGGAAGAGTAAAAAGATTGCCTGCTGTATCGAGAGACTTGCTGGGAGAAGAAACAAATGCGTAGTGTCCCACTACTAATTTTTGTTATTTACATAACCACTGTCCAGCTTTCATAATAAGTAAGAGCTAAGGAGACAGATGGTAGGGGTAATCCAGGGTTAAGGCTTGGCAAGGAATATGGAGCAACTGGACAACAGGGCAATGGATCTAAGAGTAGAAAACTACAATTGTAAAAAGCTTAAGTCAAGTTGAGGAAGGGAAGAAAATGAATCCAGAGGAGAGGAGGATGACATAGGAGAGAACCACACAGAGGGAAGCAGAAGTCACAGTGAAGAGAAAAAATCAGTTGAAGAAGAGTGAGGCATATGGGAAGATGGAAAGATAGGAGGTTATAGTCAGATAGGAAGAATTCTAGAATTACTGGTCATAGAATGTCCCTGAGGACAGAAATGTTTTCGTTTTTGTCTTTGTAGCTCTAGCCTTTAGTACAACGTGTGGTACGTGGTAGGTACTTAAACTGATTAGAAATGAAATGCTTGTGGGTGACGGTGAAGTGAAGGGGTACGACTGTCCTGGTGTGTGGCTGAAGTGGAGGTGAGCAGGAGGTCTTCGGAGGTGAAGGGAGCCCAAGATGGGGAGCGCAGCAGCAACAGACTCATCAGTACAACGCTGGTAACCGTAAGAGGGCTTAGTATTACCAGAGAGAACTCTAGCAACACGTATTAAGACCTATAAAATTGTCCAATGTTTTTGTCCAGGTTATTCCGTTTTGATGAACCCTTCCCCCACTACCACCCCAAGGAAATCACACAAGAGATAAAAAGGTAATTTGTACAAAGATGTTCAAAACGGCGCTATTTATGGAAATGTAAAATCTAGATCCAAACTGAATAACAAACAATTAGAAAATCAACAAACAAACTATGCTATATTAAAGTGATGGAGTAATACTGAGTTACTGAAAACCAATGTGTGAAAAATGCTAATATGCAGAAGTGATTAGAGGCATACTCTGTATGAAGCCTGGGTCAACCAACCTGATTTTTAAGTAGAACTGTTAATACATCACAACCCTGCTATGTTATTTGGCTAATCCCCCATTTATAATATTTATTGTTCCTATGAAATTATTGCCTGAGACATTTTTTTTGCCTAACATTATGTTTTTCAAGAACCAATATCAACAGAAAGGGGTATACAAGGTATTTAAAATAGTAAATGGGAAAAAATTAAGACATAAAATGATATGTACACATAGATCACAACTATGTAAAAAGATGTATATATATACTTTAACAAAGACTGGAAAAAGGATGTGTAGATAGGATGGTATAATCAAACGCACCAAATTTAAAATCTGAAGCCCTGTAGTCAAGTCCCAATTCTGACATTTCTTAATTAAGTTAATCGGAGCAACTCATTTTACCTGCTGGAGCAACAAACATATGATACTTACCCTATCCACTTTTTAGGGCTCTGAAGAATATGGTCTTAACAACCTTCAAGTGTTATTATTATTGAGCTGCATATTGATTGAGTTTTACCTCTACAGGGAAGGGGAGAGTAAATTCATGTTGTGTTTGGTTTCTTTTTTAAAGAAACAACCTGGCTTTCACCTAGGGCTAACTTCCCTCAAAACACAATTGAAAATGCAAACGTTATATATAAAAAATTGACTTCCTTAGAGTTAATGAATGTCTTTGTTATTCAAACCCACCTTGTCACTCCATTTATCATATATATAAACATCCAGATAGTTTCTGGCCAGAATCATGAGACCATGAGCAACGAAGCGCTCTTGAGCAATATCAATCTCTACAGTGGTTTCTTGTCCCTGAGCATCCTGAGAGCAACAGGCCAGGAAATGGCGAACAATAAACTCATACAGTCGTTGTTCATTCCCCTAATAAGAAAAGAAAATTTTTTAAAATGGGGGGGGCAGCATGTCAATTAAAATTCACCCCTTCTCCACTTTTCAATTAAAAATTCTGAAAGCATTTGGTACCACATTCCCTATAACACTGTGTACAAATGCGGAAAAAAACAAAATGGAATTTCCAGATGTCTAAAATTTTAGATTACTTTAGAATGATACTAATCAACATAAGAGAGTCATGAAAAGAAAGTGAGTAAATCAACCTAAAATAATAATAACGGGAAGTAGTCTTATTTCGTCTATGTTTTGAGGGATTAATTTAAAAAGGAAAACAAGATATAATTCAGTTCATTTTACTAACAGTCATAATACATATATACACATATCTCACTTGTTAAAAGAAATATAACACAACTGGACTTGAAAAATGTTTTCATTTCCCCAAAATGACTAAGCTAACATTGGTTACTGTGCATTATTTTTTTTTGAAGGGGGAGGGTGGGGCAAGGCAATTGGGGTTAAGTGATTTGCCCAGAGTCACACAGCTAATAAGTGTTATGTGTCTGAGGTCAAATTTGAACTTATGTCCTCCCAACTCCAGGGCCAGTACTCTATCCACTGAACCACCTAGCTGTCCCAGTTACTGTGCATCATTAATCAATCACTTTATAAACTATTTACCAAGTATCTATGAAATCAGCAGTATGCTAGACCATAGCAGGAGCTGCAGAATAAATACAGGTCAACATACATACTTGAATAGGCAAAAGAAAAGAAGGAAGCAGGAAGCAGAGAGATGGAGGGTACAAGCTGGTGGACAAAAAAAGAGACCAGAGGATATATATCTTGAGATGTAACAGGAAATAAGGTTGGAAAAGTGATATAAGTGAGCCAAGTTAAGTCACCAAGCATTTTTTAAGTGCTCACAATGGGCCCTGCACTGTGCTAGGGATGGGCAGAAAAAAACGATTTGATGCAGCTGGCAACATGGACAATCATAGCCTTCAATTCTTTCTTCCTGTTTAAAAAAATTATTTCAGAGTTGAAGGACCCACAGAGAAAATGTTAATGTGGGGCAGCTATGTGGCGCAGTGGATAGAGCACCGGTCCTAGAGTCAGGAGGAGCTGAGTTCAAATCTGGCCTCAGCCACTTGATACTTAACTAGCTGTGTGACCCTGGACATGTCACTTAACCCATTGCCTAGCAAAAAAAAAAAAAAAAAAAAAAAAAAAAAAAAAA
>NW_020954585.1:24725125-24725893 GCF_900497805.2 Vombatus ursinus
TTTAACACAAAGTAAATTCCTGCTTGCCACACTGGGATATTCTAGATGGTACAAGAAGCAAAATTAATGGGGGTGTTCTCAGCATATGACTAAAGGGACTTGTCCAGACCTACCTGCAGATTACAAGTGTATTTGGTGGGGTGAATGGGAGGATGAGCTTGGTCAGATTTTTTCCCGTTACGAGGGGTAGGGCCACCCCTATCTAGAATTCGCTGGGCAAAGGCTCCCCATTGTTGGTCATGTATCTGCTGCTGCACCAAAGCTGTCAGGTTTAAGTCTTGGGGGAAAATATTTGTCTCAGTTCGGGGATAGCTGATATACCTTAAAACAAAGGCAGACAGATATTTACAAACAATTCTAAACTAGTTCAGCTGGCATTTGCAAAAGCTAACAACTTGAACAAACTGGGGTTTAGCTAATATCAAAGCTGGTAGAACTAACAAATATTTACGAAATGTTTGCTAGGGAGGCACTAAATGACAGCATAACACTTCAAATACCTGTGATTTTATCAAGGTATATAACTAATGATGAAGATCACAGTCCCTCTAGGACTTAGCAATGTTTAAAAGCTGCTCAGGCTAAAAAATTTAATCATTCTGTAACCAACATGATGATAAGCTTCTCCAAATTGAGGCAGAATAATCTTGGGACAACAAATATATCAGATGTATATCATACCTTTCCACCTCGGTAGGGCCCGAGAAAGCTTGTGCTTCAGTGGCACGCACGCGCACACACACACACACACACACACACACACACACA
>NW_020954585.1:24725925-24726406 GCF_900497805.2 Vombatus ursinus
ACCTCATGATGAGGCACTGGAGTAAAACTTCAGTGGCAGATATACAAAGATTAAATTAAAGTCCCTTCATAAATGTTACAATCTTGCTGAGGAATGTAGTCTACAAAAGGTAGAAAGTGGTCTGTGAAGTCCAAGAGAGGAAAAAAATCATTGCTACCCATTAGTAGGATGGGGAGATACCAGGAAAGCCTTCATGAAGGAGTTGGCATTTGGAATGGGCCTAAAAGTAGACAAAATTTCAATGGACAACTTTATTAAAGGAATGAAGGTAAATCCAGCTTGATTTAGAAACTGAAAGGATGGTGAGATACGGAGAAAGAGTCTTGAATACCAGCTGAAGGAATACAGTCTTTAATTGATAGACAATGGAGAATCACCAAGAGGCAGAGTGGTGTAATGGAGAATGTATCAACCTTTAAGTCAAAAATACCTGAGTAGGGGCAGCTAGGTGGCACAGTGGATAGAGCTCCAGCCTTGGAGT
>NW_020954585.1:24726471-24726793 GCF_900497805.2 Vombatus ursinus
GTTCCAGTATTTGACAAAAACTGCTGAGAAAACTGGAAAACGGCATGGCAGAAACTAGGTACAGACCAACATCTCACACCATATATACAAGATAAGGTCAAAATGGGTATATGATTTAGACATAAAGGGCGATACCATAAGCAAGGAATAGTTTACCTGTCAGATCTATGGAGAAGGGAAGAATTTATGACCAAACAAGAGATAAGGAAAGCATTATGAAATGCAAAATGTATAATTTTGATTATATATAGGGAACTGAGTCAAATTTATAAGAATACAAGTAATTCCCCAACTGATAAATGGTCAAAGGATATGAACAGGC
>NW_020954585.1:24726887-24776777 GCF_900497805.2 Vombatus ursinus
GTTGGAGAAATGTGGGAAAATTATAACACTAATGCATTATTGGTAGAGTTGTGAACTGATCAGACTATTCTGGAGAATAATTTGGAACTTTGTTCAAAGGGCAATCAAACTCTGCATACCCTTTGATCTAGCAATATCACGACTAGATCTGTATCCCAAAGAGATCATAAAAAAGGAAAAAGGACCTACATATACAAAAATTTTTATAGCAACTCTTTTTGTGGCGGCCAAGAATTGGAAATTGAGGGGATGCCCATCAATGTGGTTTCACAAGTTGTGGTATATGAATGTAATGGAATATTACTGTGCTATAAGAAATGATCAGTAGGCAGATGTCAGAAAAATCTGGAAAGACACATAAACTGATGATGAGTGAAATGAGCAGAACCAGGACACTGTACACAGTAATAGTAACACTTTGCGATGACCAACTTTGATAGACTTAACTCTTCTCAGTAATACAGTGATCTAAGACAATTCCAAAAGACTCATGATGGAAAAACGCTATCCACATCTAGAGAAAGAACTGATAGTCTGAATGCAGATCAAAGCATACTATTTTCACTTTGTGTGTGTGTGTGTTTTTTTTCCTTTTCTTCTGTTTCTTCTTTTACAACATGTGGAAATATGTTTTACATGATTACACATATATAGCCTATATCAGATTACCTGCCATCTTGGGGAGGGAGAGAGGGAGGGGATGGGGGGGGGAGAAAAATTTAAAAGTTCCAATCATTCAATAAATGAATGTTGAAAATTGTCTTTATATGTAATTGGAAAAAATAAAATACTACTTTTTAAAAAACCACCTAAGTTCAAATCCTATCTTTGATACCTATCTACAAAGTAACCCTAAGCAAGTCACTCAACCTCTCAATTTTCCAGCACTGCCCCAAGCAACCCTCTAAGATTAAAGAGCTGGAGAACAGTTACTAATCCGCACTGGCAGAGGAAGCACCCTCATGGGGAAGCTCCCTACAACTGATGAAACAATATATCTGGACTGGAAAAAAGAAGACTAAAACCAGTGAAGGATTTTAAGTAGAGGACTTGACAATCAGATACGTGCATGAGAAAGAATAATCTGGCATCATATAAAGAATGAATTAGAGAGGAGAGAGAGTAGAACTAGCAAGAAGTCTCAGAAGGCTATAACAACAATTCAGATAATAAGAACCTAACTAGGTGGAAGCAGAGAAGGAGAAACGGATATGAGATATTGTGGAAGTAGAATTGATAAGACTTGCAACTCGCTGGAGGTGGAAGGTAGGCAAATGGTAGTGCCAAAGGCAGAAAGAGGCAGGTACAAAGGAGGAACATGTTTTTTAGGGAAAAGATATATTAACACTAGACAAGTTTAGTGTCAGTAGGACATCCAGGTAGGCCCAAAATCCCAGTGATTCTGGGATACAGTTTCCTAATGTGGTGAAAAGCAGTAGGTGTTTCATCAAGTCATCTCACTCAAATAAGTAAAGGATAGCTTAGAAATACAGGTGATAGCAGAAAACACAATTGATAGTAGCAAGGGAGGATCACCGGCCCACATTTTCAGCCTGGATACCAACTGTGATTCTGGCCAGTCACTTAACCTCTCTGTGATTTAGTACTAGAGAGCTGGAACAGGCCTTAAAGACGATCGAGTCCAGAGGTTCTTATTTTTTTGTCTCATGGAGCACTCTGGCAATCTGTCGAAACCTAAAGACCCCTTCAAAGAATAATGTTTTTAGGGGCAGCAAGGTGGTGCAGTGCATAGAGCTCTGGCCTTGGAGTCAGGAGGACCTGAGTTCAAATCTAGTCTCAGATACTTGACACTCACTAGCTGTGTGACCCCGGGTAAGTCACTTAATCCTGATTGCCCCAACAACAACAACAACAACAACAAAAAAAAAGAATAATGTTTTTAAATGCATAAGAAACATCAGTTTGCAAAGCAAACCAATTACACTGAAATACAGTTATCAAAAGACAAAGTCAGAGATCCCAGGTTAAGAACTCCTCATCTAAACCACCACTTCCATTCTACAGGAGAGGTCAGCCAGCTGCGCAGGTACCTTGCCGGACTCAAACCCAGGCTCTTAATCCAAGGATGTTTCCATTCCACCACCGAACCCTTCAACAGCCTCATTTTTCAGGTGAAGAAATATCTCTTAACAATTCAATTCAATTCAACAAGCAGTTATTAAGGACTCAATATATACCACAAACTGTCCTAGGGACCGGGAACACAAAGACAAAAACAAACCAGTCTCTATATTCTACAGGAAGGAGGAAGAGTTAACACACGCACAGGTAAATACATACAAAATATATCCAAAGTAATCTTGGGAGTGGGGGTGGGTGAGACAGCTAACACCTAGGGAGATCAAGAAAGGCAATGTCTAAGGGGAGCCAGAGATTCCAGGACATAAAGGGGAGGATGAAGAACATTTCAGGGATACACGGGGGACAGCCTATGCAAAGGCTTTAAGTTCTGAAATGCTATGATTCTATAGCTAAGCCTGATTAGGATAAAATATACACTTGCTCCCTCAAGTTCTATTACAATTGGTTAAATAACAACATTTATGTACAGTAGTGTATGTAAAGTGAGTAGAAAAGGTAAATAACAAGTAAAACCTACATTTTCAGTTCTACATGAGAGTTGCTGTGAAAACCAGATGGCCTTTTGGTGTTTTACCGTAAGATTTGTTTCTTAAATATATAGTTCTTGTAAAGGTACGCTAAACCTTATCTCTTTAATCCAGAATACCTACCCCTGAGTATAGAGCTTTTCAGCAATTCTCATGGTTTCTTTGGCATTTATCTTCAACTTTCGAGAAGCCAATTTCTCGAGTTCCTGTTACATGAATAAAAATTTCACATTAGGAACCACTGCATAAATCAAGAGTAAAATAGCTAGAAAATTCAACCTTGAAAGATAGTCCGTTTAATCAACATCCTTGCAGCTATCACTTTCCTATGCTTGTAAGCACGGAGAAATAAAAAGCACTACTCATTTGAAGAAAGTTAGAAGGATGACAACTTGGGACCATGCCGTCTGAAAATTGAAAGAACCTATTAAAATTTTCTGATATGGATATGTAGCATCACAAACTTACTATTTTTTAGACAATTTTATTGGCTATAGAATTTATTAACAGTATCACAAATAATACAAAGGCATATTTATAATTAAAACAGTGTATCAGCTATGAGAAAGATCACATTCAGAGTTACTTATAATCATCAACTGCAACCACTGACTTCTCCACAGAAACTGGAAAGGTAACCCCACCATTCAGTTCTCTCAGTAGAGCAAATTCTTCCCAGAATTCTTTTTAGTGTATTTTTGCCCAGTTATCTGATGCACAGGATAACAGTTAATCTCTGTTATCTCAGGAAACATCTCTTCAGTCTATCTCAAAAATGAGTTTACTCATTCAAGTCTCCCAGGAAAGAATATTTAGTCTTTTTTCTCCATGATTAATGCAGGCTTTTCCAATTGTGATAGTTAACGTTCTCTTGCTAACAGTTAAACTATAAATCTTCAAGACTAGACAAATTTCTATAGACGGGGCTGAGGGGGAAGAAGTGGAAGTAATTGAAGCTTGTGTTATATGCTTGTTAAAAAAGAAATTTTATTTACAACTATTTTAACAGGGAAAATGAGAAAGGAAGACGGAAAGTTCTAATTCAGAAAGAAAGGTGAATCAGTGGAAGGCAAAGAAGTTTCACAGGGAAAGAAGGAAACAGACTACATACTAAGGCCATAAACCACCTCTCAGCAATACTCTGCCTTGTCTGAAACCCCAATGTTCCATTCCTGATAAAATTTCAAAGCAAACTTATTAGTAAGTGACACTGAAGAAACTAAATATAAAACTTATATAGAAGATACAACAGAGAAAGAAGCTATGGCAATTGTCTGCAAGAGACTTATGGATTAGCAGGAAGATAAAACACACACATACAGGAAAATTACTTAAGAATGCTTTTAGATTTTGTGTGCCTTTTTGTCTGTCTTTGACCTTCCTGGAGTGGAACCATGGACTACGGGATGTTGAACAGCACATATACCACCAGACTCAGTTGCTGTGTTGGTTAATTTGGCTGAATTACTTTTTTTCTCTCACTTTCTTATTTTTTATTATAGGGGACAACTCAGTAGAGACAGAGAGAGGGCTACACTTGCCAATGAAGTTATCAGAAAAACAAGATACGGGGCAGGTAGGTGGCACAGTAGATAGAATACTGGCCCTGGAGTCAGGAGGTCCTGAGTTCAAATTTGGTCTCAGACCAGACACTTGACACTTACCAGCTGTGTGACCCTGGGCAAGTCATTTAACCCCAACTGCCTTGACAAAAGGAAAAAAGAAAGAAAGAAAGAAAGAAAAACAAGATATGTCAATTAAAAAAAAAAAAGAAGAATGCTTATACTTGCCAAGACATACCCAGGAACTATATGAACACAATTACAAAAAAGAATGTTTATAGAACAACAACAGATTTCAACGAAGAGAACTAGAATGGGACTCAGATGAAGAATGAGACATACATTTTTGTAATGACAGTGTGGACATGTGATTTTGCTTTCCTTTGATTATTTGTTACAAGACTTTTTCCCTTTTTCAAGTTACACAAGGAGATTGGAGGAAGAAGTGGAACTCAGTAAGGCTAATAAATGTGAACTTAAAAAAAAAAAAGACTCTAAGTGAGGGTTTGTACAATCCAGCCTAGGACTGTACAAAAAGAGCCAACTCTGGTAAATAGGCTGGAAAGCTTGTCAGTGTTATGACAGAAGTGGTCCGGCCCCGGGGCGGGGCAGGGACTAATGAGAGGGAACAACAGAAAGCCAGTGTTAGGATCCTGGACAATTCAGGATGGCTTGAAATCTACCAGCCTTCTGAGGGCAGGGAGGCCAAGAGCAGGAGCCCAGGAAACCAAGAGAGTGCAGATAATTATGAAGCTCAACTTATGTTTACTTTCTTTGCATCTAATTTTACTTTGGGAAATTATGGGAATGTTGTTTGAATCTAAGGTGGGAGCCTGAATGAGGATGACCTGAAGAACCAGAACGTTAGGAGACAGACTTCGGCAACATGCTCTGTGTGTACAGTTGTAGGGTGAGAGAATTGTGTGAACCAAATGACTCCATTTTGTGACTCAATTCTGGATCTAGCTCAGTTTTCTCCCCTGCCCCCCACCTTTTTGGGAGATAATCCGGGTTAAGTGACTTGCCGAGGGTCATACCAGCTAGTAAGTGTCTGAGGCTGAATTTGAATTCAGGTCCTCCTGACTCCAGGGCTGGTGCTCTATCCCCTGTACTACCTAGCTGTCCCAGTTCCTTTTCTATTCAATTATGAGTCTAGTGAGAAAAATTTATTGCATTATTTGAAATTAGCCCTGAACGGTTGGGAAGCTGCTGCCTACCTGCTGCTTGGAGACCCTTAATTAAGGATCCAGGTTATGCTGACCAGAAACCCAGTCAGATCCAAAGAGGAATGCAAGGAGTTTTCTCACAATTACACATCTAAAGTAACCCATATATCTTATCTGAAAACTGACCCCATTCTGATCAATCAGTTACCGTTCTTTGTACTTTGGGGGAGGGGGAAGTGGAACACCTCTTTCTGATTTCAGGGAATTGCACCTGTTCATAATCCCCCTCCTAACTTGGACAGCCCCTAATCTTTCCTCCAATTAGAAATTACCTTACCTAATCTTGTATCCTGGTTCATCTCCTACAAATTGTTTTCTTTTAATGCATAAAAATCTGTTTCCCTCTGTATCTGTGACCCAGTGCCAAGCTGAGGAGCCCTAGTCCTGATTTGTTATGCAACTGGCATTCATTGCTTAATAAACCAATATGCTCAGCCAAGTTCATACTTTTGTTTACTGAGTTATTTCAGACTTCACCAGCCACAAGGGAAAGAGGTGGCTATGCCACTTAGCACTGAAAAATTGTGAGGTTCATGTACACAGATGAAATTAATCCATAACACCCTACCATCACTAAGACCACCCTACTTTTAACCCACTTCCTCAGGCTAAATGTTTATGTGACTTCTCTTCCTTTCAAATTTGTCTTGGGTTTTATTTTAATTCACCTTTACAAAAATATTAGGCATAAGGACACAGGGGGAATATATATAGTTCAATCAATTGTTATTTACTCTGAATTCGAACTCCTTTGGATTCAACCCTAGATCAAAAGTGTTTGAGAACTACTTATCCAAGGAAAAACCATATTAAAAGATCCTGGTTACTATCAAGTGATATTTACTTAGCTCTCTCATAAGTAGTGATGCTTTAATCATATTTCTACCCTACAAAAAGACAGTGAAATACCACTTCTTAGTAATCTAATAAACCAGAAGTTAACATTTAAAAAGCTAGCTAATACCACCTAGACTCCACATACCACAGTATCCAAAGGCAGAGGCCTCCATCTGCTCTTTGGCTTAGATCCAACTTCTACCACTGTGGCTACTGGATCCTGAAAAGTCAAGAAGAAAAAAACAAATGAATCTTTTATTACAGTGTCCTGATGAAGAGGTGATAAGGATCCTTTCCCTTCTACCTGCTCCCTTGATCACATCCCATCCTGTCTTTTTCTGCAGATGATTCCTCATCATCACCCCCCAACACCTCTGGTCCGTCTCTAATCTTTCCCTAGGTGCTGGTTCCCTCCCTGCTGCCTACAAATTCACCTAAGTCTCCCCTTATCCTTAAAAAAAAAAAATCACTGGACCACACAATCTCCTCAAGTAACAGTCTCATCTTTCTCCTCCTTTTCAGAGTCAAACTCCCAGGAAAAAATGTCTACGTTTTTAGCTTCCATTTCTCCTTTCACTTGCTTCGTAACCCTCTGACATCTTGTTTATAACCTCATCACTCAACTAAAACTGCTCTCTCCAATGGTACCAATGATCTCACAATTACCAAATCCAATAGCCTTTTCTCAAACCTCAACCTTATCGATCCGTTCCCTGAAACTGTTCATCACCCTTTCCTCTCTCACTTTTCTGTGAAATTACTTTCTTCTTACCTGTCTGACTCTTTTTCTTGTCTGGTTTATCATCCACATCACACTCCCTACATGTAAGTATGTACCACGTCTGTGCTCTGGCCCCCTTCTATTTCTGTTCTACACTTTCTCAGTATGAGGGGCCTCATCAACTCCCATGGGTTAATTATCATCTCTAGGCAGCTTATACCAAGATCTACATATCTACCTCTCATCTCCTGAAAGATGACTAAAATTAATGTCATATTCAAAATCCAGAGGTTCCAGGTCAAAGAAAAATTACTGCAAGGAACCAAAAAGAAAGAGTTCAAGTGCTGGATCTATGTATAGTGTTCCAAAAGTCTTCATGAATGTTAAGGTTGATGAGGTCACCAAGTAGCGTAAGCTGCACTGAGATGTTTAGGGACAAAACTTAAAACTGAATTAAAACTTTAAGGACACCCTGTATTTACACCCAGTCTCTTTCTTGAGTTCCATTCTTGAATCTCTATGGGATGTTTCAAACAGAATATCCATTAAATACCTTAAACTCAATATTTCCAGTCCAGAATGACAACATGAAAAGCTGAAGAAGAATGCCACTCTACCACATATACTCCAGCAAGGATATAAAAAGGACACCAGAGAAAATCATGACCAAGAAATCCAAATACAACAGTAAGCACCTATATTCAGCCTAGGATTGTACAAAAAGAGCCAGTTCTTTTACCAGAGCCAATTTTGGTAATTAGGCTGGAAGGCTTCTCAGTGCTATGATAGAGGTGGTCCAGCCACGGGGCAGGGCAGAGACTGATAAGAGGGAACACCAGAAAGCCAGTGCTAGGAACCTGGACAATTCAGGATGGCTTGAAGCCTACCAGCCTTCTGAGGGCAGATGGAGGCCAAGAATAGCAGCCCAGGAAACCAAGAGAGTGCAGATAATTATGAAGCTCAACTTATGTATTATGTTTACTTTCTTTGCATCTAATTTTACTTCTACAAATACTTCTGGAAATAATAACCCTTAGGGTTTCTGGTCAAAACAGAAACAGTTGCTATTTACACTCACTCGGGGCTATCAGGGCCCAAACAATGACCAGGTGGGGCTGGGGCTGGGACCTATTGTTGGCCAATCAATGAAGGCCAGAGAGATTTGGGTTTAAGGCAAGGTCTTGAAAGAAAGAAATCTAGCCAGTAAACTCCAAGATATCTTGTGGAAGTTTCAGCTATCAAAATGTATACTCCTTTGGCAGAGCATCTGCAGGTAAGAGTATGATACCCTATGTGGACAGAGGGAAAAGAAGGAGAAGAGGAAGGAGAAAAGGAGAGGAGAGAAGAATAGAAAGAAGAAGGACCTGCACTGGCACATAGCAGGTATTAACAAATGCTAGTTGACCGACTGACAAGGGATAGAGCATATATCTCAAATTAAAACTCATGTCATTTTCAAAAGTGTTTTCCCTTATGCAGTGGATATAGGTTTTGGTCCCAGACTTAGCTCTGCCACCAACTAGCTATGTGACTGGAACGTTCATTTCATTTCTCTGGGCCTCACTTTCCTCTTTTGTAAAATGAGAAGGTCTGAACCAGATGCCCTGTGAGATCTCTTCCAGCTACACAATCTCGACTCTATGATTCTATAATCTCATTCTGTATAACCACAGTCTCATTCTGGCTAGTCTTTAATGTGTCCTACTTCAGGAAGGTGAGTTTCACATGCAACTTCTGATTTCTAGCATCTGCTCCCAAATTCTGACAGTCCCAAAGCTCTGATCTACAGCCCGAGAGCTCAAGAAAGAATTTGTGGGAAGAGAAGCAGGGCTTCCCTCTCCTTCTCACTTCCTCCCCTAGAGCTGTTTCCATGTAGTTCCAGTTTTCTTGGTTCACTGAAACATCAGCAGGGATGTACTGATCCGCAGAACTTAAAAAAGCAGAACCCAGGGATTGGGAGGAAATGCAGTAATGTCACATGGTAACAGCTGCATAAAACATTCTGCCAAATCAGAGGAAGCAGCTATGAAAATGTTCAGTTTGTTATCCTTGAATCATAGAGATTTTAAAAGGATTTCCTACCTCCATACACATTTGATAGAGGACGAGACATGCTGTATGATTAAAGAGACGATGTCTTTTCCAGCTGAAGTCCACAACCCCATCTTCATGCTCATGAGTCACTGCATTAGGGCAGGGAGGAAAGGGAAAGATAAAAATGAAAACGGTTAGAGTCAAATGGGTAGAAAGCAAAACTGAATTAAAGTGAGAATGAAATGACTGTGGATTAGAAAATTTAAGAACTTTCTGACATTGAGAAATGGCATCCCAAACTAGCTGAACACAATAAGCATAGGTGTATGATTGCTGAAACTCTTTTCCCACCTGGATCATGCACATTCCAACCCCTAAATAACTCTTTTACCTTTAATTTTGTGGAATGTCTCTGGCACAAAAGCTTGGATGGCTTTGAACCTTTCTACTACAAATCCCAACGTTGGGAACTGACAGCTACCATAACTGATCAGCTGTTCTGCCAACACCTCTGGAAAGATTTTCTGAAGTCTTAAGGTCTGGAACCTTGTGAAGGCAGCACCTGGAAAGCAAAGGAGTAAAACAAAGGAAAGAAAATAATGAATGTTAAGATCTAGGTCAGTGGCACACTTCATTTTCTTGCTAAGCTTAGTTTTGGCTCCTCAACCAAAGGCATATTTCAATGTCCCCAGAATGGACCATTACCCAAATCCTGACAACAAAATAGGACTGGGACATTCCTGGCCTGTAACCATGGATCTCAGATGGGAAAAATAAAAGGAAGGGATGGGCTTCTCACCTATCCTCAGGTCTAATTCCTGCCTCACATCCACAGCATCACTCACTCTCTGATCAGGCTCAGTCAGATGCTGACAGGCCGACCTGACGGCATGGGAAGTGATTTCAGAGAAGCGGGCTCTAAATACTCGGAGATTTGGTTTCACTGTCAAAAAAAAAAAAAAAAAAAAGAGAGAGAAAACAGATAACAAATCCAAATACCACAGAATGATTCAACCCTCTCCTCACACATAAGATTTTCTTAAAAGGCTGAATTTAAAGTAGTTTGATAGTTTAAAGTCTATCCAACTGAATCTGCTTTAATAGTAATTTTATTTCACTTAATACTTTATGGAACAACATATCAAGAATTATTGTCTTTCAGGTTAGCTCTGAGTCTTATGAGTTTTACGGAGGAGAAAAAAACAAAAAACAAAAAACGAGCTAGTTGTTTCCTCTAAATTGGATATGTTACTACAACAAAGACAACATAAAAAGGCAATGAAACTTTAATTGTATGTTGTAGATGTTATCTCAAAGTTTCTGTGAACAAAATTATAAAAGTGGAAAATAATGGGTAACGCAAGCCAATTAAGTAGTTTTATTCAGGCAACATACTTTATGTGTGGGGTTTTGTGGGGTAGTGTCTGTTGTTAACACAAAATGTATTAGTTTTTTAAAGTAAACTTTAAAAAACATTAAACTGGGGGCAGCTAGGTGGCACAGTGGTTAGAGCACTGGCCCTGAAGTCAGGAGAACCTGAGTTCAAATCCAGCCTCAGGTGGACTTACTAGCTGTGTGACCCTGGGTAAGTCACTTAACCCCAATTGTCTAAAAAAAACAAAACAAAAACATTAAACCGGCTATGTTAGAAACAAAGGGAGACTGAAAGGAGAAATACGCTGTCTTTGGGGTCAGCTATTAATCAAGATGCTCCTAGCAAATCTTATTACTGAGATAGAATCTCCCTTGTCCTCACAGATATTTGTAGAAAAGAGATAGTAATCTGCCAATTAAATAGACTTTAGGAGTTTTTTGATTGAAATGAAAAGACATGCACAGGGGCAGCTAGGTGGTGCAGTGGATAGAGGTCCAGCCTTGGAGTCAGGAGGACCTGAGTTCAAATCTGCCCTCAGACATATAACACTCACTAGCTGTGTGACTCTGGGCAAGGCACTTAACCCCAACTGCCACACCAAAAAAAAAAAAAAGATATGCACAGAGGGTCCCTGCTCTAATGCAGTTTACCATTTGCTGTAATATGGGATAATAACTCTTCCTTCCAGGAAACAAATAAAGAACAACATACACCAAAAAAAAAAATAAAGAAAGAAAAGAAAACAATGCAAGATTGTGATCACAGTATGAGAGCTGGGGGCATTCAGCAAAGGTCGGGCAATTTAGTGGCTGACTGGGAGAGTTTGAGAGATGTGCATTAAAATTTTAAATGTTATACAGAGGTATTATTTACCAGCTTTGCACACATGGATGATTTCAAACCCAATGTTCTCTCCCTCTCGATCACAATCAGTCCAGATTACCAGAGACTGGCACTGTCTGGCCTCTTTCTCCAGGGTTCTCTGAAATATGATTTGGAAAACTGTTGACAGCACAACCCATAAAACAAATAATTAAGCCAGTAAATGAAACTGTCAAACTTTACCTTATCAGACTAAGTAATGAAGCAATGGATTATGAGCACAACACTATAATTAAGTATACCAAACCAAATCAAATCAAGAAGTATTTATTAAACATCTACTGTGTAACAGACACTGCTAAGTACTGGGAATACAAAGAAAGGCAAAAGACAATCTCTACCCTCAAAGACTTCACAGTCTAATAGTGGGATACTACAAGCAAACACAAATGTACAGGACAAACTAGAGATAACCTCAGAGGGAAAGCACTAACATTAAAGAGAACAGGGAGAGAGACTTCTTGCAAGAAGTGGGATTTGTAGTTGAGACTTGAAGGAAGCCAAGAAAGCTAGAAGGTGGAGGTGAAGAGGGAGAGCATTCTAGGCAAAGGAGCCAGGCAGTGAAAAATACTCAGAGTTCAGAGATGGAATCACTTGCGTGAAGAGCAGCACACGTTCTGTTATGACAGCAAGTTCAGTCTAGGGATAGGAGCTTAGATGTAGATGCAGAAATGATTGTTATGTAAAAACAAAAGGCATTATTAATAAGACTTATTTTGCTGAAAACTTATTTATTAAAAATTTATTTTGTTATTATTCTATTAAAAAGATAAGAATACAAAGTTTTTGGGTCCTAAAGTTCAAAATTGCCATTGCTCAGTAGATCCTGCAATGATAAACCTTCTCAAAAGCTCCTACCTTGATATCGACAAAGTTCTCTGGGCAGTATTTTTCAATTTGAGCTTCAAAGAGTACAAGAGGGTTACAACTCTGCCTAGAGAACAGGTATAGAAAAATAGATCAGTGGAATGGATAAGATAAGCACAATTTAGAATCAAACCCATGAAACAATTTAGTCTTCAATTAATCCAAGAATACAAATTACTGGAAAAGGAAATTTGTCATTAGATAAAAAAATAAAAACTGCTGAGAAGCTGTCTAAGCAGTTTGGCATAAAATTCAATTAGACCAAAAACTTGAACCATCTGCCGTAATATATTCCAAGTAGATCATCCCTCTAAATATAAAAAGTTATATCATAAAAAACCAGAGGAAATGAGAGATTTGACCTTTCCAAAGAGTAGACAGAAGAAAAGTTCTTAACCAGCAACGATATAGTGAGAATTACTAACAACAAAACAGATCATTTCAATTTTATAAAAATAAAAAGCAATGTAACTATTAATAAGAAAAGATAAACTGAGAAAGAATCCTTGCACTAAATATTTCTGATAAGTCTAAAATCTAAAATAAAAAGGGAATTGGCACATATTTATGAGATTAAAAGGTGTTCTCCAATAGTTCAATGGTCAAAGGATATGGATAGGCAATAATCAAAGGAAGGAAAAAAACTTTATCAACAAGCTATGATCCCAGGGTCAACCATTTGTGAATTTTTTCATCATCTCAAATAATAAGAAATGAAAATTTAAACAGCTCTGAGATCTCAACTTATATCCATCAAACTGGCAATAATGGTCAATGCAATATTGCTAGGGAAAATATATCTCAGAAATTCACTGCCATTGGAACTGTGAATTGGTCTCATTATCTAGGAATGCAATAAGAAACTACACAATAAAAGCTTTTACTTTCTTTTGGAGGGGGGTATTTACTTTGTATCTTTTTTACATTAAATTTTATTTTTTCAATTAACAAAAGCCAATTTTCTTTCCATTCCACCCACCACCATTAGAAAAAGAAAAACAATATCCTTTAACAAATATGTATAGTTAAGCAAAAGAAATTCTCACATTGGCTGTGTCAAAAATTTTATGTCTCACTGTGCCCCCTGAGTCCATCATCTCTCTGTCAGGATGTAGGTAGCAAACTTCATCTTTGGTTCTCTGGAAGCATGGTTGGTCATTGCATTGATCAGAATTCTCAAGACATTCAAAGTTTTGTTTTTATAGTGTTGTATAAAATGTTCTTCTGGTTCTTCTCACTTCACACTGCATCATTTTATACAAGTCTCCCCAGATTTCTCTGAAACTATCTCCATCATTTTTACAGCACATAAGTATTCTATTACATTCATGTACCATAATTTGTTTAGCCATTCTCCAAATGATGGGCATCATCTTAGTTTTCAGTTCTCTGCTACTACAAAAAGAGCTGCTATAAATATTTTTGTATATATAGATCTTTTTGCTCTTCAATAAAAACTTAAAAAAAAATTCATACTTGACTAAAATGTCCCTATCCTTTAATACCAAGATACCACTGTTGTTAGTGTGGGTCCTTCATTCTCAAAGAACACCATGACAGCAGGGAGGTGATGCCATGACATGCACGTGAATTGGATTTAAGTGAGGGAGGGCTGCGCAAAGTCACCAGCCTCACTTTCTCCCCTGGAGCCACTGGTGAGATATAGATCAGGACGACTGGAGATGGCCCTGGATGTAGTGGGGGACCTTGGCCTTTTCAAGCTAAGGTCTTTAACAGGTCTCAGTTTGACTCGATGATTAAGGCTAGGTAAGAAATGAGGCAGAGAATGGTCTCTTCAGCTAGTCAAAAATGAAAAAAAAAGTCAATCTGGGAGGAGAACACCCTCAGGGTTTCTGGCCAAAACAGGAACAATTGCTATTTACATTCACTCTGGGACAATCAGGGCCCAACCAATGACCAAGTGGGGCTTGGGCTGGGACCTACTGTTGGCCAATCAAGAAAGCCAGAGTGATTTGGGTTTAAGGCAAGATCCTTATGAAAAAACAAGGTTTCAGCATCAAAATTTACATTCCTTTAGGCAAAGCACCCACAGGGAAGGGTATGATACCCTATGTGTGGACAGAGACAAAAAAAAAAGGAAAGAAAAGAAAAGATGCCACTGCTAGGAGGTCAAAGACAGAAAGAAAGGTCTTACGTCCACCACATGTACACCACTTATGTACACAAAATATTTCGAGCACTTTTTGTGGTAACAAAGAAGGGGAAACAAAATAGATACTCATCAAGAGGTAAATGAGTAAACATTTTGCTAAACTTTTTCCCCTCTCTTTTTAAATCTTTGTGAGAAATACTGGCTCATAGGTTAGGGGAAGGGGTGTATTTAGGAGTCCATCTGCCCCAGAGACATACTTTTCTATGTGCCAATTGATACTTCTCCCTGACTAGGCTTTTTCCTTAAATGGAATAAACTTATATTCTAAATTGTAATAAAGTGGGGTTTTTTTGTTTTTTGTTTTTGCTTTTTGGTGAGGCAATCGGGGTTAAGTGACTTGCCCAGGGTCACACAGTAGTAAGTGTCATGTGTCTGAGGCTGGATTTGAACTCAGGTCCTTCTGACTCCAGGGCTGGTGCTCTATCTACTTTGCCACCTGGCTGCCCCTTAAAGTGGGTTTTGTTGCCACAATACCATCTTAGTCTTTCCTTAGGGGCCTTCTGAAGATAAACTCTTTATTAGATCCTTAACTAATTCTGTCCCATGGAAATGGCAACACTGGCCAGTTAACACTACAGTGAAGATGAATGTATGTGAACCACTCATTAATACTCACAGTCAGGTGGAAGGCCTAAGATAACTACGGCAGAAAGGTGGGAGAAAGAAGTCCAGAGCTAGGGATGCTGTAAGTGATCTGAAGCACTCACTAAAAGGTACAGTCACAGAGAAGCCAGAATTGGGGCAGAACCCAACTCAATTTCAGAATTCTTGCCAAGGGCTCCCCTGAATAAAAACCAATTTTCATTTTTAAGTCCATATTTAAAAAACTGCTTCAGTTCAATAAACAAGTTCTCTGGATTTAAAAAAAATATCCAAAAGATTCAAGTTTTCTGCTCTTTTAAAAAACCCTTTCACTCCCCAAATAGAAACCAGAAGTTTTGCAATAAACAGGAAATTTAGCTAATTCAAGAGAATGAAATGAATTATAGATTACACACTATAATAATTACCATTCCAAACAACTGTAGACTAAAACAGTAGATAAGATATTTTTGCCTTTCTTTGCTTTAGAGTGAACAAATCCTATGTGACAAGAACACCATTTGAGACAAGCATCAATAATCTCTCTGGAACATTATGTTTAAGGAAGTAAAGTAAATATAGAAACAAAATTCTTGAACTCCTCTACATAAAATGTGTAATAAATGTAATTTCCCTCGAAGTTATGGGCAGTCTCTAGAACTTACTAAGCGTTCCAAAACTCAAAACACTAAAGATATCCCTAAGTATCTGATAAAGGTTTATACTCACTTGGTCCCTTAGAATTTCTGCTGTATTTCACAATTCTCTGCAAAGTGAGAACACCCACCTCCCTCTTCCCACCTGGGAGAGTACGTGTACTGACCATTTTCTAAACGGCATCTGGAAATCATGAGCAAGCAAATGTCCAGAAACAGAAGTCATTACCATGGTTACATTCTGTGGGGGAGACAGGGAGAGAAGAAAAAAAAAATGACTATGGCATATCTATTTGTTTTTTAATTAAAAAATAGTAAATTCAATTTTATTTTATTTTTAGGTTCAAATTCTCTTCCTTCTACTCCTCACTAAGAAAGCAAAAAAAAAAAAAAGTTACAACTGCATATAATCAAGGAAAATAAACTTCCACATTGTTCAGGTCAAAAAACAAAAACAAAAACAAAACAAAACAAAAATGAAAACTATATGCCTCATTCGGCACTCTGAGTCCATCAATTCTCTATCTGGAGGTGGAGAGCATGTTTCAGCACCAGGCCTGTGATTTGTGGTTGGTCACTGTGTTGATTAGAGGCTCTAAGTCTTTCAAAGTCATCTGCTTTTACAAACTGCTGTTACTGTATAAATTGTTCTCCTGATTCTATCAACTACATTTTGTAATTACAGAGAAAGTGTTCTACTAAGCTAAATAATCTATTAGAATAAATCTTTCTCCAGACACTTTTCAATGAATACTAATAAAATCACCACTCTAGTCACTACAAGCAAACTAACCTTTCCCATCACTTAGGAATTCTTCCAAGTAACGGAGATGGTCAGAAGCAGCTCAAGCATCTTTTTCTATATGAAGTCTTTCCTGTTCTCTACAACTATTAGCGTGTACCCTTCTAAACTACCCTGTATTAATTACTTTGCATATATTAATTTGTTATTTATTAACTTTCTATTTGTGCTATATAGACACTAGTATATTCAAACATAGAAAGCAACATAACTACTGAAAGGAAAAAAAAGACCTATTGGACAGCTAGGTAGTAACGTGAATAGTGTGCTGGGCCTGTAGGAAGACCCGAGTTCAAATCTGACCTCAAGACACTAGTAGTCTAGTTGTGTCAGCCTCTGTTTGCTTCCATTTCCTCATCTGTAAAATGGGGATAATAGCAGCACCAAACTTGCAGAGTTACTGTGATGATCAAATGAGATAATAACTGTAAAATGCTTAGCACAGTACCTGGCACATAGTAAGTGCTATATATTATTATTATTATTATTAGCTATCAGCACGAAAATGTTCATAGCGGCTTTATTCATCATAGGAAGAAGCTTAGGAACAACATGGTTGAAATGACTAAAAGATGAATAAATTATGTTATATGACTGCATCAAAGGAAATGAATATGAAGACTGCAAAGAAATATGGGAAGAGTTCTAAAGTAATGCAGAGTTAAGTTGGATTAGAATATATCAACTACAAATATGTAACTACAAAATCTGAAAAGATGCACAGAAGCAAACACAATGTTATTATTTTGTTAAAGGTGATATATACATATTTCTTAAAACAAATTGTGAAAAAAGGAATTTATGATCCAATTGTGGTACATTTAAAATTTTTGTGTGTGCAAAGTATTTCAGCACCTACCTGGCCATACAGTTGATAGTCAAACTCATAGATCTTATTGAATTTCGACAATCCTTCTCTCTATTTAAAAAGAAAGAAAAATGAAGAAAAAAAAACAAAACAAGACGATGCAAAACCTAAGGTTTTTCAACACAAAAAGCAATAAATGTAAATCACTTGCAAATGAGAAGCAGACCAAAATTTTAAAACACTGTTAATTCTGACAGACTCCCAAAACAAGGTACTTGATAGTTTTCTTTTCTTCCTTTCCCTCTCCTACTCCTCTCTCCTACAAATTTAAGGTCCATTATATCCCTCAATTCCCCCCAAAACATCATTATTTCTTTCTTTCTTCTAAGGTGCCTAGAGGTTTCAAAGCAATAACAGATGACTAGGAAGCTCCAGCACCATTTGATGGAAAAAACACTGTCCTAGGAGTCAGGAGAAATGGCCTCAAATACAGCTTTGCCAATAATTTACTATGGGGAGCTTACAAGTGACATCACCTCTCTGGACCCGTGTTTCTTCGTTAATAAAATTCTGAAGTTGCAATAGATGATATCTAACAACTCTTCCACCGCTAGCATTCTAGGGTTCTATAAGTGGAGGTCCTGAAGAAGAGTAGGATCAGAGGATCATAGATTTAGACCACAGAAGTAGAAGAGATGTGGGAGTTACCTAATCTAACCCCTTCATTTTACAGATGAGGAAAAAGAAGTCTAGAGAAGGGAAGTGACTTGCTTATATTTATAGATGTAGAAAGTAGCAGAACCAGGATATGAATACAGCTCCTATGTTTCTGTCTTAACTCTGGATAAAAAGTAGAAAATGAATCAGATACAACTATACACACAGTCTCCAAACCTATGAAACTAGTACAACATGGTGAATTTTTGTTGGAAGGGGCCAAAAAAAGGCTAATAGAAAAATCCTATAAATTTGTAGACTTTCTTCCCTTCAAGCAGGGAACATCAGCCAGTCAATCAATTGATCAAAAAAACGTAATTGTGGAATCTGTCACAAAAATACATACTAATTAGGTTCTGTGGATGCAAGAACAAGTTTCATCACAACAAAAGCCTACTGAAGTTATCCTTCAGTTCAATTAAAAAGACATTTATTAAGCGCCTATTATTTACAAGGCATAATACTAACTAGTCACAGAAACCCGGTTCTCCCCTGAAGACACTGGATCCCAAGTGACTCTCTCCTGGACCAGTCAATGTACCTTCTCTCCCACTCCCTGACACAAGGCGCTGGACTCACGTAGGCGCTCTGCCTGTACCTCCCTGCCACTCCCACTAGTCACTCAGTGACCTCTCCTTTAAGGTTGACTCCATCCAGACATATCACCCTATTCACATTCTGGAAGTTACCAATCTTCTAGCCCCCGGGGTCATTTTCCCTATAATCCAGCCCCACTCCCCACCATGATTCCTCAGGCCCATCACCCCTACTCTGGTTTCACTTTGTTCACTTCAGAATCTCTACCTTTTACTTTACACTGTCCCTGACCCCTGAATTCCCTGTCCCATTGCTACTCATCCCTCTTAAAATCCCAAACCTGAATTGTTCCCACTTTCTCTCCTGTTGCTTGCTGGATTATCAACACTCTGGATGAAGTCACACAACCACTACAAATCTGTTATTCAATCTCAAGTGGCCCTACACTACTGCATTAAACAATCCTTTTCATCTCTATCAAAACATCCCCAACCACTATTTCACACCTCCTCTTTTCTAACCACCAGTCCTCCCTCCTTCTCAGCAGAGGACACTGAATCATTATTTCACAGAAAAAACTGAGGCCATCCACTATGAAATGCTGATCCTATCAATCCCCCCTTTCAAATCACCTCAGCATAATCCCCTCAAATCTCCTTCTCTGCTTGAGCTGGGGGAGAAAAAAGACTGCCCCTCCTACTGTCAACAACAAACTCTGCTTATACCATGGATCCCATCCCCACTCTTCTCTTCCCCAGGAAACTGGCCCTTTAATTATGCCCTCTCTCCTTAATTTTCAATTTCTCTATCCACTAGTTCTCTCTGACATCATTAAAAAACTCACTTTGACTCTATCATCCTCTTCAAACTACAATTCTATAGCTCTCTTTCTTTTCATATCAAATCCCCAGCGGAGAAGGGGGTATTATCTGTGAATTTTTAAAAATATTTTGATAATCGTATTTCAATATAATTTGTTTCCATTGTAATCCTATGTATTTTATTTTATGCACTTAAAAATGTTCTTAGAAGTTCTTAGACTTTATCACATTGTCAAAGGGGTAAAGAACCCCTATTCTTGAAAAAGCTCTCTATTCTGACGTTGACTTTATCACATTCCAGCACTTTACAAATCCTTGCAATCCAAATTTCAATTCAACAGAAACTGTTCACAGGCGCCAAACTCTGAGGCTGCAAGCCAGCGGCCTGAACCAGATTAAAAAGTAATTTTAAAATGTTTAATAAAGTAAACAAAAATACAGTAAAATATTTGTTGTTGTGACCCCATGGACCCTGGCACACCAGTACTGTCCATGGGGTTTTCTTGGCAGAGACTGGGATGGTTTGTCATTTTCTTCTCCAGTGGGTTTAAGGCAAACTGAAGTTAAATGACTTGCCTAAGGTCACAAGTCCAAGGTAGTGTCTGAGGCTGGATTTGAACTCAGGTCTTCCTGACTCTAGGCCCAGTGCTCTATCCACTGAGCCATATAATTTCCTCACAATACAATATAGGTAACATTAACTTGTGGTTTTCTAAGTCAATATGTACCTGCAGGGATCTCTGAGTCTGATCCCCACTGCTCTTCAAGATCACCAATGATCTCTTCTTTGCTAAATGCAATGGTTTCTGCTCAGCTCTCACCCTTCTTGACCACTCTGGTGTGGTTCACATTATTGACTACTTCCTCTTTCTAGATCCTGTCTTCTTTGGGTTTTCATAACACTAATCTCTACAGTTCTCTTTTGCCTGTCCAACCAAATTTTCTCAAGTCTCTCTTAAAGGATCAACATCTACATGCCATCCCCCAGTGTACCCCAGGGCTTTATCCTGGGTCCTCTCCTCTTCTCTATCTCTACACACTTTCTCTCAGAGCCAACTACCATCTCTATGCAGAGATTATCCAGCTATCTTCTCTCTCCAGAGCTCCATTCCCACCTCTCCACCTGCCTGCTGGACCCAGCTAGCTGAAGTCCCCTAAACAGCAAAAACTCAAAAGTCCAAAACAGAACTTGCTTATCTTTTCCTCTAAACCCACCCCTCCTAATTTCCCTACTTTTGTTGAAACCACCATTCTTCCAGGTTCACAACCTGGAAAGTCATCCTCAGCTCTTTACATTCATTCACTCTTCCTTTCCCCCCAATATCCAATCATTGGTTTAGGGTGTGTCAAAGGGAGGAAATTCCTTCAATCAGGGAGCCTTGCCCAGGGTCACACACTCAATTTAGAGGAAAAGATAACAAGTTACTAATAGGTGTTAAGTAGTCATAATGGTTAGGAAAAAACTGGCTTAGGGCACTGAGAGTTTAAGTGACTTGTCTAAAATCACAAGGCTATCATGTCCTGACCAGACCTAAGCCAAGCTACCTTCAAGCAACTGGGTAGTTAAAGCTCTAGGCCCTGAGTCAGGAAAACGTGAATTCAAATCTTTGAGTTAAGAAGTCTTTTTTCAGTCTTTTCAGTCATGTCAGACTCTTCTTGAGTCTTCATGGGTTTTCTTGGCAAAGATACTGGAGTGGTTTGCTATTTCCTTCTCCAGCTCATTTTACAGATAAGGAAACTAAGGCAAACAGGGTTAAGTGACTTGACCAGAGTCACTGAGCTAGTAGTGTCTGAGGCCAGGTTTGAACTCTGGAAGATGAGTCTTCCTGACTTCAGGCTAGGCACTTTATCTATTGTGCTACCTAGTTGCCCCAGGAGTTAAGAAGACCCGAGTTCAAATCCAGCCTCAGACAGTTACTATGTGACCAGGGGTAAGTCACTTAGCTTCTGACTGCCTCCGTTTACCCAACTGTAAAATGGAGATCATAACATTATCTACCTCTCGGGGCTGTTGTAAGGACCAAATGAGAATAATTGTACAGCAACTTGCATATAGTAAGGGTACTGATTAAACGTCAGCTATTAGGATGATTACACCGAGCTGAAACCTGCCTCCTTGCAGATTATGTCCACCAGGAGTCCCCCACTCGAAACAAGAAAACAAAAAAGCGAGTTTCCCAATGCAAATCAATTATTTCCTAGGTTGCAAAGCCAGTGATTGACAGCTGTAGGGGGCGAAGTGGAGGGGAGCGCAGGGCTTGGGAGTACGGAGTTCGAATCCTGCCTGGGTGACCCTGGGCAAGTCACTTACCCTGTTTGCCCCATAAGACGGGAATGAGCAAGCAGCCCGCCCTCCGGGGGTCACTCACCCTCCGCATCCTGCTGCCGGACAGAAGGTCCGCGATGCCTTTGGCCGCGTCGTTCTTCTCCGCCACACACAGGACCCGGCGGCTGCCTCGCAGCGCGACCTCCATGGCGTCCCGGGTCAGGGGGCGGCTCTGCAGCCCCAGCGGGCTCCGGACGGCGCGGAGGCCCAAGCGGGCAGCCGGGAAGATCATGCCGAGGCAGCGGGCCCGCGACCTCGGCCCATCGCCCCAGCCGGCCCCGGCGCCCGGCCCGGGGTCCCTGCGGCTCAGGTCTCCCGAGTCCCCACTTCGTCGGCACCACGTCGACCCCCGAGCTCCGAGGGGGACGAACTACACTCTCCAGGACAAGCCCGGACAGCTCATCGGGACAGAGCGAGGAGGGCGGCCCCTCCCAGGCACTGACGCGGCCCCCGGAAGCCTCAGCTGCAGGCCCGGAGCTTTTCCCGCGCGGCAAAATTCCAGCCCACGACACTCGACTTCCCGTCGCTCCTACTATTTGGCATCCCAGGATGCCCTGGCGGTGTAGTGGCTTTCCTCATCCACTGGCCACTCAGCTGCCTGTCGTTCCCAGAATCGCGAACTACAACTCCCAGGATGCCGTGGCGCACAGCATAGTGGTCTTCCACGTCCACCCGCTACCCTACTGCCCGTCGCTCCGAGCATCGGGGACGACAACTCGCAGGATGGCCTGGAGTGTGGTGTAGTTGCTTTCCGCCGACCATTCAGCTTTCATTCGGTCCTCGTATCCGGTACCACAACTCCCGGGATGTCCCGGCGTGTAGAGCTTCCTGTAGTTCGCGGTGGGTTGGGGACTACAACTCCCAGGAGGCCCGGGCGCAGCGGCGTAATAGCTTTCCAGGAATTGGCCCTTTTTCTCTTCCTTAGGATTTCCCGCCCATAGGAACACTTCCCAATTGGTTCCCAGTCCTTTTCCCGCCCGGCCTACGTAACATTTTATCGCTTTCGTTTTCTTTTCTCCTCCCTTTTTCCTTCCATAATGCTCTTCCGTGAGGAGCCTAACGTAGGTGCTTCCGGTTCAGGAAGATGCCGCTCTGTGGGTCATGTGATCCCAAGATGGCGGACCCTCAGTAGCTGGCTGGCGACTGTGGCGTCCGAGAATCCGGGACGGTTCGTTCCTGCGAGCTTCAGTCGCGGGGGCGGCAGCAACGCTTGACTGGACTCCGCCGCCGCCCGCAGCCTCGGGCCGGGGAGCGCACTTGGAGCAGCGGCGGCGTAGGTGGGAACCGAGGCGACCTCGCCTCTTATTTCCCGGGTCCCGCTTTGCCCGGCTGAGGGTGAGTTCGCGGCCGGCGTGAGGAGAGGAGAACGAGACTTTAGCGTCCCCCGTTCTAGTCCCACCAGGGGCTGGAGCCAACCGACTGGCCCGGAACCCCGGCCTCGGGAGATCCCGAGGCACGAGGGACCCGATTGGATGAGGACACCGAAGCTCCTGGAGGAACCGGATGTTGTGAGGAGCGGGGGCCGAGAACCCCGGGGCTGCCGCCGAGGACCCTGCGGCGCTGCGAGAGCTCCCGTGAGTCCCTGCCCCCGGAAACCTCTGCCCCTTAGTTCTCCTCGTATTTTCGATTGACTTCTCTGTTTTCACTTCTCCTCCCTCATGCCCTTTTACCATAATTGGAAATATGATCAGCGCCCCTGATGTGGTGGCCTTTACCAAAGAGGAAGAATACGAGGAAGAACCGTACAATGAGCCGGCCCTGCCGGAGGAGTACTCCGTGCCCCTGTTCCCCTTTGCAAACCAGGGGACTAACCCGTGGTCCAAGCTGTCAGGGGCCAAATTTTCTCGGGATTTCATTCTTATCTCAGAGTTCTCTGAGCAGGTGGGACCCCAGCCCTTGCTGACCATCCCCGATGATACCAAAGTTTTTGGCACTTTTGATCTCAATTACTTCTCTCTCCGGATCATGTCTGTGGATTACCAGGCCTCCTTTGTGGGGCATCCATCTGGCTGTGCCTACCCCAAGCTGAATTTTGTGGAAGACTCTAAGGTTGTACTGGGGGATTCAAAGGAAGGGGCCTTTGCTTATGTGCATCATCTCACCCTTTATGATCTGGAGGCCAGGGGTTTTGTGAGGCCATTTTGCATGGCATATATTTCCACTGATGAACATAAAATCATGCAGCAGTTCCAAGAGCTCTCAGCTGAATTCTCCAAGGCTTCAGAGTGCTTGAAGAAAGGCAATAGAAAAGCTTTTGCAAATGAACTTGAAAAGAAATTGAAAGATCTGGATTACACTAGGACAGTGCTGCACACTGAAACAGAGATCCAGAAAAAGGCCAGTGACAAATGGTTTTACTCCTCTCAGGCCATTGAGAAGGCCAATGAGTTGGCCAGTGTGGAAAAATCCATTATTGAGCACCAAGACCTATTAAAGCAAATCAGATCTTATCCTCACCGAAAACTGAAGGCATCTGGTTGCTATCCACGTGAGCCAGAGTGTGCCCAGGATCAATCAGCTGACCAGGCATCCACTACCTCTAAACCTGATGAGCCTGCTGAAAGAAATCTTTATAGGCGAAGAACCTCATATACCCCAAAGCTCATCAAGGCAAAGTCTGCTAAATGTTTTGACAAGAAGCTGAAAACCTTGGAAGAACTTTGTGACACTGACTTTTTCACCCAGACCCTGGCTCAGTTGAATCATATTGAACACATATTTAGAGGAGATCTGTGCTACCTTTTGACAAGCCAGATTGACAGAGCTCTTTTGAAACAACAATGTATAACTAACTTCCTCTTTGAAGACTTGGTAACTTTGGATGATAAAGTAGTAGAGAAACAGGATAATACATCCATGGAGTACAGTCAGGACAAGCTACACTCCAGATCTTTGGAAGACTGTCCAATTCCTAAAGTGTTAATTAATGTGGGATCTTTTAAGTCCAGTGTGGAGTCTGTACTTATCAAGATGGAGCAGGAAGTTGGAGATGAATTCAAAGAGTCTGAAGTGACAGAATCTAGCATTTATGATCACCAGGAGAACTTGGATTACCTTGACATGGATATGAAAGGAAGCATCAGCAGCGGTGAAAGCATTGAAGTTTTGGGCACCGAAAAGTCTACTTCTGTTCTGTCTAAATCAGACAGTCAGGCAAGCTTGACTGTCCCATTGAGCCCTCAGGTGGTCCGGAGCAAAGCAGTCAGCCGGAGGACTATCAGTGAGGACAGCATTGAGGTTCTTAGCACTTGTCCCTCAGAGGCCTTGATCCCTGATGACTTTAAGGCAAGCTACCCAAGTGCCATTAATGAAGAACCTTATGTGGAAGAGCCATATGCAGATGATGACGAAGGAGCTATTCACTTTAGTGCAAGTGTCGGCCAACAGGATCTTGGCGAGACAGAGGGCAGTTCAGAAAATACCTTAGCACAAACAGATTCTGCTTGTTGTATTGGAAAAGAGAGTTCAAGTCTCCTCATACCAAATTCTGACCAAACACAAAAGCACTGCGATGAAGATGGAGTGGTCAGTATTCCCCCACAGCGTTATAAGGAGAGGCAGCAGGGCGTTCATGTGGATTTCTTGGTGGATGATATCAACTCTTCTTTCCAGGAGAACACAACAGAAGGCCTTTCTCCTTATGACCTGGACCCAAGCTGTCTGAGAAGCAGCAGGGATCTCAGTAAGATCAGCCTTAGTGAATATGGAGACTCCACCAGCTACATAAGCAGTGCAGCATCTACCAGTTCAGACAGGACTCCTTCTCCTGCCCATCACATTGGCCTCTTCTCAGACAGGCATAAAAAAAAGGCTGGGCAGAATGCCTTAAAATTCATTAGGCAGTACCCTTTTGCACACCCTGCAATTTATTCTCTGCTTAGTGGGAGGACTCTTATTGTGCTAGGGGAAGATGAAGCAATAGTGAAGAAGCTCGTAACAGCTCTCTCCATCTTTGTTCCCAACTATGGCAAATATGCCAAGCCTGTGAAACACTGGGTCTCTTCCCCTTTGCACATAATGGATTTTCAGAAGTGGAAACTTATTGGCTTACAGAGGTAATTGATTAGAGACAGAACTTCTTAATAAGATGGACAATGGGCACACATTCATATGGTCTCCTAAGCAGGTCTCAAGAAAGTAAATAACTGTCAATTGGGTATGGTTTTAAGGGCCTTGGCAAGGTTCCTTTCCCTCACCCCCTTAACTCCCCCCCCCCAATACCTTTCTCACCTGCTTGACTGGTGCCTAAAATTTCTTTTACTAGGTAACCTAGCCTCTCATTCCATGGCTAATGCAGAGACCATGTTTAACCTAGTTGAAATAATTACTTTTAAGTACTTTAGCACATTGATTATATGCCAGCAGTACTGCCAGTTATAAATATTTCTTGTGTGTTCATTGCAGTAGGACTTCTATTTGAGAATACTTTGTCATCAATTTACAGGACAAGTTTGATTCAGACTTTTCACTGTAACATCCCTCTTCTGCCTCCTGCCAGCCTTTCAAATTAGTGAAGTTGGATAACTATTGGCATGTATAACAAGCTTTAATATTAGGATCATGATATAAAACAGATGTAATATAAAGTACAGAAATCGGATGCAGAGGTAGACAGATGATAGTGTTTAGGTTTTTTCCATTTTTGTTTTGTCTTAACTATTAAAAAGACTTTTTAGGAAAATCAACCTGAAGAAAGATTTGAAAGAGTTTGCTAAAGAGGGATGGGTACTCATCATGGTGGGGAGTAGATTGCCAAAGAAAGAATTCCTAAAACTCCTAGGGAAGAAAGGTATGGGCGCTGATTATCAATGGACAAGATGTTTATGGGATGAGCACAAGAAATGCTTAATCTGGAAATAAACCAGCCGAAGGTAGTATGTTGTGTGGTGGGAATTGTGGTAGTCAAGACCTGGGTTTTAGTCCCAGCTCTTCCCCTTGACTAGCTGTGGGTCATCAGAAAAGTTTATTCCAAATCTTAGCTTCACTTCACCCATCTACAAAATGGAGATATTCGTTCCTGCCTTTTTACTTCACAGTGATATTTTAAGGGCAAGAGGTGGTTTTACCATAGAAGATGACTCACAGGGGAGACTTAGAATTGTGGAGGCAGAGACACACACCTAGGAGCAGAGTAGAATGTGGAATGAGAGGGATGATCCCGGTAAGTGCTGAGGAGGTGAAGATGGTGTTAGCATTTTGCAGTGCTTGGCATATGGTTGACACTTGCTGAGTGTTGATTGAATTTAAAATAATATTTTAATCCTTGAATGCCATGATTCTAATTCTACCTTTGCAATCATCGAAATATTGAAGGTTTCTATGGGTAAGTGACTAAGGAAATCAGATGTACTCAGGTGATCGGTAGCATAAAGAAACAGAAATCTCAAACGTGGAACACATTGTGAGAGGTTAGGTTAGGCGGTACTTGTTCCCTTTGTTTTTGAGTGATCTTAAAATATTTAATGACATGTCAGTAAAAATTTGGGAAAAAAAAAACTATCTTATGTAAATAGCTCCTGTTTCTCTGCTTTATAAGCTGAGAATTTCTAGAAGCTTTCTGCAAAGGTAAACTCTAGTTTCTAGAGAAACTTTTAAATTGGAAGACAGTTTAGAGGAAAGAAGTCATTGAAGATGCCCAAATCATCTAATTTTCTTGACTTGTCACCATATATTCCTGGGTCTCACTGTCCTTATTAACCTTTGCCTATCTGTTTCAGAGTGGTTTCTCCAGCTGGTGTCAACACCCTCCATTCCCTGAACCGCTACAGCCGTTACACTAGCATACTAGATTTGGACAACAAAACATTGAGGTGCCCGCTCTACCGAGGCACCTTAGTACCCCGCCTGGCAGATCACCGAACCCAGATCAAACGGGGGAGCACCTACTACATGCATGTGCAGTGTGTCCTGACCCAGCTGTGCTCTAAGGCCTTTCTCTATGCTTTCTGTCATCACCTACACTTGCCCATCAATGAGAAGGAGACTGAGCAGTCTGTGGTAGGCCGACAGGTGAACTTCTTGAAGCTGCATCTGGGCCTGGTGAATGAGGATGTCAAAGTGGTGCAATATTTGGCTGAGCTGCTCAAGCTGCAATACATCCAAGAGCCTGTCAGGCCTAATCACTCAATGCTCAGGTTTGACTATGTTCCCAGCTTTTTGTACAAAATCTAGGCCTGTTCCCAGCTGTTTCCCAGAAACATACATGACTTACGGAGTCAGAGGGTGCCATGGGGATGACCAAACATTTGCCTGAGCTTGACTTTGTATTTCTGCTATTCATTGGAAAAGAAAATTAGATGGTGAAAAATGTTAGTAGCATCAGGGCTTCTCCAGCTGGGGAAATGCAGGTGTCTAAGAGGTTCCTGACACTCAGGAAGCAAGTATGGGATATTTTTCATAGCCGAGCTTTTCTTGAGAATATTTAAGAGGGCAGTCAGCCACCAGTAAGTTCTTTGTTGTGTCAGTTGTTTGTTGTCATCAGGCTCCTAGATTCAAAATAGCTCTTCATCTTACGGCCGTGGGGGCAAGGGTCCTGTTAAAGTCAGAATGCTCCTTGATATTGAAAAAACTCATTGTAAGCTGTATCAGGACTTCACAGCTCTAGGCATCATAGAAAACCCAAAAGGAACCCAGCCAAACCTTCATCACATCGAGGGGCAAAGTGAGCAGGAAAATCAACTTAACTATGGCAAATAGAAACTTAATCCATTAATTTGTACATTAATGTCTTCTCATTAAGACCTCAGGTGATTGGCAGTGGCCCTGTAATTATCTGACATCACTGGAGCCTATTGTATTTAAAGGGGGTATTTTAACTGTAGTCCCCAGAAACTGATTGCTCCTTGACCCCTGAGAAGGGACGAGTGAAAGCCCAGCAGCTGCCGTTCTGAAGGCACCTACTGACTGGGCAGGTGGAGAAAATGTCTCAAGCAGCCCCCGTGGAGTGATGAGGAAAGTGTAGAACCTTCGGTTTCTCATGCCCAGAGAGAGGTCCATCTGTGCCTTGTCTGCCTGTTGCATTATTCAATGTTAAGGGCTGGGAGGAGACTGAGGGGAGGTGTTCCCAGACTATTTGAGCTTAGACATGTACTGTGTCAGCAGAAATGATTGGAAGGCAGTGGTCTGAAGGATTCCAGGACAACCAAGAACAAGGCAGAGGGCATGGAAGGGGTGGGGCCAAAGTTACCAGTTTGACCAGTACCATCAAGCCAGTGATTGGCAATTAACATGGTTTTGTTCTACTGGCTTCTCTCTGATCAGGATCTAGTTTGCTGTCATGGCAAAGCTTTGGGGAAGTATTAAAACTGTGTGGATCACTACTCAGCTCTAAATCCTTTTATCCATCAAGCCTGCACAACTTCTTCACTGCCTCTCAGAGGATGCGATTTGCTAACTGGACTAAGGGCTCTGGTTCATTTCATTGATTTGTGACTAGCAGTTTTCTTGTGTTCTAAAATCCCCTAAATTAATTTTGACCAGATTGAAGAAACATTTGGAAAACTGGCTTAGATTAGCCCATCTTTTGAGGATAGTGATGACTTGGAGAGGATAGTGCCCACCTCTTGACCTGTTTCTGTTCTCGTAGTGTCCTCCATCTCCACAAGGGATTTATAGGTGATTTTTTAAAGGTGGTGGGGAAGGTTGCATTTAATCTCACTAGACATTACTCTTGGCTTTTATCTTCACTCCCTCACACCTGCCACCAGAATATAGAGATGTGTTTTCTTGCAACCTTGAAATTTTAAAGGATGTTTTCAAAGAGTGCTGTTCTTATTTCCAGCCATGAGATTTTACTGTTTTTAATTTATTCCACAAAAAATGTGATTATAGATATGAAGCAACCCCGAATTCTGCACTCAAATGTGGTGTTGCCATTGAGCCAATGTCAGTGGAGGATTCTTAGGGGGTGTGTGTTTTCCTGCTTTTCAAGTTTGATGTGGGTTCCTAGTGTCTTAACCCAGAAGTCTTTCTTTGAAGCCAGACCTCATCCTGCTGCTGCCCCTGGGGCAGTTAGCTTTTCCCTTTCCAAGAAGGTTTGGTACCATGTCCTGTATACTGTGCTGTCTCCCAAAGAGAATGACAAGAAGGAATTTGTTTTTGTCTTGTTTTTCTCTCATTCCCCTAGCTGTTCTGTATAAGAAAGGGGAAGGACAGCCACCCCCTTTCCCTTCCCCTATTTCCAGTGTAATATTGTTTGTCAAACTGATAAATTTGGGGACTTTTTCGTGATGGAGCAGCTTGGATTTCTTCAGGTTATTTTCCCCCCCTTTCTTTCATACCGCACATTTCCATAGCAAAAAACATAGGCAATCCTGATGCCTTTGAATTGTGAGGCATAAATCTTGCTCATGACGTAGACCTACTTGGAAAGCCTTGCCACTCAAATCTGTCCAATGCTGGTGTATCTAGGCTGGGTGGTCAAACAGTGCTTTTGCATCCACGAAGGAGGCAGCAGTAGAGTTTCTCTTTAAAGGAAAAAAGTGATGTATCATCTGAGCTGCCGTTGCCATTTGAATTTTAAGCTTTCCACTGCAGGACTCCCTTGATGACATAGGAAAGTGACAAATAACTGCTTCAGCTAGAAAATGGGTAAAAGCAACACTCTTTTGGTGTGTGGTGTATCTATCTGGCTTAAGTCACTTACTTTGGTGGTATTTAAATAGAGCAGTTGGGGGGGTAGGAGTGGAGAAAGGAGCTCTTTCCCAATCTTGACCCCAGTAGCATTTCAGAAAGTGTTACCAAAATTGTGAACAGTAAACCATGCCAGTGAATAGGACAGATTTTTTCCTATATGAATCTGAGTGTAGCTCATGACTCTAAAAGCCTGTCAAAAAAACTTAACAAAAGTCATCGTTAAGGGTGGACTACGTTTTTGAGCCGTATTCCAACTAGAAAATAATTTTGGGGAGTATAAATTCAAAAATTATTATTCAGTAAAAGAATTTCATTTTCAACAAGTTTCAGAAAAATTACCAAGAATTGTTTACAGCTTTGGGCATAGGTGTTTAACACTCCCACAAAATGGAATTTATCTTAAATGTACTCTATGGTAAGACTTTTATGTTCAGACTTTTTTTATATTTCAGAAAATTGAATCTAATTATTAGACACCTTGCTTTTTTAATTGGGGGAGGGATATTAAAGTTATAAATACTCAGATAAAATGCTTCGGTTTTTTTTTCTTGTAATCAGCACAATAAATATCATAGGAAACATTTAAAAAGAAAACTCAAACTTAAGTAATTAATCACATCCCAGAAACTAGGTAACATTAGCCCCACTTTTTAATCTTTTTTTCTTGTTGTTGCCAAGATTTATTTTCAGGTAACAGACACAGCTTTTGTCTTTAAGTTTGAGACTTAAATCTTCAGTATTTTCTGTTTTATACCACCTTTTTTGGGGAAAACAACTAAGGTGAGAATTAGGTAATATAAACCTGATTATCAGACTTGTTAAGGATTTACAGGTACATGTTTTAAAATCCCTGTTTAGAAAATTAAAACAAAAGGCATGTATAAAGCCATGTTAATCTCTTATCTCCTGCTTCATCGCTTCCCCAAACCAAGTGTTCCCCTCCTGGAGTTGGAGGGTTTTGTTTTTAACATAAATGTTACCAGGAAAACTTGGGTGGTTTCACATATTTCTCTTCAAGATTTATTATACTCTCCAGTCAACCCAGCTGGAACGTGTAATTTTCCAGGCATACTTTTAATTTGTATTCATGTATGTGGACATGGAATATAATACAGTATAATTCAAACCTAAATGAATAACCTGATCCCATTTTAAGACTCTAGAGGGGGCCAACGGTTTTTAATATGCTTGCCAGAGCTGCTGAGATTCTACTAAGTGTCTCTAAGCAAAAATGATTGCTTACTTTTGAACAGCCTGGTTTTTTTGTCGATACCAAGAGCATGTATCCTCCCAGCGAACCCTCAGTGCTGCATGTCAGGTCATAGTCCCCAGTGTTACCTTTGTGGTGTTTGTCAGTGCAACAACGGGGCACACCTTCTCAGACTCATTGAATTCATCAGAGCAGCCTTTGGAAGAATGTCACCAAAAAGTTGAAGTCAAGTTGTTTTTCTCAAGTTTGCCTCCCTAAGAGTTTGGAAAGGATGTCTTGATTTATGCTTTAAGTTGAACTGTTTTCTGGCTTTCCCCCGATATTGTGCTTTGTATTAGGAAATAAGAGAACTCATTAGACAGGTAAAAAGAGGGAGGCAACAGGGTTTTTCCCTGCTCTTAAATTGGGTAATAATGCAATTGAAATTTCCAACACCTTAAGCTGCCCCTATCTCTGCTTTGAGAAGCTTGTGGTCTTGACTCGGTGAGCACTTTTATGTTGTTATGCTTCTGGTAAGGGAAGGCAGGATAGTGATAGGAAGTTAAAGGTCAGAGTTCATGAGGCTGGGAAAAGGACAGGAAAACCTCTTGAGGCCAAGTAACCCGAACTACTGGGCCCAGGCCTACAGTCAACAGCTTGTTCTTTTACTCAAGTGAAAGAAATGAACTCTTCCAAAGCGGCCGGGCAGACTGTCAACCCCAGCCCTACAAAGAATATGTTTGTCACCTTAGGGAGAGGGAGCAGTTTACTGTTGCTGTATGTGTGTGTGCACTTTAGACCACCGTACACAATTCACTACTGATGCCAGATCCCAGATAGGAAGCAAAGATGGGAAAACTGGTGAATCAGTCATCCACAGGGCGATGGGCTGATTTATGTGAGAAGGCAGAAGCAAAGGGTACAATCTCACCCCGACAATTCAGACACTGAGGAGTTGGGAATACTGATTGGGTCGAGATAAATACTGCCTTTCAGGTTGCAGTGAGGAACATAGGCTGTGATGAATTCTCACTTATTTTAAAGAAAAACTATTTTATTATTGCATGTTCACTTGTTTGTATCTGTGTGTGCAGACCACTGTGTAAGCGGTAGTTTAAACAAGTGCCCATTGGAAGTAGTATACTTGGCATGTCTGTAATATCATTTTAGAGGTGTTGCTGCACAAGTATGAGTTAATGCCAAATGAATAGTATGAGAAATGTACTGTAAAAAAATTAATTTATTTGAGTTCAGATATTTTTGAAATACAAATTTGGTTGTATTTTTAAAGCTATAATTCTTGTCACATTCTGTGGTTAATTTTATTGTGCTTATTAAAAATGGTCATTATTGTTTTGCACTCAGCTGTTTGGAAAACAGTTTCTTTGGGAAGGCATCAGCTTCAGGTACCCTGATTGTAGGGAGTAGACCAGTATCTCAAACTGGAATAGAAGGCTGTCATTGCCAAGTACCACGACTCAGCAAGTGATCCCTCCCTCATGTGTGATCTGTCCCTCTAGAAGCAAGGGTCACATTTGCCACCTACCTCCCCAAAGCACTGAGGATTAAAGATAGCATTTAAAGGTACTTTGAGCTCCTACATAATGTGGTAACAGACATAAAACTTGTTAGGCTTGTAATTTTATACTTAGCTGAAGCTTCACAATAACTTCCTCTCCAACTAAAATGGACGTGATTCAGTTTTTCTGGCATTCTACCGAACAACATGATACTGAGATTGAGTAACTTTTACAAGCCATTAATAGGGGTGTTTTCTGAACTGCTGTAATAAGTCATGAGCCTGCCAGCTGACCACTGCAGAGAAGGTTACATAAAATTATTTAAGTAATACTTTTAAATTATATCACCGTTCATTTGAATGAAGGATGAAATGGCTATAGGATACTCCAATATTCTACAAAAATTGGATGAGCAGGATTCAAAATAAATTCACTAATTAGTAAAGTATGCCCCAAACAACTAATAATGAACTTCAATGACTGCCAAATGGTAATTTTTTCAATGTAGGGATGTTAGAGAAGCTCATTAAAAAGATGCTCCCCCCCCCCCCAAAAAAACTAACCTTCTGCTCCCCTCAACCCCTCCCAATTATACATTCTCCTTTCCTTTTCTTAAAAGGGGGTTTTTGGCACTTGGGTAGTCTTCAGGCTAAATATTTCCAATCTGGCTCTGAAACTCTGAAACTGCTGACAGTGCCCAGTCTCATTTTAAAAATCAGGGATCCCAGGCAGGGGAAAAACAGCTGCAAAGCTCTCCACTTTTTCTCTGATAGCCTTGATAACACCCTGATACTTCGCATCCCCAGAAAGTTTCTCCTTGAATTCTTTCATGGTGGCCTGGGGACCAAGGTCTTTCTGGATATGCAGAGTCAGTTCTATTCCTGTAGAGACAACATCACAATAATGAAGCTACTCTGCTTACCAAGAAGCTGAAGACATTTTTGTCAAGCTTATGCTACAGTGAAGTTACACATCAAAACACAAATCTAGACGATAATAACACACCCTCCAAACCAAAGATGGGTTCAGGAATAGGAACAAGATGGTCCCCAATGCCCATAAAACAAGCTGACATAAATACTAGTGCAGGCCCAGCTAACAATTTCACTATGTGACCAGAAGTCCCTGCTTTTTATTTTAGCATTTAGCAGAGGATGATTATTTAACCCCCATGTAAGTCTTTGCAAGTTACAGACAGAAGGAACCTTAAAGATCATTCTATCCTCACTTTGTGGATGAAGAAAGAGAGAAGATGCCTGAGGCCACACAAAGGAGCAGAACCAGGAGTGGAACCAAAGTCCTGATGCCAAATCCGGAGCTCGTCTCCATAAGAATCATCCTACTTAGTGAAAAAGCATCTAATGAGGGACCTGCTGACTTCACCTCTCAACTGAGTCATCAGTGAGGAGTTTTTGCAAATCAGAATTATGTTTCCAGGAGTCTCATGAATATACACATCAAAAGGGAGAGTAAGGGCAATGTGATCCCTTGGAAGGAGAGCCCAATTTGGGATCAAAGGACCTGGGTTCAAGCTTTGCCATTGACTACCCATGGGTAAGTCATTTAACCTTCTGGGTCTCAGTTTCTTCATCTGTAAAATGGGGAGAGGGAGTTAGAGGAGGAACTGCTAAGGTCCCTCCAGTTCTAAGTCTGCAATTCTATGACCTTAAAGCACACTGGTTGAGGTGAGTAAAATTATAAAACTAATGGAGAAGACAACTAAGTGATTTCTACCACTTATGCCTTGGCAACAACAATTTAATAGCTCAGTCTCAACTGCTGGGTCAAAAGAGTGACACTCCAGATCAATCAGAAGGAATATGCTTATTGTTCTGAAACTTCAGTTCACAGCACAGATTAATAAATGTATTTTAAATCTAGGTGCCAGCCTGGTTTTTGGCTTTTAAGAAAAAGGAAAAGGCAATGTATTCATGTATCTTATAACAGTCTAGGCCCCTATTAGAATTTTTAAGGGTCTTAAGACATTGGATAGAGTTCCTGGAAAACCAGAGTTCAAATTTGGCTTCAGATACTAGCTTTGTGATCCTGGGCAAGTCACTTAATCTGTTTGCCTTAATCCACTGGAGAAGGAAATGTCAAACTACTCCAGTATCTTTTTTTAAAAAAATCCCATGAATATCGCTGGTGTCCACGGGGTCACAAAAAGTCAGACATCCCTGAACGACAAGGGTCTTAAAGGATCCTATGGAAAAGTCAATGATGCCAGGAGAGTGTTACTTCTAGAGCAGTGATTCTCAAACTGTTTGGTCTCAAGGACCCTTTTATACTTTTAAAGTGTGAGGACTCTCCAAAGACCTTTTTTTAATGTGAATATCTATCAGTATTTCCTATATTGGAAATTAAAATGTTTTTACGTTATAAAAATAGTTTTGACCTCACAGATCTCTTGAAAGGGTCTTGGGGCCACACTCTGAAAACTGTTGCTGAGTCATTATCACATGAGTGGTCATCAACCCAGCCCTTCACCTACACCTTGAGCAGGTACCACTTCACCTAAGAAGCCTGAGGAATCCTGAAGTCGGTCCTCAGCGAAGAGTATCTAGCACTATAGTGTTTCTACAACCAGAGAAGTTAGTGGGAGCCAAGGCTGTGTTGCCAGGGGTTTGTTGAGCCCAAGTGACAACAATCCACAAACCTAGTAATGTCCTAACCTCATTCTTACCTTCATGGATAAAATGGGCTACTTGGTAGAAATCTTTTTCTAGTAGTCCTCGAGAGGTCAGAGCTGGGGTTCCTAGTCTCAGTCCACTAGGTCTTAATGCACTTTTGTCTCCTGTGAAGTAAGAAGAGAGCACTGAACTCTTCATTTGCCAAACTACCACTAAATACTTAAAATCCACACTTGAGGATGATGACTTGCAGTAAGGATTTTGGCCCAGCCCATCTGTTTTAATACAACTGTGTAAATGGTTTTGAAACAACCAGTGTTCTCAGAGCTCCTGAAATCAGGGGTACATATGAGGAAGAGCTAGAAAAATTAATATTACAATGAAGTTAGCTTTGCCTTAAAAGTTGCCTTGGGGCTAGACACACCAAAAGTTATCCCCCCACCCCCAATGCGGTACTTAAGAGAAAGCAAGCCACTACTTTGTTTAAGGAAGTTCTTAGATCATCACAGTCCACAAACCTGGAAGAACTGATCTCTCTCATCAAGAATTCCCTATCCACTTTCTCCCAAGTGGCTACAAGAACTTTCTAAGCAGAAGAAAACTCAAGTATCCCAAGTTAGTCCTTAGAATAATTTGGTCTTAAAACCTTTGAAAATTTCCCTGGTTGGGTTAGGGTTCATTCTGCAGGAAACAGATATACGGAGATACTGAATTATCTCCCTCTCTAAAAGTGTCTGAACATCTTCATCATAGCATAGAAACACATCACAGAATCCCATCTGCTGAAAAACAACCAGTTGACAGGATGTTTGTGATTTCTTGAAGAATCACATTCCTCATTGGACAGGTTTGTCAAACTGATTTTTTTTAAAGAAAATTCTTCCCTACATCCCTAAAAGTCCCACTCATTATACCTAATGATACAACACTAAACTTTAGGAAGCATTTCTAATTCCTTCTATATGGCAAGTTGTAAGATATGACACATAATAGGAAAATGAATTTGGAATCACCGTGTTCAAACATGGTTCAAACCTGACTCTGCTACTTAGTAATTTGCCAAAATACCTTTTGTCTCTCTGGGCTCCTCTCCTCATTTGTAAAATGAAGGGGATGGGTTAGATGACCTATCAATTCTAACAAGTTCTTTGAAGAATGTACCTTCTGTGGCTTAAAGAAAACAACAGTCCTTGGGATGTGGGGAAAGGATGGGTTTTTTCCTCCATTTAGATTATAGGGGACTCTTACCTGGGCAGGTGTTCTTGTTACAAGCAATAGAACAAGATTCGAGCACCTTCTCAGCTCTTCCTCCATCTGTGCCTTTGTTGCGGAGGTCCACGAGGATCAAGTGGTTGTCAGAACCGCCTGGGGAAACAATTTTGATAAGTAAAAATTCGCAGTGATGCCCCAGTTCAGCTCTCAAATAAGCCAAGTCCCTCTGTTTAAAGGAAACCAGTAAGAATCACAGAATCATAGATTCAGAGCTAGAAGGAACTTTAGAGGTTAACTAGTCCAAGACCTTCATTTTATAAATAAGGAAATTGAAGACCAGAGAGGCTAAATTATCCAAGGTCACACAGATAGTGTCAGAGACAAGATCTGAACCCCTGAGTCCAAAGAGAAATCGATATCTAACCCAAAGGCACAAGGTAGCCTCATGCCATTTCTGTAACAATTCTACCTTTGTAATATCTCAAGTATATGCCTCCTTACCTCCTGATGCTGCCACCACCCTGGTATATCCCCATCTCACCCCACACCTGGACCACTGCAATAGCCTTCTGGTCTCCTCCCCACCACAGTCCAACCTCTACTCAGCTATCAATATCTTCCTAAAAGGCAGACTTGACCATATCACTGCCCCTTCCCCCATTAATAAACTCCAGGATCAATTATAAAATCTTGTTTCACATTCAAAGTCCCTTACAACCTGTCCCATTCCTACCTTCTTCTCCTCCATACACTCTGCTACTCAATGACATTGGCCTCTTTGCTATAGTTCATACAAGACACTCCATCTCCAGACCGGGCATTTTTACTCCTCTGTTCCTCATACCTGGACTACTCTCCCTCATCTCTGCCTTCTGGCTTCCTTCAAGCCCTAGCTAAAATCTCATCTTCTATGAGAAGCCTTTCCTCTTTACTATTACGATCCTTTATATATCTTGTTTGTACATAAAGACAATACTTCTCCCATCCTGTCTGCTCCATTAGACTGAACTCCTTAAGAGTAGAGACTATCTTCCTTGTATCCCCAGTGCTTAGCACAGTACCTGGCACACAGCAGTTACATCGGGGGACTGGGAACATAAACTTGTTGCATGAGTATATGGGTTACATTTTCAGATAAAGCATGTGCCCCTCTCTTATTGACAGGGCATTTTGTTGAAATAAGCACCTTGGTAAATGAAAACTCCTTTAAAATAGTTACAGAGGTTTTGGTTATGCATTGACTAAGTTATTGTAAGAGCTATTGTTGTAGGAGTTAATTGCTAAGAATTAGAAACAGCAATAGGGCTGTTCTGTTAGAGTATTGTAAATTGTAAGTAAAACATACAAATGTGTAATTTAAAAAAAAAGCAGACCCCATTTGGAGTTTTCTTGGGAAAGATACTAGAGTGGTTTACCATTTCTGTCTCCAGGTCATTGGACAGATGAGGAAACTGGGGCAAACAGGGTAAGTGATTTGCCTAAAGTCACAAAGTTAGTAAGTGTCTGAGGCCACATTTGCACTCAGCAAGATGAGTCTTCCTGACTCCAGCCTTAGTGCTCTATCCACTGTACCACTTAGCTGCCCAATTATTTGTTTACATGCTGTCTACCCCAAGTGGAAGGTCAGCTCCTCAAAGGTACACTTTTTTTATCATCGTATTCCTCGGGTCTACTGCGTCCTCATAGGCAACCATTTTCCAAACTGGAATGTAGAGTGAGGGACTGACACAACACCCTCTGGAAGGATGTGAAGTAATAGTCAGAATTATTGATTATAGGGGCACCTAGGTGGTGCAGTGGATAGAGCACCCTCCCTGGAGTCAGGAGGACTCAAGTTCAAATCTGGTCTCAGACACTTACTAGCAATGTGACCCTGGGCAAGTCACTTAACCCCAACTGCCTCCCCACCCCCCAAAAAATTACCAACTATATTTGATTACAACTACTATATAAATAGATTCACCTTTTTTTTTCCAGTGAAGACAAAAGTTCAAATAAAAGTAAACCAAAGTGAAACTAACATGGCAAATCTGCTTCCCTTGGTAGAGGCAGCACAAGAGGAACACGTGGGACTTGCCTGTAGGTACTGGGGAGCCTTCCCTCACAACCCCTGGGGGTTCCATGCATGGACCCAGGCCTCCTCCCTGAGGAGATCCCTGGGTGAGACAATGGCTGGGACCATCCACCAGAAAGAAGTTCTCATAGCACCCCAAGTTCCCATGGGATGTTCCCCACAAATCCCACCCTTTGCTGGTGGTGAGGAGGCCTGGGGGGCTCCCCAGTAAGCAGGCACTGTAGTACTGCTCTTTTGAGGGTGCTGCCTAAGTCAGCCTGCATGCAGGGCTCCCACCTTCAACAATCTACCACCACCGGTATTCTCCTTTGTCTTTGGGAGGCAAGGTGGAATAGTGGGAAAAGTGCTAAATCTGGAGTCAGAGGATCTTGGTTCAAACGCTAGCGCTGCCCCTCACTGTGTGACCTTGGGAAAGTCAGTGAACTTTTGGAGAAACCTCAATATCTTCAACTGTAAAACAATAGGGTTGGACTAGATATCCTCAAAGTCCCGTAAAAAGAATGGAGCATGGGGGCAGCTAGGTGGCGGAGTGGATAGAGCTCTGGCCTTGGAGTCAAGAGGACTTGAGTTCAAAATCTGGCCTCAGACACTTGACACTTACTAGCTGTGTGACCCTGGGCAAGTCACTTAGCCCCAATTACCTTACCAAAAAGGAAAAAAAAAAAAGAATGGGGCATCACTACATAAAATTTGGAAATCATTGCCCTAGGGACAGCTCTGATTCTGCCATCAGAATGAATGGATAACTGCTAATAAATAATAACAATAATGATACTGTTGTTATTTTCAGTTGTGTCTGGCTTTGTGACCCCATTTGTAATTTTCTCAGCAAAGACTCTGGAGTGGTTTGCCATTTCCTTCTCCAACTCATTTGACAAATGAGGAAACTGAGGCAAACAAGGTTAAGTAACTTGCCCAGGGTCACACAGCTAGTAAGTGCTTGAGGCACTGTGACTCAGGTCTTCCAGACTCCAGGCCCACCCAGCTGTCCCACGTTAAAGGGACAGGAACTCCAACAGACCTAGTGCAAGTACTTACCTGTTACTATGTGGTAACCCAGCTCTGTCATGGCTGCTGACAGGGCCTTGCAGTTGGCAACCACCTGGTGCTGATAAGCCTTAAATTCAGGTGTCAAGGCTTGCTTCAGAGCTACTGCCACTCCTAGTCAGGAAGAGACTCCATGTCAACAATTGGGTAAAAAGGTTTAGTAACATCAAGGTAACTCTTATCTATACCTTCCCCCCAAGCCCCACCCCCAGGAACAAAGCCAAACCTGCCGGAATGGGCTACTACTCCTTTCGTTTGGTATCTGGAGGCTCCTGAGGCTGAGTCCCTGAACTCTGGACAAGATTTAAGGATTATCTCATCCAGGTGGAATCATAGCACCTACAAGGCCAGCAGGTCTAAGACAATGGATGGAGCGGCTGGGCCTAGAGTCAGGTAGACCTGGGTTTAAATCCAGCCTCAGGCACTTACTGGACAAGCCACTTCATCTTTTTGCCTCAGTTTCTTCATCTGTAAAATGGGGGTGATAATAATAGCCCTTACCTCCCAAGGTTACTGTGAGGATTAAAAGAGATAATATTTATAAAATATTTAGAACAGTACCTGACACATAGGAGGCACTTAATATTTGTTCCTTCCCTTCTTTCTCCATCCCCTCCCCCAACCAGTACCTGAGCAGGAAGCTCCTACCAGGAGCCAACCAACCTTTGCTGGAAGACCTCTAGTGATGGGAAATCTATTGTGACCTGAGGCAGAAGGGAACACTTTGGGATAGCTCGAATACTAGACTTTCCTTTTATAACCAGCCAGAATCTGCCCCCTTGCAGCTCTCCCTAGTCCTGCCCCTCAAGACCAAGTATAATCTTTCACGATGATCTTTCAAACACTTGACAATAGTTATCTCGTCCCCTGCTAAGTCCTCTCTTCTTCGGGCTAAGCATCCTGAGCTTCTTCCATCAATCTAGGAAGACTACTGGTATTATTTCCAATTCTTTTCTTCATCCCCTGCAGCTATCTCCTCCAAGGTTACTTCTCATCTACTCTGAATTCATGTTGTATGTTCTAATTTCCATGTTGTCTTTCCCATTAGAATATAAGCTCCATGAGGTCAGAGAATGCCCTTCTTTGTATCTCAAGCACTTAGCACAGTGTCTGGCATTTAATGAATGCTTGCTGGTTGATATGGAGCCCCCTTCTCCCTGGTAAAGAAAATAAAAACATTAATGGCTGAGTAGTTCCACCTTCTATTCACTGTTTGCTAGCATCTTGGACTGAATTCTCCCATGCAATTTTAGATTACAGTCCGAGTCTGTGGCTGTGCGGCTAATGTTCTTTTTTTATACAGAATAGTTCTCATCAAATTGGCTTGTTAGAAGTAGGGCTGAACTTACAGACAGAGTAGGTGGCTACATCTTTTCCTCTGGATTTTCATAACACTGTTGTCTCTTGGTTTTCTTCCTCACTCTTTTGCTGCATCATCTTCCTTGTATCCCCTAATTGTGGGTGGACCCAAGGTTCTGGCTTGGGCCCTCTTCCCTCAGTTGTCTAAATTCTCTTCCTTGGTGACCTCACACGCTTCCATGAGTTTAACTGATCTATATCTCTAGCACCAGTCTCTCCAAGCTCCTGTTCCACATTATCAACTGCTTATTGGACATTCCTCATTCCCAGGCCAGGAGACATCTTAATTTCAACATATCCAAAACAGAATTCATTCTCTTCCCCCGCCCCACCCCCAAACCTATTCCTCTTCCGAATTTCCCTATTCTTCTAGTCTTCCAATCCTCCAGGCTTATATTCTTCGAGTCCACCCTCTCCTTCATATACCACACAATCCAAACGAGTTACCCAATCTTGTTGTTTCTACATCCATCTCTTGCATCTGACGTCTTCTCTTTATTCACAGTCACCATCTCAGTTCAGGCTCTCATCACCTCTTGCCTAGATTATTACAACGGCTCCTAAATAATTTCCCTGCCTCAAGGCTCTCTCCAGTCCATCTTCTTCAGAGCTGCCAAATGGATATTCCTTAAGCAGAGATTTGACCATGTCACTTCTCTCCTCAATAAACTTCAAGGGCTCCCTACTGACTCTAGGATCAACTATCAACTCCTCTAGTTAGCTTTTAAAGCCTGTCACAATCGAGCCCCCAGTACATCTTTCCAGGCTTATTGTACATCATTCCTCCTCCTCTTGTATATGATCTAAACTGTTCTCCTGATTCCTTGTCCACAGTCCTCCTCCATCTTCCAGTTTTTGCACCAGCTATGCCTCATACCTGGAATTCACGTCCTCCTCACAGAATCCTTCCCTTCTTTCAAGATCCTGCTCCAGTAACGCCTTTTACGTGAAACTTCTCCTCATCCCCTCCAAATGCTGGTTTTCTCCTCTCTCCCTTGTATTTATCCACTTTGTATTTCTTCTCCTCCTATTTATTCCTTATATACCTGAATGTGTACTTGTTGTCTTCTTGCAATATAAGCTCCTTGAGAGTAGTGATTGTTTTAGTCTTTGCATTTGTACCCCCAGCACATGGCCTGCCTTAAAAAATGCTTTCTAATTCACTGAGATATCAGGAATCTACCTCCTAATCATTTTTATCCCTAAGAAAATGCCCCCTGCCAATTCACCTATTATTGGTGTTCAGCTGTTTCAGTCCTGTCTAAATTTCATGACCCCATTTGGAGTTTTCTTGACAAAGATATTGAAGCGGTTTGCTAGTTCAGATGAGGAAACTGAGGCAAACAGGGTTAAGTTACTTGCCCAGGGTGACACAGCTAGTAAGTCTGAGGCCAGATTTAAACTCAGGGAGATAAGTCTTCCTGACTCCAAGCCCAGCACTCAATCCACTGCGCCACCTAGCTGCCCAATTCACCTATTGCTGCTGCCTAAAATTTTGGCATTTAACTCCAATTTCCAAAAATTGTTTCTAGCATCTGAGCAGGGATTAATTTTATCAAATGCTTTCTTCTCAAACAAGGATACGTAGAAAGGCACTTGGAAGATAGGTACACTAAAAAGTAAGCAAGAACACACAAAAAAAGTGGGGGTAAACAATGCAGAAAAAATTTTCAAACTCCTTAACTCTATTAAGAACTTGTCTCACATATCTCTCATATTCAAAGTCATGCCTTTTTCCTATCCAGAAGTGGCTCCACAGCCTTGGTTCTTGCCCCAAACCATCACTACTAATCCCCTTTTCTTTTTTTATTTCTTTTTTATAAAAGACACTTCCCAAACAATCTCTCTGTCTTCCCCCAAAAGTATATTCCCTGAGAAGAATTAAACTGAAGTGCACTTAATCACCCATATCACTGTCCATTCTCTTCTAATCATAATGCCAAGCTCACTACTCCCATAATACTTTGTTTCCTTTTATCAATACTAACTGTACCCTTCCCTGTAAGCCCTACTTCAGCAAAACAAATAGGGAAAGGAGGAAATAAAAAAACCTTCCTCTAAATTAGTTTCACTCCCAGCCCTCAAAATTCAACAGAGGGACCTAGGAAAAAGGCAGAAGTAAATCTAAGAGGTCTCTCCAATAGGCTGCCCTCCACAAATTTTGATAGCCTAGAAATCCTGACAGTTTGTTTTGGTGAAGAGGTTGGAGGGGATCAAGAAAAGTAAAGTTAAGAGGACCACTGTGCTCATGACCATGGAATGTGTCACCACACAAGGCCACAAGAGGGCTCTTATATCTAACTTTTACCCGCAATGGCATGGTTGTGAGGCCCTCCCTGTAGTCCTGGGAAAACAGCTGAATTAACCAGTGACTCCAGATTGTACATCGTCTCTTTGCCTGTTTTAGCATCCACACTGCGCACTCCTAGAGAAGGAAAAAAAATTAGAATGAAAATCACTCTGCAGTCCCAATTATTTTCTCATCGAGTTCAAACTGATTAGAAAACTCCAAACCACACTAAAGCTGTCTCTAAAGAGGACGGGCTAGAGAGGGCCAGGCAATGAGGTGTAATTTTTTTTTCTTTTTGAAGGCAATGGGGTTAAATGACTTGTCCTGGGTCACACAACTAGTAAGAGTCAAGTGTTTGGTCTGAGGCCAGATTTGAACTCAGGTTCTCCTGACTTCAGGGCCAGTGCTCTTATCCACTGTGCCACCTAGCTGCCCCAGTGAGGTGTAATTTTAGAAGAATGATCAGACTCATATAGCTGAGAAATCTGGTTGAGGAGACAGAACTCTTGATCTTCTCTTTGGTACTGACTGGCTCTACAGGCAGTCATTTTACCTTGAGCATTAGCCATTATAATACATTTTAGAAGGATTTATTAAGCATCTACAATCTACTGGATCCTACAAAGGATACAGAGGAATTCCATCTAGTAATAAATAAGAAGCCTGAGCACAAATAACTACAGTAAAAGGCAGAATGTGATTAGTGTGAACAGAAGAGATGAAAAACAATGTGCCACTGGGAGCCCAGAGATCACTTCCAGCTTGAAGGGTTGGGAAAGACTTCAGGGAAAAGGTTAGGGCTGGGCCTTTAAGGACAAATAAAACTTTAAAAGGTGAAAGGGAGAATAGCACAGGCAAGGGTATGGACAATATGAATGTACAAGGTCAGTTCAGGGAACAAGGAGTGGTCCCACGGCTGGACTGCAGGGTGGATGAAAGGAAGAAGCTGGAGATGAGGTTGAAGATCCACTGAAGCCAAATTACAGAGGGAAATAAATGCCAGACTAAGGAGTTTGGGCTTTATTTTGTAGGCCCACCAACACTGTCGCTGTGGCTCGAACCCAAGGGGCTCAGAGCTTCCTTGTGCCAACCTTCTTGACCAAACCCTCCTGAGCTTCTATTCCTACCAAGGCAACAGGATCACAGGGCCTTCACAAGAGGCGCCGGATCTAAATAAGCTGGGCAGAAATGCCGGTGTGTTTTTGTTTTAATTCTACAGAGTCCCACCTTTCCTATAGAAGATCATGCCAGCCCGGCAACCTCGAAGGGTTTTGTGCGTGGTGGTGGTCACCACATCGCAGTGTTCAAAGGGGGAAGGGACGACCCCAGCGGCCACCAGTCCACTAATGTGGGCCATGTCAGCCATAAGATATGCGCCATTATTATCTGCAATCTTCCGCATGCGGGCATAGTCCAGGTTCCTGGAATAGCAGCTGACTCCTAGGATGAAAACAAAAGAAATGTCAGGTCTGAGAAAGCACTAGAAAGCTGAGACCCAAACTGAATGCTTGACTACAGTGTCACATTTAGAAATAAGTATTTCTGAAAGCTCTCCCTTTTACTGCTCCCCACACCCCAAACCACTGGGAACAGAGATGAGGTAATGCATCTAGGGAACATTATTTTACAAAGTACAAAAGGTCTACCCTCTTGTCAGTATCCAAATGCCCCCAAACTGTGCCACTGCGGACTCAGAACCACCAGAAAGCAGAAGCCAAATGCTCCATGTATGGGGCAGCTCTGGTCAGACCCTTAAGAGATCTGCCCACCAGATATTTTACCCACTCTGATGCTCAAGCAATCTCCCTTCTTCCACCGTGTTCGAAAGAGAAAAAGTCATTACAGGAACCTTGAAGGCAGAAGCCACAATCAGATGCAATTTACCTTTCCCATGGTTAGAAAAAATGCCCACTTGGGATCACAGATCAAAGCTATAAGGGATTTCAGGGTCCGCAACATCCAATCCACTCATTTTAAACATAAGGAGACTGAGACTTGGGGGGGGGGGTAAGTGACTTGCTCAAGGTCTCTGAAGTAGTTAGCTGACTTGGCCCCCCCACTCCAGAGTCTGTGTTCTTTCTACGTACTATGCTTACCTCCCTTGTTCACGCGTCCTACTTCCTCCTCTCTTAATTCTCGTGAGTCAGATGCTGGCTGCCTAGGGGAAAACCCCTTTCCTCTGCTAGCACTGTTTTTATTATCGGTCAGTCATTTCAGTCGTGTCCGACTCTTCATGACCCCATTTGGGGTTTTCTTGGCAAAGCTATCGGAGTGGTTTGCCATTTCCCTTCTCCAGCTCATTTGACAGATGAGGAAACTGAGGCAAACAGGGTCAAATGATTTGCCCAGGGTCACATAGCTGGTAAATGTCTGAGGTCAGATTTGAACTCAGGAAGATAAGCCTTCCTGACTCCTGGCCTGGCACTCTATCCACTGCACCACCTAGCTGCCCCTGCTCTTTAATCCCCATCCAGGTAAGCCCTACCTTTCTCAACTCCTTATCCTATTTTGTCTTTCACTGTACCCACTAGAACCCTTGTTCTTTTATTAAACAAGCTTCCCTCTCCTACATCCTCTGTCTCACACTCCTTCCATCTTCTTTCACTCAGATATAGCTGGTTCCCTCTAAAGTACACTTCATTCATATCCTATCATAGCATGTCGCAGAATCATAGAACTAGAACTGGAAATTAAGTCAGGGGTCGGAAGTCATCTCGTCCAACATGTTAATTTTAAAGATGATGAGACTGAGCCCAGCGAGGCTCATGAGGGGTTTGGGTGCTTCTTCTGATATGCCCAACAAGGGTACGGGAGAGTGAGCACGCTCTCTCGGCCAACCCCCGCCCCCCCTGCCACCTATCTTTCTTGAAGGTTCACCCTCTCCAGCTCTATCACTGTCCAGACATTGAGGGCAGACAACCACCAGCCCCCAAATCATCTCCTCCCGTTCCCAAAGGAGTTCAGTAACTGGCCCACAGAATTCCCTTCCACCCTTGCCTAAATATTTTGGGACGTCAATGTATTCTTTTATATAACCTCAAATACTGTGGCTTCCTAGTCCATCAACCACAATTACCAAGATTTACACCTTCACTCTGCCTCAGTCATCTCTGATCTCGTCAATGACCTGTTTAACCTCCACGATCCAGAACATTCTTCCCTTGGATCACAACCTCTAATCCTTTCACCTCCCCCTCATACTCTCTCCTCCTAGACCCACTCTTCATTCTCACTTAGCTCACGTGGGACTCCACACCTTCCCATATTCCCAGTCCACTATCCTCCCTTTTCTGTCTCCACACTATCCTTTACCCTATCCTATAACCACTCATGCGTCGCCAAACCACGCCTTGGGCTGCTCATCATCGTATCTCCAACTTTCACAGCCCTGCTGATGTGGTCCTGAATGCTGCAGGCACAACAGCTCTACCTGGATGCACTACAAACTTAGCTCTCCCATCTCAATGATCCAACCCCACTAGAGCACAAATGTCCTTTTATGGTTGATTCTACTGCTCTCAAAACAGCAGCTGCTCCAAACCTTTTCTCTCCTCAAGCCCCCTTCTCCTCTCCTACTCTACTAGAAAATCACAGCCATCACCAGCTTTGACTTCACCCCCATTCCGTATCTCAAACCCAATCCCATCACCCACTTGTTCCTCCTCTGCTCCAGTATCTAACAAGGAAGTCGCTTGTTGCTTAGGGTCATCTGCTCTACCTCTCATCTTAATCCGGTCCTCTTCCATCTCCTCCAGGCATCTGCCCCCCTGATTCCTCTCTCTCACCTTCAATCTTTCCTTATCCATTGAATCCTTCCTGGTCACCTACAGACATGCTCCCTTCTTCCCCCCACTCCCTTGATCTTTCTTGGCAGTTGTCCTCAAACTTTTTTTTTTTTTACCAAGTACAAAAGATCTACCCTCTTGTCAGTATCCAAATGCCCCCCAAACTGTGCCACTGGGGACTCAGAACTACCAGAAAGCAGAAGCCAAATACTCCTTGTATGGAGTACTCATCGTCAAATTTCCAAAGAGTTTATCTACATGCATATGCCATTTACTCCCCTCCTATTCACTTCTGGCTTCTGACCCCAAGGTTACCCAGTCTCTTCACTGATAATCCAAAGGTCTTACTTGACGTCTCAACAACTTTGGATACTGTCAGCTAAGTTTTTTCCTCCTGGATACTCTCTCCTTACTTGGTTTCTGACACTGCTATCTCTTGGTTGGTCTCCTACCCTTTCCTTCTGAGTATCTTTTGCTAGATTGTCATGCTTTTCTGATTTAGAAGTTTGGGAATTCCTCAAGACTCTGTCCTAGGCTCTCTCTTGCTCTCTCTTTATATTCCCTCTTGACTACCTAATCAGTTCCCACAGGTTCAATTACAATTCTATGCAGATGCCTCTCAAATCAACATATCAAGCCTAATTTCTCTCTCAAACTTTAGGTCCATATGACCAACAGTCTGCTGGATATCTTACAGACATTTCGGACTCAAACTCATGTTTTCTCTGACCTAAACCTAGCCTTTTAAATTTCCCTTTTTCTGTTAAAGGTCCCGCCATATTTCCAGTCACCAAGGATGGCAACCTCAGAATTACTTACCCTTATCTTTTCCTTTGCTCTCACCTCCCATCTCTCTTCAGGTGCAAAGTCTTATTACCTTCCCCATTATCTCACATCTGTGCCCATTTCTCATTTTATACAGCCTTTGCACTAGTTCAGATTCTCATCTCCTCTCAACCAAGCCAGTGCAATGAGTAAGCCTCCCTGCTTGCAGCCTCTCTCTTCTCTAATCCATACAGTTGCAAAACTGATATTCCTACAGCACAAATCTAACAGGTCGCCTCACCACTCAAAAATCTTCAATGGCTCCTTATTGGTTCTTGAATAAAATATTAAACCCTCAGCTTGTTACTTAAGTTTCCCACACTATGGCTCTAGTCTTATTTCACGTTATTACCCTTTACATACGCTATATCCCAGTCAAAATGGCCTCACTGCTCCCAGTATATAACATCCTACCTCCAACCCGTGTTTTCATAGAGACTGTCCCCCATGTCTGTAATATATATACACATTCATTCATACACACACACACACACACACACACACACGTATCTCTCTCTCAGAATCCCTGGATTCCCTTAACACATAGCTCAGGTACCACTTTCTACACGAGGCCTTTCCTGATCTATGTTCCCTCTTTTAAATTATATATACTTATCCCTATCTATTTTATTTCCTAAGTATAATGTAATCTCCTTAAGGGCAAGGACTGTTTCATTTCATTTTCTGTCTTGTAGGGAGTAGAGGCTTAATAAACGTAAGCTAACTTGAACTGAATTTTACAGGCGATGCCCAATATTTGTTATGATCTGATGTCAACAAGCATTTATTATGCACTTACTATATACCAGATAAGGACAGCTAGGTGGTGCAGTGGATAGTGCACTGGGCCTGCAGTCATCTTCCTAAGTTCAAACTTGGCCTCAGACATTTACTGTGTGACCCTGGGCAAGTCACTTAACTTTGTTTGCCTCAGTTTCCCTATCTGTAAAATGAGCTTGAGAAGGAAATGGCCAACCACTCCAGCATCTTTGCTGAGAAAACCCCAAACAGGGTTACAAAGAATCAGACATGACTGAAACGACTGAACAACAGCACATTCCAGACACCATGCTACGCTCTAGGGATACAAAGAAAGGCAACAGACAGTCCCAGGTCCCAAACAACTCATGGTCTAATCAGGGAGACAACATGCAAATAATTATATACAAACAAGATATACACAGTATAAACCGGAGATAATCAATAAAGAGAAGGCACTAAGATTATGGAAGACTGGACAAAGCAGTGAGAATACTCCCCCTTACTAAATCCTCAGACCTCCAGTAATCTACCATTACTAAAGGTAGCCGCTCCACTCCTTCATCCACAATGTTGCTCTTGATGGGAAGTAATGACACATTTCATCTCAGTCATGAAAATCTCCCCAGGATTTAACCTACTGGGCCTCTGGGCTCCAAATTCCTCTAGATTTCTGAGGAATCTGCAGGAAACCTAATAGCTCCAGGCAAGAACGAAGGCAAGAGTACGCTCAGATTCAAGGGACTAGGTAAAACCAAGGAAAAGCCTCAGCAGTCACATGGGACTGGAGAGAGCTTAATCACGTCATGGTTCTATTAAGAAGTGATCTAACTAATTACCTGCAATGATCAGCTTGGGGTGGAAGAGGCGGGCGTTTTCTTCCAGTTTGTCATAGTCAATATATCCAGTATTTGGGTTTACCTGTGAAAGGAAAGGAAAAAGATAAAACCCATCAAGTTAAACAAAAAGTTCCTCTCTTCCCCTTAACACTCATCCCACAATAGTAAACA
>NW_020954585.1:24776807-24798732 GCF_900497805.2 Vombatus ursinus
GTCAATAAAAGTGCCTACCATCGGCACTGTGCTAAGTGCTGAGGATACAAATGTGAAAAAGCCGGTCCAGGTCCTCTAGGAGTTTACAATTTAATAGGGGAAATCAATACACCAGAGAAAGCTGAAAGAAAAGGTAATAGGGTGGGGCCACGGTAGTAGTCAAAGAAGCCCAAAATTACTGCCAGCAGGGAAGGAAGTGAAGAAAGATTTGAGCAGCTATCAGTTCTATGGTTGCTGTTAGTGAGCGTCATTCCTCTATACAAATCAAGGGACGCTCCTCTACTCAAACACTTGCAAATACAACCATGTTTTCTTCTCCAGTCCCAAAAGGCATATTAAGGTGACAAATAATGAGACTTAGGGCATGGGAAGGAAACAACCATGCAAAACAGAGGTGGATGAAAGACAAACAAATTTACTAAAAGAGTTACCTTCTAGGAAGTGGATTACCCAACAAGAGAACATTTGTTTTTTAATGCCACAAAAAATTCCCAGCCCCTAAAAAAAGCAATACTTTGTCTCTAGGGCTGCATTCTGGGCTACGAATTAGCCAAAAGAGTCACATCAGATCAAATTTAGACCATAACATGACCCTTCAATAGTGGCAACAAGGAGTTTATAAGTTACGAAGAGAATGTTTGCTCAACAGAAGCTACAACTATAATTAGAAGTTCTCATTATCTTCAGTTGACTTCATCGAAATCACTGATGTACAGTCAGAATCGCTAAATCAGAAGTGATCTTAAGAGATTCAGTACGTTATGAAATCTCAACTGTAGGTACAATGGTGTCATTTGTCTCTTTAAATGCTGTCGGAAATTGATGAATGAAGACTCAAAGGTGTTAAGATGCAACATGTAGGTCTTTATTATACCTCATCTACTGATATGTGAAGTGGAATGAGAAGTAATGGAAAAAACAAGGACTGTCTTCAATGACTGATGTGGAGAACCACTACCTTTCATTATATAATATTAGAGGTTTCAGAAGAAACTCTTACTAGGAAACAAAGCCTCCCTCCCTTACCTTATAGGGCATGGACTCAAAAAAGATGGAGGTGGCAGAGACTTTCTTCTTCTCTGTCATGAACCCGTGGGTGAGGTGACCCCCATCAGGCAGATCTAGACCCATAATCCTCCCATGTGGTTCCACCAGGGCTGTGTATACTGCAAAATTCGCAGGTGATCCTAGAACAGAAAGCACATGACTTAAGCTGTCAGAGTGCCCAGGTTCAATGAGACCAATTGGAAATTAAGCTTTCAACCCTGGCAGCAACTCCCCAGAGACTGGGCACCAATTTTCTTACCCCAGGGTGGCTGGGGGTAAGGATAGCCCTACTTCTCTAGGTTGTCTCTATGGTATGATTTTAGGAAGACCAGGAAACCATCCTTTCCCCCCCACCCATTATAACCAAGTCTATCACTGATGTCTGAAAGTCCATCACTAGGAACTCCACTAACTTTGAGGGGTAACAAACTGACCTACTGGTTATCAACACCTGAGTTTGAATTAGTGATCAGATCCCTCTGGGGCAAACTAGGATCTCCCTTGGAGAGATAAATAAGGAAGGTTTTGAGAAATAAAGTAGAGTCAGGGCAGTGCCATGGGAGGATAAGCTTAAGAAGCCTCCAGTAACCAAGAGGCATGAGTAAATGGATCAGGTATGGGGGATATGCTAAACATAAGGGAAAAAAAGGTCTGTGCCTATTTCAACGTTGCATCCAGAGCCAGTCTCAGGTTGGTGTTTCAAACTCCTTTCCTAGGGCACAGAGGGCATAAGTCCATATAGTTCTAAGCTGGACAGAGACACAGACATGGTAGTTACCTGAGTATGGCTGAACATTGACTCCCCAGTTTTGTGGGTCCAGGCCATAGACCTGCAGAGCCCTCTTCTGACATAGAATCTCCAATTCATCCACAAACTGGGTGCCACCGTAATACCTAAAGGATAATTAGGAAGAGAGACTTAGAAACATCCCAGGACTTGGTAGAATGTCTAAGCTGAGTACAGAGAGCACAGATGTGTGGGGAATTCAAGCCATGGAGAACTGGCAAGGAAGGAATGAAAGACCAAGACTCTCTCAAGGGGACAGTCCCCAATTCTATGACCATATGAAGCCAAATGGTGGCAGTGGAATAAAGGGGAGGGACTTGGAAGCCAGAAGACCTGAGTTCAAATCCCAAATTGGTTACTGACTAGCTATGTCACCTAGGTTAATTCTGAAACGAATGGATCTCAGTTTTCTCATCTGTAAAATGAGATGATTATCCCTGTGATTTAGCCATAACTAGAATCTGCTTCCTGGTGGGTAGCAATCTCTAGAGAACTGAATTAAACTGGGGAGGGACAAGGAAACCACTGAATGTTAAAAGCTGGAAAGCAGCCTCTATCACTACAGGACGGTTTATTTTTTCTCTAACTGTCATCAGGTCAATTACCCAGGTAGAGGCCACAACTTTCCTAGGGGTTATGCCTTAACAGAACCCATTATGCAGAGTGACTACAACAAACCAGCGCTTGTCCTAATTGGCTTCTATCATTCTGGAGGACATGAAAATTATGGTAAGAATGAACTGAAATCTTAAAATCTGCTCTAAACAAGCCAACCACACTACAGAGTGGTGGTAAAGGCTCAACTTCTGAAAGTAGGGGCAAGATGAGCCATGGCTTAGTCAAAAGCTTAGAGGTCTTACTCTGGAAATGTCAGTTGTGTTGATTCTATAGGAATTCAAATTTTCAGATCCCCTTACTCCCTAAGGAGTAAACCTCAAGCACTGGGGAAAATTATGAAAAATCTCTTTTTTAGTTTCTGTAGAAATATGAAGAAATCACATGTTTCTCTAAAGTCCTTTCTAAAATACTTGGGTAAGCCCCTTCGGACAAAAAGGTTTTTCTTTGGTCAACAGATTACGTGTGGTACCCTAAGGCATTAACTCTGATCTGGTTCATATCATTGCCTCTCTTTTTTTCCACTAAGAAAAGATTATGATATCTATCAATGAGAGGAAGGAGGTTTTTATTTAACTTCAAAGGAATGGGATGGTGTCTAGGTTGCTCAACTTTCTGGTATATTATCCCAAACTGTATTTTAAAATATCTTTTCCCTGTTCAAGATAACTATAAATGTTCCTGAAATCTTGGGGCAAAGTCATGTCAGAGGGCATAGGAGACTATGCCAGGTTGGACATCTCTCTCTTCAAGCTAGAAGGGGCTTGGATATAGATTAATGTCAAATTAAGCCTAAATCTCAAAGTATAGTCTTACTATTAATATTTTTTTTTCTTCAACAACCTGCTCTGTTCACATACCTCTGGCCTGGTAATCCTTCTGAATATTTATTATTCAAGCAAGAACCCAAGGCTTCCAGAACTGCTCGGCTTGTAAAATTCTCTGAAGCAATCAGTTCCAATCCAGTCTTCTGGCGATGATTTTCCTTCTTAATGATTGTATATACCTGATGAAAGTAAAAGAGATCATTAAGAAAGTAAAATTTTCCAATCCACAAGTCTGCTTCCACCAGAGCCAACAGCATCTTAAGAGTTAAAGAGTTAAGAAAGTAGGTCCTATTTTTTGTAGGTCCCATTTTGGGGTTCCAGTGGCTAATCATGTAAAACCCAACTGAAAAAGAGGCCAATACAATCCTAAGGGGGCAGATGTGAATTTCACTTCTTGTTATCTAAGAAAGAACCAGTGGTTTAGAAAATGAGCTGAGGGAGAATAAAATTAGATTAAGATGATTATCATTATAGTGATATTTATATTTTATAGATATTTGATAAATTATAATCATGTATTATACACATTATATATAAATGCCATATATTTACACAATATATAATTATGATGAAACTAATTATAAATTGCAGCACAGTAGGATCTTGTCCTTTAAAGGACATAAGCATTTGATATGAGAAGAATCCTTTGATTATAAAGGAAAAAACATACACAGTTGTCCTTCGATCCAGTAATACTACTTCTAGATCTGTATCTTAAAGAGATCATAAAAATTGGAAAAGGACCCATATGTACAAAAATATTTATAGCAGCTCTTTTTGTGGTGGTCAAGAATTGGAAATTGAGAGGATGCCCATCAATTGGGGAATGGCTGAACAAGTTGTGGTATATAAATGTAATGGAATACTATTGTTACAAGAAATGGTGAGCAGGCAGATTTCAGAAAAACCTGGAAAGATTTGCACGAACTGATGCCGAGTAAACTGAGCAGAATCAGGAGAACATTATACACAATGACAGCAGCATTGTGCAATGACCAACCTTGATGGACTTAACTCTTCTTAGCAATGCAATGATCTAAGTCAATTCCAAAAGACTCACAATGGAAAATGCTATCCACATCCAGAAAAAGAACTATGGAATCTGAATGCAGATCAAAGCATTTTCTATTTTCTCTTAATTAACTTTTCCTTTCTTCAATTTCTATATTTCTATTTTCTCTTTGTTTTTTCTTTTTTGTGGTTTTCTCCTTTTATTCTGATTCTTCTTTCACAACATAATGTGGAAATATGTTTAATATCATTGTATATGTGTAGTCTATATCGGATTGCATGCCGTCTTGGGGGGGAAGGGGAAAAATTTAGAACTCAAAATCTTATAAAAGTGAATGTTGAAAACTAAAAATAATTAATTAATTTAAAAAACCATATATAGTGGGAAACAGGAAACTTGAATTCTAATCTTGAGGCTGCTGTTACTTACTCATGTAACATCTGGCAAGTCCTATACCCTCTCTGGGGCTATTTCCTCATTTGTAAATGACCTTAGACTAGATTATCTCTAAGGTTCACTCTAAACCTAAACATTTTATGATTCTGTAATCTAGCGTGGCAGCCAGACAGCCCAGTGTATAAAGTGTTAGACTCCAAAGTCAGCAAGACCTGAGTTCAAATCCAGCCTCAGACATTTTGTATCTGGGATATCTTGCGTAAGTCATTTTCTTGGGAAAGTTATCTTCTTTCAGTCTCAGTTTCCTCATCTGTAAACTGGGGATAATAATAGCAGCTAGTTTCATAAGAGTGTTGTTAAGATAAAATACGTAAATCACCATATAAATGTTAGCTATTACTATGTAGTCATTTTTCCTAGACTTCCAGGTCTGGTGCTGCTCAACTTTCTGGATATCTTAGATACAGATTAATATGAATTGAGCCTAAATCTCAAAATACAGTTTTTCTTCAACTACCTGCTGGCCTAGGTATCATTTATAAGGCTGCCTTTTATAAAGTTAATTCAATGAATTCAATAAAGATAAATGTGTCTTTAAGCAAAAGTCCCAAAATAATAATGAAAGCAATGATATCAGCAATAATAGCTAGCATTTATAGAGCACTCTGAGATTTACAAATGCTTTACATAAATTATTTCATTTGAATTTTCACCAAAAATCAAAATTTCACAAAGAGTTATAAATTATTGTCCCCAAGGAAAAAATCCTTTTCGGTAGACAGTCATGAGGATAAGCATATTCCTGTACACAGGTGTTCTCCAGCGTAACAATCCATTATTACCAAGTGGTCTCTCACCTCTATATCATTGTCTTTCAGTGGCTGTGTCAGCATATTTTTGTGGGCTTCCCAGAGGTTGCTATTATGGTCCCCTCCATTGACTGTTGATGCCATACTTCTTGTCTAAGGATTCCTGAAACCGAAAGTAGGCTGAAAAGAAAAAAAAAAAAGAATTTGCATATCTTCAAAATGAAAGACAGTGAAAACCCTTCCTGGCCCATTAGATTTCCTTTATTACAAACATGCCGAATGAAAATTTGTACTCGTTTCAAAAATGCTTGCCTACTATCTTCCTGAAAAGGGACCTGAAAAACAAATGGAAGTTATTAAACAAGCTACAGGTTAATAATAATAATAATAATAGTTCTCACTTTAAAACAAGAGCTCTTTCTTTACAATAACCCTGAGATTAGTAATTCTAGGAAACTCAGGCTCTGAAAGGTGGTATCACAGTCACATTGCTGATAAATTGGGATGTGAACCCCAAGGCTAGGACTCTTTCCACTACACTACACTATCTTCTTAAAAAGGCATAGCTAATCCAGACATCCTATTTCTTCCTTTAAATTCCACCTCCCAAGAAACTTTTCCTCTCCTCCTCCAAGCCCAAGGATCATATATTCCCTTCACTAAATTCCTATACATAATAGTACTAAATGTGGCTACTACTGTACTTCTAATGGTAATTAACTTTTCTTTTCCTCAATTAAACTACAGTATAAGCTTAAAGTATATATTTATATATTATGTTATATATTTACATGTTATTATATTGTATGTTATATATAATATATATTTATTATATATTTATATATATTTGTAAGTATAAATTACAGTATAAGTAAAGGGCTAAGACTGTAAATTGGTTATTATTAACAAGTTAGATAAGCATTGGCTAAAAGAATGGGGATGTTTATCCTACAGAAAAAAAGATTGGCAGGCCAAGATAGCTGCCTTCAAGTATCCATTAAGTACAGAAGTGATTAAGGATAGGTAATAAATGAGACAAAGAATGGCCTCTTTTACCTAGTTTTTAAAAAAAAAATCAATTTGGGAGGAGAAGACCCTTCGTGTTTCTGGTCAAAATAGAAACAATTGCTATTTACATTCACTCTGAGCCATGAGGGCTTGGGCTGGGACCTATTGTTGGCCAATCAATGATAGCCAGAGTGGTCTGGATTTAAGGCATGGTCCTTAAGAAAGAAATTGAGCCTATAAACTCCCAAAATATCTTGCAAGGTTTCAGTGGTCAAAATTTACATTCCTTTGGACAGAGCACCTGCAGGTAAAGTTATGATAAGCTATATAGACAGAGGGAGAGTGGAGGAAAGGACAGAAGGAGGGAGAGAGGGAGGGAAGGAAGGAAGGAAGAAAGGAAGGAAGAAGGGAGGGAGCTGCATTGGCCAACTTGAACTGGCCACTTCAGTCCCCAGTGGGCAGCTCCTACTACTCACAGGCTGTCATTTGTCCTTTGTTCTGAAAGAAGGGCACATTAGGAAGGTGATGTCATGACACTCTCTCCTCCAGAGTAATATGGGGCCAGTGGCAAGCTACAGATCAGGAAGATAGGAGATGGTCCTGGATGCAGTGGGACACCTTGGCCTTTTTAAGCTCAGGTCTCAGTCTGACTGAGGCAATACCATTCAATGAATAGGTAAGAAATGAGGCAAAGAATGGCCTCTTTTACCTAGTAAGAAAAAAATAAAATAATCAATGAATCTGAGAGAGGAAGACCTGGGAAAGACAAAAAGCCAAAGTCTCCCACTGCATCCAGGGCCACCTCCGGTCTTCCTGATCTACATCTTGCCACCAGACCCAGAAGAAAGTGAGGCTGGTGACTGCACAGCCCTCCCTCCCAGCCCACCTTTCTGATGTCATAACCTTCTTGAATAATGAAGGACAAACAACAGCATCTAAAAGACAAACTTATTCCACTTGACCCCAGAGGGCAGAACTAGTAGAAATGGGTGGAAGTTGAGAAGAGGCAGGTTTAGGCTTGATGTAAAGGAAAACGTCCTATCAATTAGTTATCCCAAAGGGGAATGGGTTGTCTCGGAAGGCAGTGGGTTCCTCTTGCCCTCCTTCATTAGTGAGCTTCAGGGGAGGGCTGCATGGCCACTTGCTGGGCTGTTGTAATAAGGAGAAACCTTCTAACTTTGAGATTTTGTGCCAAGAAATAGGCTGCCTCCAGGCTCAGGTAAGGGGTATAGTAGGCAGCTAGGGGCCAGTGGATAGAGCACTAGGCCCAGAGTCAGGAAGACTCATCTTCCTGAGTTTAAATCTGGCCTCAGACATGTACTAGCTGTGTGACCCTGGGCAAGTCATTTAACCCTGTTTGCTTCAGTTTCCTCATCTGTCAAATAGACTGGAGAAGGAAATGGCAAACCATTTCAGTACCTTTGCCAAGAAACTTACCAAGACACATAGAAATCTATTTTTAAATGATTCTGACCAAATTAAGGAAGAATTGAAAAAATACAGGATATGTTATCCTACACAAAGTTAGGTCAAGCAGATGTTAAAATGTCAATACTTCCTTAATTAATTTTAGGGTTTTACACAAAGCCATAATAAAACAACTAAGTAAAAAACAGAGAGACAAAAATATCAAGAGGAAGCATATGAAAAAACAAACAAACAAACCTAAGCCTGATGACTTGGGGTCTTCCCCATCAGATTTCAAAATATAAAGTGGAAATTCTAAAAATTATTTGGTAGTAGATAAACTAGAGCGAAACTGATCAACCAAACAGTATAAGGAATTAAAGGTACATAAAAAAAAACGAGTGTTTTACAAACACAAGACTAAGAAACTTTGAGGGAAGAGAAATTACTAAACAAAAATTATTATGAAAATTATAGGAGGGAGGGACAGCTAGCTGGTACAATGGACAGAGCATTGTCTTCATGAGTTCAAGTCTGGTTTCCACTACTTACTCGCTGGGTGACCCTGGGCAAGTCACCTAACCCTATTTGCCTCAGTTTCCTCATCTGTAAAATGAACTGGAGAAGGAAATGGCAAACAACTCCAGTATCTTTACCAAGAAAACCCCAAAATGGGGTTAAGAAGAGTAGGACAGGACTGAAAGGACTCAACAACAACAACAAATATAGTAAGGAATGACTGAACAAATTAAGCATGACTGTCATTAAATATCATTGTGCCACAGGAAATGACAAAAGGAATATATTCAGAGAAACCTGGGAAGATTTATACAAACTGATACAAAGTAAGACTTATAAAAGACTATCAGTGAAACATTAAAAATACACAGGAGGAAGTTCATAAGGGAATAGAGACAAGCAGGGGAGCGTTGGTACAACTGTGTTAAATATAATACATACTTTGTAAAGAAAAAACAAGCTACACATAAATGAGATTCATGATTTCAGTGTTTATTAACTTCCATTACAAAGAAAAAAATTTTAAATGTGTAAAAGAGAAACAAGGGCTTTAAATCACAGGACAGGTAAATATTACATCTCTATAAATAATACAATAAATTTCATTGCTACCATAAAGTATACTGCTAAAAAAAAAATACAATAATAAACTCTAACTGGGGTTTTCCAGTCAAGATAGATGATAATAAGACGTTCAGAAGGGAGCCAGGATCCCTACATAGCCTTCAAAACAACACAAAGAAACACCGGAGAAGAGAAAAAAAGGCTAAAATACATGTAAACAGAGAACTGGCAGATGGGCTCCCCAGCCCTCAGAGACTGCTGATGAGTTCTCTAGTTGGTTTCAGAGCCTCTAGATTAAAATATGACTCCGAGTGACCTCTCCAGTCTTTTAAGATTCAGAAAAACTAAACTACTCTATGTTCTCACTCTGTTTCTACCTGGCCTCCATGCATTAATAAATGACTAACCCAAGTTTCTCTGGCTGGCTGTTTCTGGTTTCTATACAGAGCTGGCTTTGGCTCTCTGTTCATGGACTCAGCCCCACAGAAATTTCTATTAATCCTTTTCAGTTGTGTGCAACCCCAGGGACCCAACTCATCTCTCCCTCTTCTTTTTACTAATGATGGGTAAGGCCCAGAGACGGGGGTAAGAAGGGATCAGGGCAAGGTCTAGGACCTTTTGCCAAAGAAGGTACTAGAAGTAAGAATTTATAGCAGTGATGACCAGGACCGAGGTATTACAGTGATATTATGCTGATGGTTTCTACACACTTATTCCACCCTCCCAAGAAAGGGAGAAAAAAACCATCACACAGGGAATCTAGGGTCCTAGTCTCCACCGTGTGTGGAGGGTGAGGAAAATCATGGATGAAAGCAGCAAGCAGTGACCAACAGAACCCCCCCCCCAAAAAAAATTATATATCTACAATATCTCTGGCATTTATTTGTCTCCACTTTTCTGTTCCTATTATCACCTGCCTAGACTATTGGGGGAGGTTAGAGGGAGGCCAGTTGTTAGGTGGCGCAGTGTCAGGCCTGACCTGCGTTCAAATCCAGCATCAGACATTAGCTGTGTGACCTTAGACAAGTTAGTGAACCCTGTGTGCCTCAGTTTCCTCATCTGTAAAATACTCTGGAGAAGAAAATGGCAAACCGTTCCAGTATCTCTGCAAAGAACACCCCAAATGGGGTCACAAAGAGTCAGACACGACTGAAAATGACTGTATTACAGCAGTATCCTAAAAGTTATTCATGGGGCCATTCCCCTCCTCCTCCAATCCATCCTTCATGTCACAGTACCATATACTTAAACATTTAGAAGGGGCTTAGAGGTCAATTTAGTTCAAACCCTTCATTTTACAGATGACAAAACTGAGGCCCAGAAAAGTAAAATAACCTGCTGCCCAAAGTTATACAGCTAAAAAAGAAGTGGGGGCACAGTTTGAATGCAGGTCCTCTGATTCTGAATTCAAGGCTTCTTCCACCTGAGCAAGCTACCTCAGTGTCTGTCAGAAAAATCTTTAAGCAGACATCTGGTCAACCTTTGACCTGGAAATATTCAGAGCATTTTTACATAAGAATTACTAGCATGAATATTCTCCCTGCAGGTGTAAAGATTCTAGAAATTAACTTGTCTTCTGACAGCTAAGTTAAAGCTTTATGGGTTGTTTTTAAAAACAGCCTTTGGCAGCTACTTTTTCCACCAAATAATTTTTTGTAATGAACTCTGAATAACTTTTACCTAAGACAGAAATCTTTCATAAATACTCAAAGGGCAGTTTATTTGCTGAAGTTATGCAAGAAATGTAAAGTGGACCTTTGAGCATCCCAAATCTGCCTTTTCCAGCTTGTGTAACTTTTAATAATAATAGCTAACACTTATCAGGCACTGAGCTAAGTGCTTTACAATTATGTATTATCTCCCGTTGATCCTCACACCAACCTGGGGAGATAGGTGTTATTATTATCACCATTTTACAAATGAGGAAACTAAGGTAAGCAGAGGTTAAGCAACTTGCCAGATAACACAACTAGTAAATTTCTGGAGCTGGATTTGAACTATCTCTGCTTCCAGGCCCAGCCCTTTATCCACTACATCACCTAACCACCCCTTTTAAGCAAGTCATTATATCTCTGGATCTCAATTTTCCTCATCTGTAAAATGAAGAGGTTAAACTATGTACTTCCTAGAGCTGCTTCATTCCAAATCTCTGAACCTGCAACTATTTGGTAGGCAAACATGCAGTTATAAAGGACTGAGTAACCTAATAAAAATCAAGGTTATTATTTAACTCCACTTATTTTCTGACAGTAACAAAAAACCAAACAGAGCAATCTCTAACCAAGTCTGACCGTGGGCCCCCCTTTATAAACCCAACCATCCCAGAAAAATATGAATCTCCAGGTATTACTAACCAATTTAAATAAAGTCTAACAATACTCCAGTAACAGAGAGATATTACTTTCCATTGTTAAAAGTATTTCTTAATCAGTATAAAGAGTTAAATATAGTCCATGTTCCAGAAACAGAAGGCAGACTTGGAATTATATCCTTGTTGGTCCTATGCCCAACTTATTTGCAGCAACTCTGAGCTCGGCCCTGAAGCACGGGCAATGAAACCCAAGAAGCTTCATATCTGCTAACACACATACATTCCGCAAAGCAAATTCATGTGAAGATCACAGACCCACTGAAACTTGCCTCTTACGGTGGCCGAAAACACTCCAATCCTAGAACATAAAAACTTATGTTTGAACATTAACTATTCAAGGTCAAAAAACATGTAAAGTGCAAAAGCAACATTTCCCAGCCACCAAATAATTAAAGTCCATTTGGGAAATGCCCTCTGCCAAGTGGCAGGCCTGAGTTTAAAAGGCTTCAGCCTGTTTCCCAACTCACTTCCACAAAGCTATTTATTTCTCTCTTGGACAATAAGTCCTTTCATTTCATGACAAAAAAAAATTTTATCAGTGTCACTGGATAAGGAAAAGAATATATTCAAAGAAGAATCTAAGAGAGTTAATGAGAGGCAATAGTGGGTTCAAAAGAGGCTACTACTTGAATCAGGAAAACCGAGTTCAAGTCCTGACTCTGACACATACTGGTGGTATGCCTCTGGTCAAGTCATTTATCCTAGTCAAATTCTTTTAAGGCTCAAAAACTTTGGATGGGGGGTGGGTCAATGTGCAAGGACGGAGAAAGTGGCATGAACTTAATTTAGCAATATCACCCTTTGTTCCACCAAATCTAATCAAACCTAGTAACTTTCAAGTTGGTACCAAGACTTGTTGTTTGCTCTCCTTTCTCGAAGAAAACCAAGACATCAGGAAGGTGATGTTATGACTTGCAAGTGAATTGGATTTAAGTGAGGGAGGGCTGTGCAAAGTCAGGGTTTCTGGCCAAAACAGAAACAGTTGCTATTTTATACCCGCTCTGAGCCATCAAGGGCCCAAACAAAGACCAAGTGAGGCTTGGGCTGGGACCTATTGTTGGCCAATCAATGAGAGCCAGAGTGGTTTGGGTTTAAGGCATGGTCTTTAAGAAAGAAATCTAGCCTGCAAACCCCAAGTTATCTTTTGAGGTTTCAGTGATCAAAATTTACATTCCTTTGGGCAGAGCACCCAAAGGTAAGGGTATGGTACCCTATGTGGACAGAGGGAGAGGAGGGAAGGAGAGAAGGAGGAGGGGGGAGAGAAGGAAAGAGAGAAAAAAGGAAGAAAGGATGTAACTACTCACTACTCACTACATCACTACTCACAGCCCAGCCCCAGTCCCTCTAACTACTTAATAGTTCACTCATACCCTCCCCATTCAAGGAAAACACATGGACTAGAGTTATCTACTGGCACTAGACATTCAGGATTTATGAGTTGGACTCTTTGGACCTTTGCCATTGGCCTGCTTTTTTGAAACACCTGGCTAAGCTTCCTCCCCGGAAATAATAGAGCCTCAAGACAGAGTTGCACCTAGATGGTGAATATTTTGTAATTTACATAAGTATTCAGTGAAATACTTTGCCTAGAGTTACTTCAGGTTGAGCTCAGGTTGAGCTCCCCGGTGGGAAAGTTACCATAGAAATGTTAAAACCCAAAGGTCAGCACCTTTAAACTCAATTTGCATAGAACTGAGGGAAAGGAGAAAAAACAACTTAATTCTGAAGCATCAAAACAGGGTTGAAGAAGACAGTGCACAATTTTAGGGAACGGGATCTTTTATTCGAGAAAAGCACCGGCATTTGGGGGCGGAAGGCAAGGATACAAACATCAGCTGTCACTTCCTGTGTAACCTTAGTTTCTTCATCTATAAAATGAGTGGATTGATTTAAATGACCTGAGATCCCTTCCAGCTCTAAATCCTGCGATTCTCTAGTAATCTACAACGTGAGGAACACAACCAGGCTCTGGGGGATAGACAGCAAGCAACTGGAATTTCTTCCCCGTAGGAAAATTCTACCTCCACCCCAGACAGCAGCGCACCTGGTAGAGAAATCTGAAATCTAAGTGGAGAGGCAGTATCAATTAGGCAGTATCTGAAAGCCAGTCTTCTTTCCATCCAGTCCAGTACTCTCCACATTCAGACAAGCAGCTTGTCCCCGGGGAACAAAAGAGCATAACTCCAGAAGACACATGCACACACTTTCCTCTCAGTTTGAAAAGAAAAGAAAAAGTAGGAAACCCACCCCTCTAAAAACTTCCTCCTATTTTCCGATAGGCAACCCACACAAAGAAACCAAGGCAGGCGAAAGACCCCAACACTCTCATTCATCTCCACCCTTTTAAGGTGATCTTCCTGGGCACATGTAATCTTTGGCCTAATGGACCTGACCTAGGCTTGGGGGGAAAGAGTGGAAATCAGCTCGCTCGCGATGAGCCAATCTGGTTCTTTGCTAGCAAGCCGTGCAGCCGGGCGCCCGACCTTGGGTTTCCAGTGCCGCCAGGTGCCAGATGTGCAGAGAAGCGCCAGGTCCTTTCTCTACTCCCTCCGCAGCTTCTAAACCATCGAAGGTTTCCTAGAATGTCAACTTTTCTTTCGGCGGGAGGGGAATGTATATCTCTTTGGTGAAGCTAATTCTCAGAACACAATTTCGTGCACGAAATTAAATACACAGGATAACAACGGAAACCAATTCTGGTGAAATAAGATATCTAAATGTGAATAACAACAACAAATCAGCCAAATTCAGATCCCACGTGAGGAAGCCCCGCCGTAGAGTTACATCCGGCCTACAAAGAGCGCTCCCCAGAATTCAGAGGAGGGAGGGGTGCAGGGCTTCGAACTTGCCTAAGGTCGGGGTGCGCAGCGCAGCTAATGGGCGCGGATGCAGCCGGTCCGGCCGCGCTGATCTGGGGTGGAGGTGCAGGACGCTGTGGGGGAAGGGAGAAATCTCGGTGGGGGGGTGACTCTGAAACCCCCGCCCTCTCCCACGGGCGGCCCGTTAGTTGCTAGTCTCCACCGCAATGCCCCCAACCACTTAGGACCCCGGCACCCCCGGAGACCTCCCAGAGACAAGAGCGCGAGTAGCCCGCGTGACGCGGCTCCCCAGACCAGCCGTTATCGCGGCGAGGAAGCCGCGGCGCGCACAGCTGGGAGCGCCCCAACGCTGGCCCCCGTCCCCTACCTGGGCGGGCACCAATCGGCAAGCAGCGGCAGAACACCCGAGAGAGACCTTCTCTGTCCCAGGCTGGAGCGGTCCCTCCACTGAGCCCTGCCCCTTCCCAGCCCCGCCAGATACTCTAAGCGGGAATTGCTGGGGGCGGGGGGGGCGGGGGGGGCGGGGGCGGGGGGCGGAGCCTCTTTGGTCTGGGACTGGGCACCAGGAAGCAAGCTTTGCTCCGCCCCTTTCCCGCTCCGCAGCACGCTATAGGCGGGAATGGCAGTAGTGGGCGGAGCCGACTAGGGAGAAGGCTAGAAGGAGCCAGTTTTCCCTATGGGTGACTCTATTTGGCGCGAGTAACTTCCCTCCAGCGATCTCTGCTCATTGGCAGGAATGGCAGTGGTGGGCGGAGCCACTCAGCCCGGGAGAGGGCACGAGGGCGCAAGTTTTGGCGCTGCTCCAGCCCCTCCACCGAGCCCCGCCTCTTCTCCGCTTCGCTAGAAGCCCGGGGCAGGCATGGTAGGGGTGTGCGGACCCCACGTGTGCTAAGAGAGAGTACTAGGGTACAGTTTTGCAAAAAAAGGGAGGTGGCAGGGCTCTAATCTGGCGCCTCTCTGTCTCGCCACGCTAATGAGGGAGAAACTTGCTGCTATCGTGCTGGTCCTAGATTGGAGTCGCCCCCCATTTCAAGGAAGATTTTTTAAAAATTAGTTCTCACGGCATTTCATGCCCCAGTAGGCCAAGTTCAACTAACTTGGCAACCCCAAAATTTAAATAACCTATTATTTCTCAAATGAGCACTCTCTTTTCAATTCTAACTGCTACCACCCAAATACAAGTACTTATTTCTTATCTGGATTTAGGCAGTATCAATAAGCATTTATTAAGCATGTATATATACATATATACACACATATTTGTATATACATATAGATAAATTTCATATATGCACATGCAAATAAAGATACACATAGACACACACATATATAATTCAAACTACCACATAGGGTACCATACCCTTACATTTGGGTACTCTGCCCAAAGGAATATACATTTTGATCACTAAAACCTCAAAAGATATCTTGGGGTTTACAGGCTAGATTTCTTTCTTAAGGACCATGCCTTAAACCCAAATCACTCTGGCTGTCATTGATTGGCCAACAATAGGTCCCAGCCCAAGGCCTCACTTGGTCATTGTTTTGGCCCCTGCTGCCTCAGAGCAGGTATAAATAGCAACTGTTTCTGTTTTGGCCAGAAATCCTGAGGTTCTTCCCCTTCCAAGTTGATTTTTTTTTTTTAGCTAGGTAAAAGAGGCCATTCTTTGCCTCATTTATTACCTAGCCTTAATCACTGAATGGGTGTTGCCTCAGTCAAACTGAGACCTGTTAAAGACCTTAACTTAAAAAGGCCAAGGTCTCCCACTGCATCTAGGGCCATCTCCAGTTGTCCTGACCTATGTCTTGTCGCTGGACTCAGTTGACTCTGAAAGAGAGAGTGAGGCTGGTGACTTTGCACAGCCCTCCCTCACTTAAATCTAGTCAGGGCATCGACTTCCTGATGTCATGGTCCTCTTGGAGAACAAAGGATAAACAACAACAGAGAGACAGTCAGTGAAAAGGCATTGAGTTAGCAGAAGTGTCATAAGGGAGAAATAGAGAGAAGGTCAATGTCTCTGGATTGTGGAGTATGTGGAGGAGAATAAAGTGCAGGAAGCCTGTAAAAGTATGAAAAGGCTCCAAATGTGAAGAGTTTTAAAAACCAGAGGAGTTTATATTTGATCCTGGAGGTGACGGGGTACCACTGGATTTGAGATTGGAGTGGGGAGAGACTTGAGGCAGGGATACCAATTAAAAGTCTATTGCAATAGTACAAGCTCTGCAAAGCCAAAGGTCAAATATTTTTGGAATTTTGCAAGTCAGTTGTTAAACACAGCCATTATGAAATGCAATCAATTCCTGCACCAGAAATGTTATTTGTCAATTTAAAAAAATTAGTGTCAACCAAAGCAGATGCTATTTTCAATAATTATTGCCTACTTTAAAGGATTATGTCTTTAATAATGAATGTTTGAAATCTAACTTGATTGCATTTTGTTTGCTGATGTTAATACAATTCTGGGAAGAAAGTTTGGAGTAGCTTCAAAGTTCCCTAGAAAATTCATCTAAAATTATTTGACACCATTTAAATTGTCGATTGCAATTATCACTTGACAATTCAACATCTGAAATAAAATTAAATATTTAAAAATATTTCTGAATAAAATGTATTCTATTTATCAGCAATTTGTTAAAAATCAAACCAAGCTAGAAACTGTAGCTAAAGAAATTGAACTTAGTAAAACTGGTCAAGTAAGAGGCCCAAGATGGGCTTACCATGTACTGTTACTGCTTTATGGCATTCATTCTGCATTATATGTGTATTTTTCTCTTCGTTTGCTAAAGAGATTAGCTAACATTAATTGCTTCCAAGATTTTGCTTTAATGATTGACTTTCTTGAAGAATTTTTGTTACTTTCAACAGCCTTACAGTGAGGATTAACATTTAGAAAGTACAAAAATTAGTCAACTGCCTCATAAAAGCTTTGGAAATTTTAAAGATTGTTAACTGGGAAACTTGAATATCAAGTTAATTATTAAGTCAAATAGATTTAAAGATTCAATTTCATAAAAATAATAAGTTTAATCCTCTTCCTTAGGAATATGTTATTAGAAAATATAATTCAATATGTGAACTTATATTGCTTTATCAGACTGAAATAACAAAAGAATTTTTAATTATTTCAATTTATTAGAACTATCTACTTGGCCTTAAGGGCTGCTAGGTGTCACAGTGGATAAAGTACCAGGTCTGGAGTCAGGAAGACCTGAGTTCAAAGGTGACCTCAGACACTTACACTAATTGAGTGACCGACCCTAGGCAAGTCACTTATCCCAGTTTGCCTCAGTTTCCTCATCTGTCAAATGAGCTGGAGAAGGAAATGGCAAACCACTCCAGTATCTCTGCCAAAAAAACAAGACAAAACAACAACAACAACAACAAAAACAAGAAGGAGTCACAAAGAGTTGGAAACAACTGATAAGGACTTGTAATCAAAAGAATTACAGACTACGCAGTACTTTCACTTTAGGTTCAGATCTCAAGATATAATGACACGTACTCAGTATAAACTTAACAATCACATTTATTTTACAATGATTAATAATGATTAAGGCAACACAAGCATATAAAGAGAAGAATAACATTCAATGCAATAAGTAATAATCAAAATCAAGAAAAAGAAGAATAAGAAAAGAAAGGATACTTACTCACTGACCAGGCAAGCTCAAATACCTACAAGACGGGGGAGACTGGAAACGATCAAAAGGTCTGATCAGGAGGCCAAAGGAGCAGCCGTCCTGCTCTTAAACAACAAGGGCTGTGCACGAAGTCCACCCTTGAACAACAACAGAAATTCGGCATCCCTATCTCTGAAATCAAAGTACTCCAAAAAATCCACTTTCAGATGCCCCTTTTATATCTATGTAAACCAGGGAAAGACAATCTTAATATTTTGTTTTGTGTCCATATCCTTGGTGAGCTCAGGTCCTGGATATGCACACATTCTAACAAAGGTGGGAGCTTGATCAGAGCCCCAAATACCTGTTTGTTGTGTAAGTCTCCAAGGAGGGATCAGGTCTTTGAACAGTTACACACTTCTCTGAAGAAAAATGTTCCTTGAAATAAGAATTGCTTTTCCAGGTAACATAGTTTGTTGGTTACTTAATGTTCTGTCTCCATGATAACCTCGGCCACGCATAACTCCAATTTACATTTTTTATGTCAGGTCATGAGGTGGTTTCACGAGGGGCTGGGGAAGATCTTCCTCAGTGTCCCTCGCAGGACTGAACAACAACTTGGCCCTATGAGAAACCTTATGAATTGTTGGTGAAAAAAAAAATTGTATCATTTAAGTGATTTTTTAAAACGTGAAGTTGATTTGAATAATTTTCAGAATTTTATAACTAACAGTGTAGAAACAACCAATATTCCCATCACTGCACCTCCAGTATAGGAAAAGCTAAAAAGATAGCTAGTACTATTCAATTAGTAGTGTTAAAGTTGAAAAGGGACTCAGTTTAAGGAATATAATTTTTGAGGGTAAGTAATAGTTTAACATTGGGTCACATAAAATTTAATGACAATAATTTTTATTGGGAAAAGATCAGATTGGGATGCAACCCTGAATTGCAACCATAGGTTGACTATGAATAAAGAGCTGGGCAAAAATCATCTAAAGTATTCTTCTTGGTTTGACTTGACAGTAGGGTTCAGTCCTCAAGGCATGTGCTGGCCACATGCTGCCTGCTGCCAACCCAGGTGAGGCATTTAATGAGCATGATAACATGTAATGGAAGACCTGAATTCAGGACATGGGAAAGCATTGTGTGACTGTTTCTTGTTTTCTTACTGCATGGTGCATGAACAGGCCAATCTTACTCTCTTCTCTAGTGGCAAATGAGGCAAGAATTGCTGTAAGCCTCTAGATGGAGGAGAGCAAAAGCTCTACCCCAGGCTGACCTGTGGCCTTGAATGCATGGCACTGCTATTTTTTTCTCTCCCTGTAGTGTTTCTTACTCCCCACTCATAGGAGAATGAATATCTGAGATGGCTTTAACCTTCAAAAGGTTGGAAAAGCCACCAGAAGTGACTTGAAAGGCCTAAAGTGTCATGGCCAATGTAGGAATTCATTTTGCTTGATTGTGTATATTTATTATAAGGGTTGTTTGTTGTTTCAAATGGGAAAAGATGGGAGGGAGAGAAAATAGATTTTCGCATAGTAAGAAGTTGCTACAGAACATTCCCCTTATAACCCTGGACTTCATTCTCCCACAAATACATACAACATCTATGGGAAAAGTAGACTCTAACTTTGTTGTTCAATCATGTCTTCCCGACCCCATTTGGGGTTTATCTTGGCAAAGATACTGGAGTGGTTTGCCATTTCCTTCTCCAGATCATTTACAGGTAAGAAAACTGAGGCAAACAGGGTTAAATAGCTTGCCCGGGGCCACACAGCTAGTAAGTGTCTGAGGCTGTATTTGAACTCAGGAAGATGAGTTTTTCTGACTCCAGGCCTGGCATTCTATTCACTGCATCATCTAGCTGCCCCAGACTGAGACTTAGAGCTTTTGTTGTTGCTGTTTGTCCTTTGTTTTCAGGGGACCAATGATATCACACAGTGATGTCTTGACTTGCTAGTGAATGCTAAATTGGATTTGTGAGGCAGAGTTGCACAAACTTGTCAGCCTCACTCTCTTTACCAGAGTCATCACAGGCCAGTGGCAAGACAAAAGTCAAGACAACTGGAGATGGCTCGGGATGCAGTGGATGACTTCGGCATCTTCGTAGTGTGACCAAGCTCTAAACACTTCACAGACCCTGCTTCACCTGCATTCATGGCCATTGGAACAAATTGTTCTCATCTGTTGGAGGGAGTCTTCATGTGCCTGGGGTGGACACCCCCCTAATTCTTCAAAGAGTTTGAGGCATCTTGGTTACCCTCAACCTGGTTTATCCCATCTGTAGAGACTGTTTACCAGAGTGTGGCTGCTGCCCATGCTACAGCTTCTTGGAGCAGGTGGATAAGCAGTCCTGAAAAGGGCTAGTAAGCAAGTAAGTAACCAGAGAGGGGCTAGTCCTTAGAGTACAATTTTAGTGAAGCACACATGAAGGGAATACATAGGACAACAGGGTAACCCACAACCTTTAGTACTGCTAGAAGTCCTTTTCTCCCTTCTCCCCGAGTCCTCACTCAGTTCTCTTTGGGTGTAGCTCTCTTATGGGTGAGCTGTACATCTGGGTTCTGGGGTCTAGTTCCCCTTTTGGATTCTGTAACTGGCATTTCTACAACAAGAGGTCACGTACCACCTTCCTTGGGTAACTGTCTTTCCACAGTCATCTACATTTGTGTGTCTCTCTATTCCTGATGCAGACACTTCCCATGCTATCAGTCATTGCCACTCCAAGGATGCCTTCACTGTTTCTTGCCAGGCCTCCCAGACCTTTGGACCTTTGAGAACTCACAAGTTTACCACCAGCCCTGGACACAGCCACCGTGAGTTACTCATTCACTTAAGATTAGGAAAAAAACAAACATGAGTATGTCAGAGGCGGCCATGTGACACATGAACTTGGGTGAGAGACAGGGCAATTGCTCCCCTACCCCTCAACTGCCTCCTCCAGTTCTCTGGAGGAGGCTGGAAACTATTCATATTCTCCACAACTGGAAATCAAGAAAACAGGTGGACGGGAAGGACATTCAGCTCTTCTGCCTCAGTGGCCAATTAGGAGACTTTTCACCATCACACTTTACAAAGTCATCAGTCATGCATAGTTAGAAGTAAGCTCCCCTCTGTGCTTCTATGGAGTCACAGGCAGAGACTATCTATGCAGGCATTATACTGTTATGAGTTGATATAGTGTGTAGAAAATAGAACTAGGAGGGGCAGCTAGGTGGAATAGTGGATAGAACACCGGTCCTAAAATCAGGTAGGCCCTGAGTTCAAATCCGGCCTCAGACCAAACACTTGACACTAGCTTTGTGACCCTGGGCATGATGATGAAACACACTTTCCTGGAATATTGCATAAGTAATTAGACTTGGTTAGTTTTGCTGAACTTTCTTTGGTATAAGGGAAAGTTCGTTTGGGATGGGGTGGAGTGGGGTGGAGTAGGGTGGGAAGAGTCATGATATTACAATGTGTGCATTTCTCGTCTACCATGCCTATAATTTGAGAACCAAGATCAATCACTGCCTCTCTGGCACACCACAGTTATCAACATTAAAAGCAAATCCATATGCAAGGTCAGTTTCAAATTCTCAGACTCCAGCCAGTGGCAAATTTATGAACTACTGCCCCTAAACCTAAGCTGTTTTTAGCTTAAAATTGCAGTATTTGGCAGGGAAGAAACATGATATAGTGGACAGATAACCGAAGGTGGAATCAGGAGACCTAGGGTTCATGTCACAGTTTTGACTTGAACTATGTGGTCACTTATGGGTAAGGTTCATAATATCTTTGAGCCTCAGTTTCCTCGTCTGTCAAATGGATATCAAGCATGAGTTATTATATCAGAATGTACTTCACCTCCCCCTAACCCCAGCTGGTTTGAAAAGGTGGGAAAACATGGGCATGGAGCCTTCTATGTGGCATCAGACTTTGGGGATATGTTGGTTAGTTTTGCAGAACTTTTTTTTTTCTTCTTTTTTTTATACTTTACTCTAAGGAGTGGCTCTAGGGGCAGCTAGGTGGTGCAGTGGATAGAGCTCCAGCCTTGGAGTCAGGATCTGAGTTCAAATGTGGCCTCAGACACTTGACACTTACTAGCTATGTGACCCTGGGTAAGTCACTTCACCCCATT
>NW_020954585.1:24798765-24802055 GCF_900497805.2 Vombatus ursinus
GGGAGTGGAGGGAGAAATGAGTAGGAAAGTTAGGAGATATTGATAAACAGTACACAGACCTATGTACAGGCATGCTTCAACAAATACAGGGAACATATAACGTTTCGATTGCTCATTAGACTTTGCATTTCCCAGACATTTTGGGAGACTGCCAAGCAATATTCCCCACTCACATTCACCTCAGACCTGCATCATCCAAGCAAATCATAGTCATATTGTGATTGGTCCAGATAATTTACATCCCAGCTGCAGGATGGCTTCTCCCTTCTCCAAACTGCAGCTATTCAGAAAATCTTTCCCTGGGAGGCTGGTGCCTAACTCTCAAATTTAGGTGCTTTCACATTCTAGATTAAGAATGAGGTAACCCCCAAGGCTAGAATCGTCCATTTTCAGGAGCATTTGACCGTGAGCAGTGCTCAGAAAAGCAAACAAAGGCAGAAGAGATATCTGCTACTGTAGATCTGGAAACTGCCTTCAGGGTCACCAGTCATGGGTTTGCACTGGCTGCTCCCCAAGTAGTTCTCCTACAAGCTATCATTTTCTGCTTCTGAGATTGAGGCAAAGGAAGTAATCCTCTTCCTTTAAACCCTTGCTGTCTCTGGTCTGAAAGTCCAAGAGAGAGGGGAAGGGAACAACATTTATAAGCACTGTGTTAAGCATTTTACAAATATTTTTTACAAATATTTGACCCTTACAATAATTCTGGGAGGGAGATGCTTGTTATTACCTCCACTTCACAGCTGACGAAACTGAGGCATACCGGTTAAGTGACCTGCCCAGGGTCACACAGCTAGTATTTATCTGAGACTAAATTCGAATTCAGGTCTTCCTAACTCCCAGCTATGAACTCAGATCTTCTTTTCGACTCTAGGCCCAACCCTCTATCCACTTTACCACCTAGCTGTCTCTAGAGAAAAAGTAAGGCTCCAGATTGATAACTACAATTAGGCTGTTTGACTTCTCATGTTGTTTTCATTTACATTATTGTAGTCATTGGCACAGGGACAAGTCAGGAAATCAGGAGAGTTGGCAGCAGAAAGCCCTCACCTGTCTTCTAGAGTCTGGGCAAAGAGGCAATATGTAAAGAGGAATATTTTAAAAATTGCTAGGAAAAAAAATTTTAAGTTTCCAGGGAACACAACGAATTTTACCTGTAGAACTAACAAAAGCTCTAGTGGCAGCAGAATTGGTGAAGGGTTCAATTAACAAATACTTATTGAATATCTATTATGAACCTGGCACAGTGCTAGGCACTAGGCATACAATAAATTGTTAAACTGCTTCTTCTGTTCACACAAATAAAGTCAGATCTAAACAATTGGAAAAATATTAATTGCTCATGGGTAGGCTGAGCCAATATAATACAGATGATAATTCTAACTAAATTAATCTACTTATTCCTTGCCATACCAATCAAACTACCCAAAAATTATTTTATGGAGCTAGAAAAAATATTAACAAAATTTATCTGGAAGAGTAAAAAGTCAAGAATATTAAGGGAATCAATGAAAAAAATGTGAAGGAAGGTGCCCTAGCTGCATCAGATCTCATACTATATTATGAAGTGATAATCATCAGGACAATCTGGTACTGGTTAAGAAATAGAGTGATGGATCAGTGAAATAGATTAGGTACATAATACATGGTAGTAAATGACCATAGTAATTTAGTGTTTGATAAACCCAAAGATCCAGGTTTTTGGGACAAGAACTCACTATTTGACAAAAACTGCTGGGAAAACTAAAAAACATGTGGCAGAAACTAGGTGTAGACAAACTTCTCACTCTGTGTAGCAAGATAAGGTCAAGATGGGCAGATGATTTAGACATAAAGGGTGATAGCATGGGCAAATTAGGAGGGTATGGTGTTTCCATATCTATGGAAATGGGAAGAATTTAGAACTAAAATAGAGAGCATTTCAAAATGTAAAATGCATCATTTTAATTATGTTAAATTAAAAAAGTTTTGCTCAAACAAAACCAAAACCAAAAGCCAAAACCAAGGTTAGAAAGAGAGGAAAAAAGTAAGGGAAATTTTTTATAGCAAGCATCTCTGATAAAAGCCTCATTTCTTAAATATATGGAGAACTGAGTCAAATTTATAAGAATACAAGTAATTCCCCAATTGATAAATGGTCAAAGGATATGAACAGACAGCTTTCAGATGAAGAAATCAAAGTTATCTACAATCATATGAAAAAATGCTCTAAATCACTACTGATGAGAGAAAAACAAATTAAAACAACTCTGAGGTACTATTTCACACCTATTGGATTAGCTAATATGACAGAAAAGGAAAATGATAAATGTTGGAGGGAATGTGGGAAAATTGGGACACTAATGCGTTGTTGTTGCATTTATGAACTGATTCAACCATTCTGGAGAACAATTTGGAACTATGTTCAAAGGGCAATCAAAGACTGCATACCCTTTGATCCAGCAATACCACTACTAGGTCTGTATACCAAAGAGATCAAAAAAAAAGGAAAGGACCCACATATACAAAAATATTTATAGCAGCTCTTTTTGTAGTGGCAATGAATTAGAAATTGAGGGGATGTCTATCAGTTGGGGAATGGCTGAACAAGTTGTGGTATGTGATTATAATGGAATACTATTGTGCTATAAGAAATGACAAGCAGGATATTATCAGAAAAAACTTGGAAAGACTTAAATGAACTGATGTAAAGAGAAGTGAGCAGAACCAGAACAGTGTACACTGTAACAACAATATTTTAAGATGAAGAATTGTGAATGACTTAGCTATTTGCAGCAATACAACGATCTAAGACTCTAAAGGACTCATGATGAAAAATGCTATCCACCTCCGGAGATAGAACTGATATTGAAGGATGCTATTTTCCCCTTCCTTTTTTTCTTTCTTTCTTGCTCTCCCTTCCTTTCTTTCTTTTTCTTCCTTCCTTCCTTCTTTCCTTCCTTCCTACTGTTATCTATAACAATGTCACAAATTTCGTGAAGCCATTGTTGAATCAGGAGGAAGCTTTATTAACGACCTGAGAAGGCTGGGCATCGTGCACTTGTGAAGGGACACATGTGAGAGCACATGTATCTGATGAGATTGGGATCTTGACCCCAGAAAGGAAAAACCCTGGAATTTCCCACATGGCCAAATCTCTGGTGTTCCCCTGGGAAATGACGGGGTTATGTGCCCACCATCCAGTTTGAAAACCTTTAGATTTTTAGATTCCCTTTACCTCCTTTCCAAAGCTTCAGCCTCACCTTTTAATCTTATTCAAATGCACTTTCCTTCCTGGCCCCAAAAAGAACCTG
>NW_020954585.1:24802144-24802406 GCF_900497805.2 Vombatus ursinus
TACCTGGACCCTTTTCTTTATCACCTTCCTCTTCAACTGGCCTCTCATTCCATTGTTTTCCTTCCTGGCCATTTCCCACCCTTAATCCTAGCTAGGTGCCACAGGTTCAGGACCCAGGAGTTCTGTTCACCCCAGCTTACTAGCCACTCCCATCCAGATCTCCTTAGACCCCTCCCCCCATCACTCCAAACTGCTTGGCCGCTCCTAGATCCCTCCCACAATCTTTCTGTACTTAAGATTCACCCCAGCCCCCATTCAGACA
>NW_020954585.1:24802460-24803132 GCF_900497805.2 Vombatus ursinus
GGAATTTCTCATGTCCGCTTGTCCTTACCAGCATCACCTAACCACCTTAGCCCCCATTTAGATCACTGATGTTTGGGTTCCTTGGGAGTCTGGCCTATATGCTTTATCTTTAATAAACTTTTTCTCTGGAAGAAGATCTGGGTTGAATTCTTTCAGGCGCCGTGATCTGGGGCTTTTTCCCACCACCCCAAAACCTCCTGTGATCTTGGGGTGCCTCTGTGCAACTAGGAGCACCCCAAAACCCCCCACCTCTTCATATCCACAAATGCACACCTTTTTATTCCCTATTCCCCATTTGAATTTCCTTCCCCTGATTCTCCATTTGCTGTGTACTATAGAGGTTACAGCCTAAACATCCACCCCCTCCCAGTCTCAGTCCCTAGCCCCTGATTACATCTCCCACTCCCCACAATTGCTTGGAAACATCCCTTTTTATGTTAATCTATACTTAACCTCAGAACTGGTTTTCCCCATGGTTAGTCTATTCCCTACCCAGTGTTTTCTTATTCTAATATAGCTCCCTTTGTTCAACTTCCACCTAGCCCCCAGACTGCATTCCTTTCCACTACACTTTCCATTTCTCTGGCTCCAGCCTCTGATTAAGTGATATGCAGAAGCAACATCCATATATCCCACACTTTCTTCCTTCCTTCCTTCCTTCCTTCCTTCCTT
>NW_020954585.1:24803228-24805302 GCF_900497805.2 Vombatus ursinus
CTCTCTTTTATTTGGTTTGAATTTTCTTCCACAAAATGACTATTGGCAGAGAGCCTAGATCAGGGGTGAGGAACCTGTGGCCCCATGTGGCCTTGAGCCTGCAGGTTCCCCACCTTTGGCCTAAATACTCCAAAATTCCTAAAGGGTACTGGAGAACTCTAGGAGAAGAGTGAAATGTAACATTCGTGGCCTTCAGGTAGTGGGGGGCCAAGGTATTCAGTGTCACACATGACAGAGGAAATGTTGCAGCAAGTTTGTTGTTGTTCATTCTTTTCAGTCACATCCAACTCTTCATGACCCGATTTGGGGTTTTCTTGGCAAAGATACTGGAGTGGTTTGTCATTTCCTTCTCCAGTTCATTTGACAGATGAGGAAACCGAGGCAAATAGGATTAAGTGAGTTGCCCTGGGTCACACAGCTGGTAAGTGTCTGAGTGTCTGAGGCTGGATTTGAACTCAGGTCTTCCTGATTCTAAGCCCAGCATAGCTCTAGCCATTGTACCACCTAGCTGGAGAGTAATCCTATTACTAATCAAAAGTCAAAACAATGAGATGGTGATGTGGTTTAGGGGTTCAGGGGTACTGGAACCCCAATATCACAACATGCGGGTCCTGCCTGAAAAAATTCAATGCAAGACTTGTTTTAGTCAAAGACAAGGTTTATTAGAACATTATCGTATTGGGCAGACTCTTAAGGAGTCTGAACATTAGTAAGCTAGTAGCTGGGCCATGTAGATTATAAGAATCCCAGCAGTGGCTAGATTTTAAGAATCTCAGCATCTTAATGGAGACAAGATGGACCTTATATACAGAAAGACCGTGGGAGGGACCTAGGAGTGGCCAGTAAGCTGGGGTGAATAGAGCTCCTGGGACCTGGACCGAGTGGCCAAGGGAGGATGAAGCCTAGTTAGGACCAAGGGTGGGAAATGACCAGGGGCCATAGGGAGGTAAGACAATGGAGGGTAGATTGGGTGTAGCCACAGTGAAAGGCCAGTTGGTGGGATTATAGCCTCAGGTGAATGCCAGAGATTTGGCCATGTGGGAAAGTCCAGGGTTTTTCCTTTCTGGGGCCCAAATCCCAACCCCATCAATGGTAGGCTACTCCAATTCAAAAGTCACCTTTAAATTAAATTAGATTTAATTTAAATTAAATTTAGTCACCAAAAACCTTGGAATGAAAACTGCAGACAAGGATGCTATATTTCATTAAGAGTAAATTCTAAGCTCCTCATGGAGAAAAAAAGCAACAAGAAAACTTTTTTTTAGGCAGTTGGGGTTAAGTGACTTGCCCAGTGTCAAGTGTTTGGTCTGAGGCCGGATTTGAACTCAGGCCCTCCCGACTTCAGAGCTGGTGCTCTATCCACTGCACCACCTAGCTGCCTGCCAAAAATGCTTTTTTTAAAAAAGAAGTCTTACTAAGATCCATCGAGGCTGGAAAGGCATTTAGGATTGAAAATATAAACAGACCCCAGAAGTAGTAGGAATACAGAGCAAAGGGAAAGCAAATAGTTGACAGAGTGTCTTGGGTACACAGGTAAAAAATGTTTTAGGTACATACCGTGAATTTCTTCTTGGACCATAACACTGAAATAGGGGCAATTATCCTGAAGCTTTTGCTACTAGTCCAAAAGCAATTCATTTATTTCAAGATACAAAAATTGCATCATAGATTATATGTAATCACCCATTTTTCCCCCTATAAAATCAATTCATTCTAGAGTCTGATATTGTACAAGCAGCATGTTTTCTTATGTTGCTGGCTGCTTCAAAATCTGCCTTTGGGGCACAATTATGAATACCACCTATCATTAATAATAATAGCTAACATTTATTTTTTTTTCAGCCAAAGACAAGGTTTATTAGAACATCTGTCATATTGGGCAGACTCTTAAGGAATCTGAACATTAGCAAGCTATTGGCCAGATTATAAGAATCCAAGCAGTGGCTAGATTTTAAGAATCTCAGCAGTGGATGGATTTTAAGAATCTCAGCAGGGGATAGATTATAAGACTCGAAGCAATGGCTAGATTTTAGGAATCTGAGCATCTTAATGGAGACAAGATGGACCTTATATA
>NW_020954585.1:24805350-24840966 GCF_900497805.2 Vombatus ursinus
TGACCATGGGAGGGACCTAGGAGTGGCCAGTAAGCTGGGGTGAACAGAACTCCTGGGACCTGGACCATGTGGCCAAGGGAGAATGGAGCCTAGCCAGGATTAAGGGTGGGAAATGGCTGGGGTAGGGGGGGCATAGGGAGGTAACACAATGGAGGGGAGAGGGGTGTAGCCACAATGAAAGGCCAGTTGATGGGATTATAGCCTCAAGTGAATGCCAGAGATTTGGCCATGTGGGAAAGTCCAGGGATTTTCCTTTCTGGAGTCTAGATCCCATCCTCATCATTCCCTCCTCAAACAAATGGGACCCAAATTATTTTGGTGTAAAGGGCAAAGGTCTCATCTTCTGAAACTGAATAGCTAACATTTATACAGTGCTTACTATATATATTACTCCTGACACATGTCAAGCACTGTGCTAAGGACTTCTACAATTATTACCTTATTTGATCCTCATAACAACCCTTTGAGGTAGGTACTATTATCATCCCAATTTTACAGATGAGGAAACTGAGGCAGACAAATTAAGTGACTTGTCTAGGGTCTCACTGCTTGTAAGTGTCTGAGGCTGTATTTGAACTTAGGTCTTCTTGACTCTATAAGGCAGCCTAGGGGTCTCAGAGGATAGAGCGTTGGACTTGAAGTTCAAATCTAGCCTCAGACACTTACTGGCTATGTGACCCTAGGCAAGTCACTTAACAACCTCTGTCTTAATCCTCTGGAGAAGGAAATAGCAAATCACTCTTTGCCGGGAAGACCACTGAATGACAACTTCCTGACTCCAGGCTGTTTTTCTCTTCTAGTTTCCATTGTTTCATAGAACTTCAGGATGGAAAGAACTTCAGAGATCACTAAATTCAACCACGCCTTATTTTACAGATGAAATAAATTTTAATAAACTGTGTCCACGCAATGAGGGTAAATGACAGACCTGCAGTTAGAACCTAGACCTCCAGCTTTCCAGAGTATGGGGTTACTTCTATTTATATCATGATGTCTCATCAGAGTGCACTTAAAATTTCGGACTCCTAATTGGGAAAAAAGTCACCTTATTTCTCAGAAGCATTAACAAATGTGTTAAAGAAAGTTAGTGCCAGAATTGCCTTCAGCCATGCCCTCTTTCTTAACCAGAAGTTGAATGGTAATGCACCATGGTAAGGGTATGGAATAGAAAACAGAACCCTGAATCCTCATCTCTGTTTGGGCATTTACTCATTTATGACCTCTCTGAGCTTCAGTTTTCCTCATCTGTAAAATGGGGATAAATAATGTCTTTATTAACCTGCATCAGAAGATTTTTGAGAAGCTCAGACAAGATGTGGGTGAAACACTTTGGAAGAGTTTTCAGGGTCCTTGCTAACTGCTACACAAATAAGCCAGCATAGGTCTATATCCTAAAATCATCCAAAAAAGGGGGAAAGGACCTATTTGCACAAAAATATTTATAGCAGCTCTTTTTGTGGTGGCAAAGAATTGGAAATCAAAGGGATGCCCATCAATATGATTGTAATGGAATATTATTGTGCTATAAGAAATGGTAAACAGGATGATTTCAGAAAAACCTGGAAAGACATGAGCTGATGCATAATGAAGTGAACAGAACCAGGAGAATGTTATACACAGTTAATAGCAATATTGTACGATGAAGAACTGTGAATGACTAAGCTATTTGCAGCAATACAATGATCCAAGACAATCCCAAAGGACTCGTGATGAAGCATACTGTCCACCTCCAGAGAAAGAACTGATATTGATCGAATACAAACAGAAGCATGCTATTTTTCACTTTCTTTCATTTTTTTTATTCGAGTCTTCTTATACAAAATGACTAATACGGAAATGTTTTACATAATTTTTCATATGTATAACCTATATCTGATTGCTTACCGTCTCAGGGAGGGATAGAATTTGGAACTCAAAACTGTAAATCAAAATGCTAAAAAATTGAAAAAAAAAAAGAAAAGAAACACACATACAACAATTAAGACAGCATAGGTTACACAGAGTCACACTGCAGTTTATTTATCAACTCAAGAGTGCGACACATCCCATCAGTAGGTGATAGACATGTGACATACAGATGATACACACATATACGTACACAATACACATACACACAAATACATACAAACATATATAGATTTATCTTTATCTGTATCTATATCTGGGGCAGCTAGGTAGTGCAGTGGACAGAGCACTGGGCTTGGAGTCAGGAAGACTCATCTTCCTGAGTTCAGATCTGACTTCAGACACTTATTAACTGTGTGATCCCGGATAAGTCACTTAATCTCTGTTTTCATCAGCTTCCTCTTCTCAAATGTATAATGTGCATGTGTATGCGTGTGTGTGTGTGTGTGTGTGTGTGTGTATACACATGTATGTTTTTACATTTTAAAAAGGCAGGTGGATGGATTTGACCACCCACATGTAGTTTGCTGACACCTGCACCATATAGCATGTGGCCTCCCAGCAAATATTTACTGAATAAACTAAATTTCAATTTTCAGCAAAGTTTCCCTCACTAGAAGGAGCTAGAGACACACAAAAGAAACCAAGCCTTTGGAATTTTCAAGGGATTATGAAAGTACGGAGGCCAAGTATTAATCCCTTTGAAAAGAAAGAGCATGTATATGTCAAAGACAAAATGCCAAGCTTGTATTTTAATTTTTAAAAACATAAAATACAATTTTAGGAAATTATATAATAATCATAGTCATAGGATCAGAGATAGAGAGTTGGAAGGGACTGTAGAAGCCAACTAGTTCAACTCCCTCATTTTACAGATGAGGAAATTAAGGCAGAGAGGCTATCACACACAAATTAAATGTCAGGCCTGAGATATAAACCAAGGTCTTCTGACTCTAAAGCTGGCATACTTTCTACTACACTACACTGAATCAAAGGAGAACACCCATCAAGGAAGAGGATAAAACAAGGAATGCCAAAAGTTAGTTAAAAGTACATCCTTTGTCACATCCTTAAATCAAGGGGAAAAACATTAGACCCATTCCCGGAAACAGAATAATCAAAATGGTTAGTGCTTGTTTAGAGAAGCATTCTAATTCCATAGGTTTTCAGTGCCAATGCCTTTTCCCAGAAAAAAAATATCATTCTTATTTCTACTTTCTTAGAAATTTTATTTTAACTTTTCTGGAAGATGTTATAAAATGACAACATCACTTTATCATCCCCGCCCCCAATTATGTAATTTTGTTTTGTTTCATTCCCTAAAATGTCCTACTCTTCTTACTTTTCTAAGTATCTACCATGTTTTTTGAATCTTTCCATATGGCTTTTTGTTTCTCATACACAGAGTCCTGGAAAATTTTTTCTACTTGTTTACGAAAGCCACAACTTTCTTCTTCCAGAGCATTGATAGTCTGTAAGGCAAATGGAGTCCTATCCCGGGGCAGAGGATTATTTAACGGCCTCATTGGTATGACAGAATTGTATTTATGTTGTTTATTAATGGAGTTCATTAGGGATGTGTAGAACTGGAAATTGCACCAAGTATCCCTTAAAAAGTTTTCAGTCAATAAAAAAATGGTCCACGCAGACCCGTTTACGGCATCGTCTAAATTCTGTAAGTGCTGTCTGCCACATGGCATTTCAGCGTAGATTATTCCGGGTTTAATGCCAAATTGATTTTGCAGCATCCCTTGGACTCTGAGGGCTTCACAGGTATCATCTTCAGCATGCAGAATCACAAACTTAAAGAATATCTCTTCTTCCAAGTCGTCTTTAGGTAGCTCTTCTGCTCTCTCCTCTTCCTCCTCCTCCTCCTCCTTTTCTTCCTCTTCTTTTAGTTTGTTCAGGTCCTTGTCACTACGACTCCCTTTAATATCCTCAGAGTGTTTGGCCTCTTGTTTAGAATCCGTGCTCTTCCTCCTTGGAAAAGTGGAAAGAGGGCAGGAGTCTATTTTAGAATTCTGGATGCCCATGATAAATATCCAAGTCAAAAGGGAGCTTTGCTTAATTTCAGCATTTCTTTCTGATCTAAAATAAGAAGAAAAACAAAATTGGTAACTGTGTTAAAGGTGTTCAAGATAGAAAAAAAGACTAAAACCTCTCTTCAACTTGACAAGTGTCAGACACTTAGGATAGTTATGAGTCGAGAAAGAAATGTCAGATGAGTAATTCAGGAAGCCAATAATTTTTTTTTGAGAATTTTGCAAGGCCTAGCATAGTAAAAAGTAGATAGAGGACCTGTTTCATATATGGAATTTTCAAATAAGATACCAATATAACAAAATGACCATTATTAAAAGGAACTGAATGGATTTTGCAGTTATTTTTGTTAAAAAGGCCCTACGTCACTCCATTTTAGCTGTACGTAAGGAAAATAATGCACCTGTAGTAATTGTCAGTGAACTACTTTGTAGGATATGGTTACGAGTTTTCTATTTTGGGGCTTCTCTGAATGACTTCACCACCAAGCCCCAGGAAGCTCACTCTCAAAATAACTTTATCACCCTGCAAGATGCCACTAGTCTTGGTTTCTGTTATTCAGTCATCTCCAACTCTTCGTGACCCCATTTGGGGTTTTATTAGCAAAGATAATGGAGTGGTTTGCTGTTTCCTTCTGCAAATCATTTCACAAAGGAGGAAACTGAAGCTAATACAGTTATAAGTGACTTGCCTAGGGTCACACAGCTAGTAAGTGTCTGAGGCTGCATTTGAACTCGGGTCTTCCTGACTTTAGGCCAGCTGCTCTATCTACTGTGCCACCTAGCTGCCCCCACCAGCCTTATTCCACTTCATCACTCCTCTGCCTCTCTAATGGGAGGGTGACATCATGAACTCCAGACCTCATTTAAGGAGAGAAAATATAATGAGAATAATAATAATACATGGGAATAATCATAATGTCAATCTGGTGAGGTCATTGTAAGGAAAGCACTTTTTATATTTTATTGTGATATATTAAATGAGTTTTTAATTAGGCACAAGAGAAGAATAAGATGTGTCTTTTCCAGCTACTCTTAAATACTGAACAAAACGTACTTTTCCTCATTGGTCTGGACCTGTGAGAGACTTTATGGAGAGACAGGGCTATCCTTGGAGTCAAGATGCTGCCTTATACTGGCTGTGTGACAGTGGGCAGTTCTCTTGTCCTCTCAGTGCCCAGGGCAACTCTCTAAGAGAATGAGTTTAATAATAATAATAATAGCAACAACAACAACAACAACAACAACAATAATAATAATAATAATAATAATGTAATGAGAGGGACTGGCCAATGAAGGCCCAGGGTGTAGAGGAGGTGCCATATCCATGTGGAGTCTTGGTGAGCCTGCTTCTAGAAATGACTGATGGAGGAGCGCATGCAGGTGTCTTTGGCTGGCTGACAGTGGTGATTTAAAACCTTTTAACTGACTTGTTTAGTTGTTCATGTCTGACTCTTTGTGACCACATGGACCACACTGTCCATGGGATTTTCTTGGTAAAGATATTGGAGTGGTTTGCCATTTCCTTCTCTAAGGGATTAGGCAAACCTAGGTAAAGTGACTTACCTAAGGTCACACAACTAGTAAGTGTCTAAGGCCAGGTGTGAATTCAGGTCTTCCTGATTCCAGGCCCACCAGCTCTATCCACCGAGCCATCTAGCTGCCTCCTTTAACTGACTGCTGAGCAGTAATTTAGCTTGGGTACAAACTTTGAAATGCAAACACAGAAATCAAAAGAAAACCAGAAAAGCTTGCTCACATTTGAGTAAATGAAAGGGACTAAACAATGAGGAAAGGTTTATATTCAAAGGGAGGAGAAGAGGTGAATATCTCTACAAAATTCTTGTTGTCTTCAAGGGTAAGAGAGGGAATCAAGAAACATATAATCATAGTGACTGGGTATAGTTTTGTTTTATTTCAATTATTTTAAGAGAAGAAAGAAAACAGGGGAAAAGGAATACCCCAGGGAAAAAGTTGGAGAGGAACTTCCTAGTTCACATAATTGGGATGCTTTCAGAAGAAGAATATCCAAAGAAGGAAGAAGGAGTGGTATGAAGAAGCATCTTATCTGAAAAGTACAGAGGAGAATTGCGCACACACACACACACACACACACACACACACACACACACGAGAGACTCAATGAGAAAAGAAGTAGGGACAAGGAAAGGCAAGACAAAGGTTTATGAGGGAGGAGAGAGAAGGGAGGGAATAATCATAAGCAAAACCAAAGTCAACTCTCAAAACAGCAAAATAGAAGTCAAAAAGAGAGAAATAGTATAAGAGCTAGAGATTAAGGTGTGGGTTTTGTGGAAAGAGGAAGAGGAACCGATAACTTTAATTGTATAATACTAGTGTTAATCAGATTTTTTTCTTTTCTCTCTTTTCCCTCATAATTTGGAATTATGCAAATAAAGTGACCGAAATACCCAAACCCTTTTACCCAGACATTCCACCATTGGGCAAAGAGGTCTTTGATGAGAAGAAAGTCCCTTTTTCACTAAAATATTTAGAGTAGCATTTGCTATGGTGGTAAAGAACTGGAAATAAAGTAGATGCCCATTAAGTGAGTTAATAGTTAAACAAACTGTGGTACATGAATGTAATGGAATATAACTGTGCCACTGTAAGAAACTACAAATATGATGAATACAGAGAAGAATAGGAATGCTTACATGAACTAAAGCAGAATGAAGTAAACAGAGTCAAGAAAACAATACAATGCCTCCAACAATGTAAAAGGAAAGAATAATAACCACAAAATAATCTGAATTTAATGTAAAACTACAAAAAACAAGCATAGTCCCAAAGAAGTGATATGAGAAGATACCTCGCAGGGGCAGCGAGGTGGCTCAGTGGATAGAGCACCCACCCTGGAGTGAAGAGGGCCTGAGTTCAAATCTGACCTCATACACTTGACACTTACTAGCGGTGTGACCCTGGGCAAGTCACTTAACCTCGATTGCTTCACACACACACACAAAAAGACACCTTGCCACCCCACTCCTTTCTAGAAGGGAGAGGTCTCTAGGTATGGAAAATCACATAGACTGTTTTTTGATACATGATTGATTTTGCTGATTTTTGACTCTTCTTCCATTTTTTCTTTTAAAAATATTCTAGTTGCCTCTAAAAGATATCAATAACAACTCAGTATTGTTTTTAAAAGACTTCTTCCCCTTGCCACAAATGCGAAAGATACGCAATTTGACTCCCTGATGTCTTTTTCATGTGAACTGCTCACAAGCCAGGGCTCCCTGGCACTAAATTTATAAAATATTTGATTTTTTAAAAAATTAAGCACATAACTTTATATTTACCCTAAATAAATGTAATCTTATTCATTTTGGTCCATTATTCTGGTATGTTGATACCTTTTTGCATTTTGATTTTGTCATTTAACTTTTTAGATCCTACCCCCCCTCATATCTGTTATCCATAAATTTAATAAGAATGACTTGTCTTTTTTATTCCCACTCACAGAATGTCAAATAACATAAACCGAGTGACAGAGCTCTGAGGCCTTCATAACACCAGAGAAGACCTCTAATGAATTCATGTCGATACAAACACACTTTGGGTCTAGCTGTTCAATTAGCTATTAATCCAACTAATTTTTCTATCCTCCTGTCTACATTTCTCCATATTGTTCACAAGGATAGCATAAAAAAACTATCAAATGCCTTGCTGAAATCGCAAAATAAGATATTTACAGAATTGTGCTGTTCTAGTAACATAGATGAAAAAAGGAAGCCATATATTCTTAGTGATTTTGTGTTGATTTTTCAGTCACTGCTAAGTACTCTAAAACCACTTATTTAAAAAACCATTCTAGAATTTTGCCAGGGATTGATGTCATGCTCTTGAGTCTAGAGTTTGAGGAATTTACTTTTCTTCCCATTTTGAAAATGGGGACGTTATTTGCTTGTCTCTTGTCTTCTGATACTTCCTGTTCATCATGATTTCTTAAATGTAGAATGTAATTTATCCATAACTGGACATCTGAACTCTTTCAAGCCTGGTACTTCTTTACTATCTCCTTATCTCTTTTGGGTTTCAATTCCATCTTAATCCATATTTAGTCATACCTTCCCAATCTTAAGATATTTTTTAGTTTTTATTTAAAATTTTTAAAAATATAATTTCTGATAGAAATGACAGTAGATGAAATAGCAGATGAATAGCCTTTTCTGTCACTTGCCCCAAATTATTTTTTTCCATTTCATTGGGCTGAACATAGCTTTAAGTGCCCATTTTCTTGTTTTTTGCATTTTTTCATAAGTATGAAGTTTAGATTTCCTGACAACACTATTCTATCTCTTGTATATTATACCTGCACATAGAAACTATCCCAGGCTCCTTCCCATAAAAGCCTCCTCAGGTTCATCATATTCTTTGAGACAACATTCACTCAAAACCATAGCTCAGGGGTTAGAAAAAATAATAATGAAATTCATGTGGTCAAGAATCTCAAGGGTAACAATGAAAAAAAAATTGGAAGTGGAGGGGGGTAGGGGTCGTCTCTCAGCACCAAATCTCAAACTATTCTACAAAGAAGTCATCATTAAGATGCATTGGGACTGGTTAAAAAAGAGGTCAATCAATGGAACATGTTACACAAAATACAGAAGCAAATGGACATGACAGCAAAGTGTTAATTAAACTCCCAAGCCCCTACTACAAGGGCAAGAACTCACTATCCCAACAAATTGTTGGGAAAATGAGAATGCAGGTTGGTAGGAATTAGTCATCAACCAACTTCTTACAATATGTAACAAGATAAACTTCAAATGGATAAATGACTTAGACATAAAAGGTCACATCATAAGCAAATTAGATGAGGGAGGAAAAAAGTAGAGTTCACAAGTAAACAAATGATACAGAGATCAAATGAGACAAAATGGACAATTATGATTATATAAAATAAAAAGGTTTTGCCAAAACTCTAATGTAGTTAAGATAAGATGGGAACAGGTAACTGGGAAAAAAATCTTTGCAGCAAGTTTCTCTGATAAAGGTCTCATATCCAAGATATATAAGGTACTCTTTCAGCCTTTTAAGACTTGATGAATGATCAAAAGAAATGAACAATTTAGGGAAGAAATCCAAGCCATCAATAATCATGTGAAAAAAATGCTCCAAATCATTAATAATTAGAGAAATGCATATTAAAGCACCTTACATCCACCAAATCAGCAAAGATAGAAGAATGGGAGGAGAAAGGAAGGAAAATGGCAGACATTGCAGGGGCTGTGGGAAAACAGGCACACTGGTGCATTATTGGTGGAGTTGTGACTTGGTCCAACCATTCTAGAAAGCAATCGGGAGCTATGCCCCCAAACTAAACTCTGCGTACCTTTTGATTCAGCAAATACCTTTGCTAGGCTTGTACCCATCCCAGGGAGATCAAGTAAAGGGGGATGAGGTCCTATATGAACAAAAATATGTATATCAGTTCTTTTCATGTTGAGAGAAATGATTATTAAATAACCAATTATTGGGGAGATTGACTTTTTTTTCCCTTCCTAGATCCTCATTCTCTACTAGGATAAGCCAGCATCTGAAGGATGTTGCTGATGGATGAAATTGCCCAAATCTCCCAAGGGGAACAAGCCTTTCCATCCTAGGTGAGAGTTGTTGCCCCACCCAACTAGAAAACCTTACAAAAATTTAATTTAAGGTGAATTCTGGTCTATTGTGTTTTACTCAGGCAGGTTTGGACAAGGAGGTAGATCCTTTGTCTAGACTACGGGAGGCTAGGGGTGGTCTGGGAGTAGGATCGAGCAAAGTTATGTCCCCTAGACCCTCATTTGAACAGGTCCACCTCTCATTATAAAATTCATTCTTCTTATTAACTGTTAACCAATCAGAATTGACTATTATATTCTGGAACATCCACTCTTCCAAGGGCATATGCACATTGAATGAGTTCCATGAGGGGTCTCTGGCATTCCAGAATACCACTGACCCCTTTTATTAATTATCTGCTAGCATGAATGAAATGATTAATTACCTAGAAACTATATCTCTCCAACTTTTTATATGTCACAATGTTGGCCCCAAATTGAAAACTAAGGGAATGTCCTATTACGGAATGTCTAACAAATTATAGTATGTGATTGTAATGGCATATTATTGTACTACAAAGGATAAAATGGATAGTTTAAGAGGAAACTGGGAAGACCTTTATGATCAGGTGAAAAATAGAGTGAAAAGAACTACGAGAATTTTATATATCTCTATCTATATAAACATATAAATATATGGATATGTAAATATATATATATGTGTATGTGTGTATACAGAGAGACATATGTCTATATCTATATTTATCTATGTATTTATACAGAAAAGCACCTTCAATGAGAAAGAACAGGTAGGCTAGTTTGGCAGGACCATGGGTGGGGGTGTTGGGGAGGAATGAGTAATATATGTAATAATATATATATAAAATATATAATATATTATATAAAATATATATAATATATATAAAATATGATATATGTAATTATATATATAATATTATATATGATGTAATATATGTAAGGCTACAGCTAGATTGTGAAGGGTTTTAAATGACAAGTCGGAGGAGTATGTATTTTAACATGGGGGCAATAGGGAGCCACTGAAACTTCTCGAGGGAGGGAATACCATATTTGAATCTGTGTTTCAGGAATATAAATATTTAAGCTGTGTGGAAAATGATTTGAAGAAGGGAGAGGCTAGATATAAGGAAACCACTTAAGAGACTTTTGCAAAAATCCTGAGAGAGGTAGGTCTGAATTAATGAGGTTGTGGTTTGAATGGAAAGGAGGGGATAGATGTGAATACCGTTGAAGTGGAATAAGATTTGCAACTGGATGGATATGGAAGGATGGTGGTGAGTGAGAGTGTGGTGTTGTGGGAGAGTCCAACTTTTCAAATCTTGGAGACCAAAACAGCAGGGCCCTTGGCAGAAATAGGGAAGTCAGGAGGAGCAGCTTTAGAGGAAATGCTATTTAAAGTCCTCTTGAATAAAGTTTCCAGTCACATTTTCCTCTGTCTTCTTAAAATTCTATACTCAGCAGAACAGGCATTGTAGGGGAACTCTTCCCCAACCTTCTCACCAGTGCCCTCTTTTCCATTTACCATCTCAGCTTGATATTGATTCCTTATTCCTATACCCACAGTCAGTCAGTCAATAAGCATTTATTAAGTACCTACTATGTGCCAGGGACTTTGCTAAGACCTGGTGCTGCAGAAAGAGGCAAAAAACAGTTCTTGCCCTCAAGCAATGCTTGAGGAATTCCATGCCTGAAATACTGGAAGGACTGTGGTGGGTAAGTCCCTGATCATCCAGTTGGGATGAGTGGCCATGTCAACCTCAGCTCCGGCGGGGCTGGAGTCGGCTAGACCCAAAGGTTGAAGTGAAGAAGGAGCCAGTTTCCTCCTTCTCTCCTCTGACCCTGCCACCTCTCTAGTACAGGCCCTCAACCCCTCATGCCTTGATTACTGCAATAGCTTGCTGGTGGATCTGCCTGCCTCAAGTCTCTCCCCACTCCAATCCATTCTCCATTTAGCCACATAAATGATTTTCCTAAGGTGCAAGTCCCACCATGTCACCCTCTACTCTCAATTAGAGATTCCATGTCACCTCCAGGATCAAATATAAAATCTTTTCTACCTTTCAAATCCCTTTACAACCTTGACCCCTCCTACCTTTCCTGTCTCTTTACACCTTACTTTTCACCATGTACTTTTTGATCTAACAACCCAGGCCTCTTTGCACAAACAAGACATCTCATCTCTTGCTCTGGGCATCTCTTCCTCCTTATCTCCATTTACTGGCTTCCCTGGCTTCCTTTAAGTCCCAACTAAAATCCCGGCTCCCTGTGTCCCTCTTGATTCCAATGCCTTCCCTTTGTTAATTATTTCCTGACTACAATCCTTCCAGTAAGGTGGAGTACCATTGGCCTTATCATCTGCTCTGCCATGTTCCCTAATAACTGCCAAGTCTAATGATCCTCCCTGCCCTACAGCATTGCCCCTGAATATTGCCCTCCAACCTGCCTCTATGCTCTAACAACCCTAGGCTTCAGTGAGGGGCTTTTCTATCTGCCTTGCAACTGAATCTTCCTTTCCATGTTGTTTCTGCCAATTAGGATGTGAACTCCTTGAGAATAGGAACTATCTTGCTTTTTTACTTGTATTTAAAATGCTTAGTAGAGTCCCAGGCACATAGTAGGCACCTGATAAATGCTTTTCATTCATCTATTCATTCTGTCCCATTGAATAAATCACATTCTTATACATGGGTTGTGTAACCATTTCCCATGTCCTCCTTTCTCTTCCCATGTCCTTCCATTTGAAGAAGGGATTATAAACCACACTTTTGCCCAATGACTTTTTCAGTTTTTACACAGTATTTACACAGGATATTTACTTCAATATCCATACCCACACCTATATATCATATCATTTCCCAGAGAAGTAGATAGAGGTTGGTGGGTATAAGTCTGGGCAGGTTCTACATCATATCTCCAATATATGTTCCAGTGAGGTGGCCTAGTTATGTTATATATGTGTGTGTATATGCATATATTATATATATGCGTAGATATGTATATATAGGATATAAAAGGCAGATATATAGGAGATGTATATAGGGTAGATATGAGATGTATAGGCTATATATGATATATATGAGATATTTATATTGGAGATATATATGTGCATATATGCATCTATATCTCAAAGATACATCAGATATATATGACATAGATATAAGATATAGATATAGATGTATGTATGTATATATACTTGCCAGTGCTTATGAATTCTTGCTTCAGAATGGCCCAGAGGACGCTCCATTATTAATTTATCCTTTATGGGAAGTATCTAATATCTGTTATATAGTCTCATTGTTAACAAAGTCTTTTTCCCACCTCCTGTCATATTTTTCCATCTGCTACCTTTTCAGTATTGATTTGACCCCCCTTCCCCACATACCCATGTCCTCAGAATCTTTTTCTTCTGGATGCCTTTTGGTATTATTTCTTCTATTATGTTCATGACATTTTTATCTTAAACCAGAAAACAGGAATATTCCTCAAGTGCTTCCACTTTTTAGTTTTTTTCCCACTATTTAGTCTTACAGGGAAACCAGTTTGGATTTGTAGGCCATGATGATTAATTGCTTTTAGTTTTAGGCAGGAACACAAACATAGCTCATAGCTGTATCTCACTAGACTCATTGTTTTAGTCTAAAGTGAGGAAAACAATTAATCATTCTAATAAAAACAAGCCTTTTCATTCTTTCAATTGAAAATTCTAAATAAAATTTTAATATTTTTTCCCATAAATTAAAAAAAAACTGATTAAATTTTGCTTCTTACAGGTAAATAGCTTATAGTCCTAAGAATTTTTGAAACCAAGAATGACTGTAAATAGTAATTGTTTCTGTTTTGGCCAGAAACCCTGAAAGTCTTCCCCTTCCAGATCGATTTTTTTTTGACTAGATAAAAGTGGCCATTCTTTGCCTCATTTCTTATCTAGCCTTAATCAATGAGTCAAATTGAGACTTGTTAAACACCTTAACTTAAAAAGGCCAAGGTCTCCCACTGCATCTAGGGCCATCTCTAGTCTTCCTGATCTATATCTTGTCACTGGACCCAGATTGCTCCTGAGGAGAAAGTGAGGCTAGTGACTTTGCACAGCCTCCCCTCTCTTAAATCCAATTCATTTGCATGTCATGGAATCACCTTCCTGATGTCATGGTCCTCTTCAAGAATGAAAGACAAACAACCAGAAGCTGATGTGTAAATTTCAAATTTTTTGAGTTTCAGAATTAGCTTCAATTTTATTTTCTATTTCAGTTAGTATTGGTACTGGAAAAAATGTGAAACTTTTGTCACCACAAAAAAGGAAATGCAATATAATTCGTTAAGAAATCCTGTTGTTTCAGTCCCATCCAATTCTTTGTGACACCATTTGGGGTTTTCTTGGCAAAGATGCTGGAGTGGTTGGTCATTTCCTTCTCCAGATTATTTTACAGATGAGGAAACTGAGGCAAACAGGGTTAAGTGATTTGCCCAGGGTCACATAGGTAGTAAGTGTCTGAGGCCACATTTGAACTCAGGTCCTCCTGCCTTCAGGGCCAGGACTCTGTCCACTTTGCCACCTAGCTGTTCCAAGAAATCTTCACTGTTGCGTGTTTGCACTTGAATGATTATTTACACTTACACAATATTTTATAGTTTATTAAGGGCTCTCTGTATGCAACTCTCTGAAGTAGGTAAAGGTTTTATTTAACAAAGTCATGAGATGTTTTCCCTTTATTTTCTAGATAAAAGAAAAGTAAAATTCTATTTTGGGTCAGCTAGGTTATATAGTGGGTTAGAGTACTGAGCCTGGGTTAAAATCTAGCCTCAAATACTTCCCAGTTGTGTGACCCTGGGCAAGTCACTTAATCCTGTTTGTCTCAGTTTCCTCATCTGTAAAATGAGCTGGAGAAGGAAATGGCAAACTAGATACCACCCTGGTATCTTTGCCAAGAAAACCCCAAATGGGATCACAAAGATTTGGACACAACTGAACAACAACAACAAAATCCTATTTTAATCGATATATCAAATTTGGAAAAATGTGGAACTCAAATATCTTTCATCTTAAAATTATCTACCCAACAGGGAGAGTGGAGCAGGCCAAGCTCTACAGTCCCATATTCAGATAACTATCACTGGAACTGAGGGTTCAGGGACAGCATTCCTTGGGCCCTTGTTTAAGACTAGACTGATAGATAGTATGTATAGCAACAATAAACTTGTAGGAGAATGATGCTTTAGCACCCTAAATGTTAATCAGAGGTCCACAGATTATCTGGCTTTTGTTTTTTAAATACTGAGTCTCCTTTTCTTGTCCATGTTGGAAGTGCAGGGACTACTCCTTGGCTTTATACCACTCTGGCTTGGGATCCTTGACATGCTCTGTTTCAAACTTGGGCCAATTTGCCCCTCTTTAGGTAACCTAGTATCCCCCTGATCTGGATATTTACCATATTATTATGATCAGCTTATTACACAGCAGCTCAGAATTATCAAACTTAAAAGATCCACAGCCTTTCTAATAGCTGGTATTACAAGACTTCACTGACACTCCCGTCTAGGAACTACGTGGCTTTGAGAGGCAATATAAAATTTTGCTAGGCATTTATTTGTTGAGGAAAGGAATTTAGTAAAGTTAAGGATCTCATCTAAAGAGATAGAATATCAAAGGATTTTGTTATAAGGGAAATCTCAGTGGTTTCACTGGAGTGGCTACCCTGTGCCCCTACAGATCAAGATAACAATCCCTCCAAATCTTAATATATGGTCTTCCTGAGCAGCTGTGGTCTCACAGATTTGCCATCTTGTGGCCAACCTTCTGGTAATGAATCTGTACTTAACCAGGCTGGTCCTCAGCTAAGAGTCACATAGTCCACTTCAAAGCTCCTGCCAAAAAAACAGGTAGGACTTAGCAAGTCCCATCAGAGATCTTGTTTTCCTGGCATAACCTTCTAGATAAGTTCCCCACCCCTGCTGTGCTGCGTCTAGAGGCAGCTAGATGGCTCAGTGGATACAGATCCGGGTCTGACGTCAGGAAGACCTGAGTTCAAATTCAGCCTCAGACATTTATTAGCTGTGTGATTCTGGGCAAGTCACTTAATCCTGTTTACTTCCTCCAGTTTCTTCATCTGTAAAATGAGCTTGGAGAATAAAAAGGCAAATTACTCCAGTATCTTTGCCAAGAAAACCCCAAATGGGGACACAAAGATTCAGACATGAGTGACTGAAAAATATGTGTGTATATACACATATGTATGTGTATATATACAACACATAAATTTTATTTTTTTCAAATATCAGAGATGCCTTTTTCCGCCCCTCTCACCACTAGAAGCTTATTCTATTATCACTAGTCAGTTTGGCTTAGTGGACTAAGGGCTGGCCATGAAGTTAGGAAACCTGCTTTTGTTAGACCCTGAGTCACCAGCGAATCTCAAAATTACAAATTATGGATGTTTTCACATTGACAAAATTACATGCCCTTGATTTATAATAATAATGATAATTATTATCATTATTTGCTGCCATGTCATAGAAAAGAAAGGAATATAAAAAGCCTTAATTTTACCTACAAATCCTTCATTTCAGTTTCATATGTGGGTCTTCAAAGTTACCAGAAAGTTCTTTCGACTCTCTCATTCTTTCCCAGAGAAGAAAATGACGCTCAGTAATCTGAAGTCTTGGCAGCCTCCTTCTCCTCCCACCCTGGTCGCCACCGCCCTCCATCCCCATCCATCCCCATCCATCCCCATCCATCCCTGCACACTGAGCCTATCTCCAAGTACGCGGCAGGTCTGGGACAGAGCCCACGCTCAATGAAGAACTTCTCTCGGAAATACACTTTATCCCAAACTCTGTGAACTTGCCTGTTAGGCAGGAGCACCGGTTCGTCCTTCTTTCTCCTTCTCTTTCCTTAAGGAAGGGACATGAGTGGGATGGAAGACGCTGCAGGAGCCCTTGGGATCGCAAGCCTCCTTGTCTCCCCCTCCCTCTTGTCCTGATGCAAGCGAGTGGCCGCCCGGAGACAGCTGCAGCAGTCACTCTGGGCTAGCTCTCCTGGTCTGCGGAAGTTGGGGTTACAGATGACCACACCCCCAGAACGAGGGACTGATTGTTTAACCCTTGAAATGGGCTGGTCCCCTTTGCTAATCCGCTAATACTTGCAGCCACTTTATGCTACAGGGACCGCTCAGGGGCCACTGAACAAAGTGATTTGTGTTCTTGGCAGAAACTGAGTTTTCACCCCATTCTGAGTGATCCGCCTTGTATCAAGCTCACAAGAAGGAAAGGTGGAACACGAAAGGACATTGAAGATCATCTAGTCCAACACAGGGCAAGCATAGATGGGGAAGGGCTGCTAGGTGGTACGCTGGAATGGGCACCAGGAAGGCTCATCTTGTGTTCAAATCCGGCCTCAGACACTTACTAGCTGTGTGGCCCCGGGCAGGCTATTTAACCCTGTTTGCCTCAGTTTCCTCATCTGTCAAGCGAGCTGGAGAAGGAAATGGCAAACCACTCCAGTATCTTTGCAAAGAAAATTCCAAATGGGGTCCCGAAGAGTCGGATACAACTGAACAACAACAATGGAGGGGGAAAGGGAGAAAAGAAGGAAGAGAGGAAATTTTTTAAAAGGACTATGTGAATTTTTATCCCTAAATCTTAAGTCTTTACACTTGTCAAATACAAGGTTATTATGTTTGTTTGCTGCAGTAAATTGTAAAACTCTATTCCATTGACCTACCTTTCTATTTCTTGTCCAGTACCGGATAGTTCTGATAATTACTGCTTTGTAGTACAATTTAAGATCTGGTACTGCTAAACCTCTTGCCTTTATACTTTTTATTTCGTTATTTCCTTTGATATTCTTGACTTTTTATTTTTCCAAACGAACTTTGTTATTATTTTTTTTCTAATTCAGTAAAATAATTTTTTTGGTAATTTAATTGGGATACATAATTGTTGAATACACAAGTTAGTTTGTATAAAATTGTCGTTTTTATTATATTGGCCCTGCCTACCTATGAACAATTGATATCTCTCCAATTATTTAAATCAGATTTTATTTGCATAAAAAGTTTTTTTATAGTTTTGTTTATATAGTTCCTGGGATTGTTTTGGCATTTGTACTCCCAGGTATTTTGTACTGTCTAGAGTTATTTTAAATAGTAACCATGGTGGGGTAGGAAGGAAGAGGAAAAATTTACATGATAATTTTTTTGCATATTTGAAAGGAATAGCAAATTGTGCATAGTAGATTAGCAGTTTCATGTATGATCATCTTTTTTTTATTGTACTATGTTATGAAAATGCTTGTTTTATTCCAAAAATTAAAAATAAATTAAAAGGGCTATGTGGAAGGATTTTAGAAGAACTTTTACATATTTCATAGCTTTGCTTAAGGCCAACATTGATTAGACTGTAACTGACAGGCAGGAATGATACCTACTTTTGATGAGAGATTCTCAAAATCTTTTTGTTTTCTCTCCTATCTACTATTAACAGAGGAGTTTTCTTTTTGTAGTCATAAGTGAGCTGCTCCCCCTGTCTTCTGTTGGGGACTGTCCTTGTGTAGCTCAAAGGGAGACAAGTTACCATAGTTAATCATATAAATGAAAAAGTGATTTTTCTGAATGGAGCACTGACCATGGAATGTTGGTAAATGAATTTTTAAATTTATGCATTAAAATATGGGGAAATGGTAGAAAACAACTAACAACATGTTTGAACTTTGGAATCCTTGGGTGAGAAAGTTCAAATCAGATACTTTAGAACAGTGTATGAAATTCAATTCTAAAGTGATCCCTGCAGGCTTAGATCCCTATTGACTTAGAAAACCACAAATTAACATCATCTGTTTTGTATTTTTAGATCAGAGAATTTCAGTGCTATATGAGCTTTAAAGATCATCTAGCCTTGTGCTGTCACACTCTAATAGAAAAAGAGGCCACCAAACCATGCATAAGGAGCCATGAGGGTTGCATGTTGACTTAGAAAACCACATATTATCTATGTTCTGTTGTATTTTTATTTATTTTATTACATGTTTTCCAATTACATTTAATCTGGGAGTGTGGCCACAAGACCAGCAGCCAGTGTGTTATTACACCTCTGATCTAGCCCAATTACTCTTTTACTTAGAAACTGAGGCTCATAGAAAAATGACTTGTCCAAAAATCACACAGCTAGTAAATAGCAGAGCCAAGATTCACATTTATGTTTTTTCATTACACTGAACTGCCTTCTTTACAACTAGACTTAGGATCTAAAACCTTAAGTTATCATAAAGAATTAAAAATTCATCTCTTTTTTGTTTTTTACTAAACTTAATTTTTTCGTACTTGATAAAATAGGGAATAAATTTTATACACAGTGGAAAAAGCATGGAACTAGGAACCAGTAGATTTGGTATATAGTCTTGGTTTTGTTACTAATTTGTAATGACCTTGAGCAGGTCAAATTCTCTGGGTTTCAATTTCCTCACATATAAAATGGGAAGTTTGGGTCAGGTGATCTTTGAGCTGCTTTCCAGCATTGAAATGCTATGATTCTATGTTTTAGCATGTGGTCCCTTACCCTGTTGCAAGACAGTAATAGTAATAGTAGTAGTAGTAGTAGTAGTGGTAGCAGTAGTAATGGCAGTAGTAGTAATAGTGGTAGAAGTAGTAGTAGTAGTAGTAGTAGTAGTAGTAGTGGTAGAAGTAGTAGTAGTAGTAGTTGTAGAAGTAGTAAACATTTATATATTAGGCATGTGCTAAGGGCTTTAGAGATGTTATCTTATCTGATGGTCTTCTACTGACTTCCTCAGGCTTGACTCACTGGCTCCCACTACTGGTCTTTTGGTTATCATTTTCACTCTAGGTTCCCCTAAATCAGTTTTGCCATATTATACCACGTCCCATATGTTAACATGTGTCCAATGTAACATGCTTGAAATATATCAATGTAACATGATTATATGTTACACACTACAGGTTTACACACGTTATATTCAAGAGAAGGATTTCAACTTTTCTGCTATCCTGTTTTTTGTAATGAGCAATATTCAGATTTTTAAAAGGTTTTCACCATTGTTCATATCATGGAAAACTAAAAGTGTCTTAGTTTATTTATCTATAAAATGGAGATAATGAATAGCACTTAGTTCATAGGGTTGTTGTGAGACTCAAATGAGTTAGCATATGTAGTGTGCTTTGCAAATCTTAAAGCACCATAAAAATGTCATTATTATTAATGGGATTAAAATAGCTAACAAATTTAAGTGTTACTAAGTTATAGAAGTTTTAATTAACCCTATTTTTTCATACCAATGGAATAAGAACCAGACTTCTCAGCTTCCTGTTTTCCATCCCCATTTCCTGACAGGTCCCCTATTTTCTAACCTGGCCTCAAACACTTAATAGCTGTGTGACCTGGACAAGTCTTTTAACCTCTGTTTGCCTCATTTTCTCAAATGTATAATGAGGATGATAATAACAGCACTTACCTTGTGAAGCTGCTGTGAGGATCAAATGAGATATCTGTAAAGTGCTTAGTACAGTGTGAGGCACATGCTGCTGCTGCTGTTTGTCCTTTGTTCTTGAAGAGGACCGTGACATCAGGGAGGCGATGCCATGACTTGCAAGTGAACTGGATTTAAGCGAGGGAGGGCTGTGCAGTCACCAGCCTCACTTTCTCCTCCAGAGCCATCTGGGTCCAGTGGTGTGATATAGATCAGGACAACTGCAGATGGACCAGAATGTAGTGGGAGATCTTGGTCTTTTTTTTTCCTCGTGAGGCAACTGGGGTTGTGACTTGTCACACAGGTAGTGAGTATTATGTGTCTGAGCTCACACTTGAACTCAGGTCCTCCTGACTCCAGGGCTAGTGCTCTATCCACTGTACCACCTAGCTGCCCCATCTTTGGCCTTGTTAAGTTAAGGTCTTTAACAGGACATAGTAGGCATGATATAAATATTTATTCTTTTCCCTTCCCCACTTCCTCTTCCCTTTCAGTTCCTGTCTTTATGTCAGCCTTGATCAAGATTTATATTTCATTTCTTTTCTTTTTTGTTCTTGGAATAAGGTTCTCCTAAATTTCCCTTCACCTTGGAGAAAATGATCATCTTGCTTTGAATGCTATCTCTACCTTACCTGCCTCCCACTTTAGTTAAGAAGGTCCTAAAATCACAGGCTGTATTGGTGGAAGGGAACATAGCCATTTAATTCTACTTTCTCATTATATATGCAAGAGTGGGTGGTGCGTGGGCTATATGTACACTTGATAAGTGTGCGAAGTGATACTTAGGATACTGCCCTAATGCAAAAAATGCATTTCAACTCAGATCCTGTTTTAGAAATGTAATATGATTTGTCCACCAGGTGGTGCTAGACTCAAGCTATCAGACATTCAGTTCTTATCTTTTAGTACACTTCTGCCCACCTCTCTGGGACATATACATGAGTCTTCCCAAAGGTAATAGGATCCCCATTACCCTCCAGAAGACACTCATCCTATAAACTCTTAAAGTACTTCCCTTACAATCACCCTGAGTTCTATACAGTTCCTTAGGACACAGGGGATGCTACCCTAGATTCAATAATTATCTAAGGGTATGAAAACGAAATATTACTCCAAATTATTGCAAAATTGTAGGAGAATCTCTATGTAACCCAGGTTTCTAGACAATTCTGGGGCTCTCCTAAATGGGAGGAAGAATGCTTATCCTATGCTGGATGCCTATATGAGAGGCAGAATTGATATGAGAGCTTTGGAGATAAGGCATTTTTCCTTGAGACACACAGGGTTCATGGGAAGGAGATAAAAAGGTGTGTGTGTGTGTGTGTGTGTGCTCATGAGCACTTGTGTGCACAATGGACCCCAACCTATCTTTCCAGCCTCAGTGGAGATCACACATTGTCCCAAGCTCTGTAGTGTAGCTAAACTATACATGCACGCACACACACCCCCGCCCTTCTTTCCTTATCTCCTTCAAAAATCCATCTCCCTGCCGGGCCTAAGTATTCTTTCATACATATTCTTCTCAGATGTCAGTTCTCAGCACTTCCAAGGACTGCTTCTGATTACAGTAGGTAGAGGCTCAGGCTGACCCACTGCCAAACCAAGCAGTCCAATTCAAAAGCCTACTGCAAAAAACCTGGGAAGACTCATAGGAATTTATGCAAAGTCAAGAGAGCAGAACCAAGAGAACATTGTATGCAGTAAGAGCACTATTGTGAGGACAGTCAACAGTGAGACCTAGCTACTCCAAAGGGTCCGTGATGAAAAATGCCACCCACCTACAGAGAACGGATGAACTCTCAACGCAGATTGAAGCGTACTTTTTAACTTTATTTTTCTTGTTGTCTTGGTCTGTGTTTTCTTTTACAGCATGGCTAATATGGAAATGTTTTGTATGACTTTACATGTGTAATTGATATCAAATTGCTTGCCTTCTCAAGGAGTGGGGGAAGGGCAGAAGTTGGAACTCAAAATTTAAAAAAAGACTGTTAAAATTTTTTACATGTAATTAGGAAATATCTAATGAGATTATATGTATATGTATGTTTTTGGCTAGGCAATGGGGTTAAGAGACTTGCCCAGGGTCACATAGCTAGTAAGTGTTATGTGTCTAAGGCTGGATTTGAACTCAGGTCCTCCTGACTCCAGGGCCACTGCTCTATTCACTGCGCCACCTAGCTGCTCCAAGATAAAACATATTTTAAAAAATAAAATACAAATACCTGGCAAAAAAAAAGCCTACTGCCTCTTGATTGTCTTTTGGACACGTAAGCTTAAGTCCACCTTCAGTATCTCTAGAGGCTTCGAAGGCCCAAATAGAATGTCAAATCTGAAATCCTTCCAAGGGCAGAGGAGGAGGAAATAGGAACCTCTATTTGGCCAATGTCTTACATTTCTTCCTGCCAGGACTTCTGGTGGCCCTCTCTGTACCTTACAGGGTAAAATACAATTGAAGAAACACCTAATACATTCATATAAAAAAATAGAAGTTTAGAAAGGGGAAGTGGCTTGCTTAGATCACATGGGTTGTGGATATAATGCTGGGATTCAAAACTAGGCCCTCTGATTCCAAATTCAGGGCTCTTTCCACAGTGATTCTTCTTAGGCAGTTTCTCCACAGATATCCTATGTTCTTTTAATTATAATGTACTGCTTTATTTTTAGGTAGTCTCCAAAGGGATAATACATTCCTAGAACAGGACTGCAAATATTCGGTGACAAAATTTTGCTAGTACTGGAACACGAGGTGTGCTTTAGAGTGTGGGAACATTAAGCATACTATAGGACATGTATGAATAAGAAGAATTTTACAATATTGTTTCTCAACACTTAGCACATTGTTGGAGCTCCATAATTGTCCCCAGCTTCCCATCCCAATCTACTTAGAAATGACAAAGAAAGGAAAAGATGCCTTAAATCATCAGCCGTTTGAAATTAAGGCAGATTTATAACCCACTCATAGTGCTACATGATTCAGGATCATAGAATCACAGATTTGAAAAGGATCTTGGAGGTCATCCAGTCCAAGCTTTCCTCTGTACAACATCCCTGAATAGTTGTCTTCTATCTCTGCTTAAACCTTTCCTGGTCATCCTCACCTCTGGATATATATATATATATATACCTGGCCTTCAGAGCCGCGAAGGTGGAAGGGACCCAGAGACAGTCTAGTCTCTGAATACACTTGAACATTAATCTCAGCAATAAACCAGACAGCCTGTCTGAAGCCATCGAACAGGAGAATATCCATTGTCTTTTCTCCTTCTAGGATCAGCTTTCTACCAATCAGGGTGGGAAGGTAGTACAGTGGGCTACCACCCCGAGTTTATAGGCTGCAGGCCTCAATTACCTGCTTGTCTTAAATCAACAAAAGTCAATTAGCATTTGTTAATCCCTTATAATATGCCAGGAACTATGTTAATCACTGTGGGTACAAAAACAAACAAAAGGACAGTCCCTGCCCTCAAACTGTTCATTCTCAGTGACTTTTGGGGCTTTTTGTAATTAGTCTCTATCCTACACTAGAAAAAAAGATCCCTATTATTCCTTAAAATAAATGAGTCCTCTCCTATAACCAGACCAGTCCCCACTCCAAGTCTTTGTTTATTGTAGTCCCACTTTTTTGGAAAACCATTCTCCCATTCTCTCCAACTTTTTTTTTTTTTGGCTTTTTGGTGAGGCAATTGAGGTTAAGTGACTTGCCCAGGGTCACACAGCTAGTAAGTGTCAAGTGTTTGAGGCCAGATTTGAACTCAGTCCTTCTGACTCCAGGGCCAGTGCTCCATCCACTGTGCCACCTCGCTGCCCCTGATAGTTATGTGATCTCATACTATTATTTCACATATATATTTTATCTCCCATGTGTAGGTTCCATGGAAATCCACACTGCCCATCAGAAGAGACTCATCCTACAAACTCTTAGATTATGGCATGTGTATGCCATCTCCCAAAAGGATCACCTGGAAGTTCTGCATGAGCAGTCTTGGTTTCACTGACGTAGGGAACTTCTAAATAAGGAAACGTCCTTTACCAATTCAGGCTGTCATCTTAAGAGCTGTTAGAAAGCTGAGAAGCAGTGTGGCAGGCTAGACAGAGATGGTCTGGAGCCCAAGAGATTTGGGTTTAAGTTCTACTGTAATAGGTCACCTTGGGGAAATAGTTTAGTTTAACTTTTTTAGCAGCGTAAGCCAGGGGTACCAAACTCAAACACAAAAGGCCTTTAAACCGTACACAAGGATCCCTGCAGGCTGTATATTGACTTAGAAAACCACATATTAACATGATCTATATTCTTTTGTGTTATATTTTGTTAAATATATTTTAATTACATTTTAATCTAGTTTTAGCCATTCTCAGGAGTGTTGCTGGACAGGATGCCAATGGCCCAGTGTTTGACACTTCTGCTCTAAGAAACTCTCTAATACTTTTTTATGCTTTACAAAATCAAAGAATTTTAGATTTGGAAAGGATCTCACTGGCTACCTAGTTTAACCTTTACCTGAAAAAGAATCCCCACCTCCCTCAACCTACATACCAACCTTTGCTTGAAGAGAGGAGAAACTACCTACCAAAGTACCCCTTTTCACTTTTGGATAGCTCTATTAAGATTATTCTTTATATATAGCAGGTATTAATGTATAACAATACATTATCATTTATATATTTAAATCTACATATATATTTTGTTTTATATCTATATACTTCTACCCTTTTGAAAGGGGACAACAAGCAAAGGAGGGATAAGAACATATGTGGATGATAAGGTTGGAAAATTGTACTCCCTGTTATAATGGTCCAGTTTTGAGCCAGTAGTATATATGTCACCTGACTTACTGTAAGATAAATGTCCACTTGCCATGGAAAGCAGAATTTTCTGCCATAGGTTGACCATGATTCACAATCTATTGGCTTGTAAAGGGTTTGTGATCCACATGTGTGGGTGGAATACCTACACAATCTTAACATCAGCTATATCCCTTGAAGTACTTCTCCCCACTGTTACTGAGCAGTGTCTAATTTAAGAAAAATCACACAGATAAACAAGACTTTTCAATTGAATAGTGGAACAGGTGGTCCAGAGAAATTATTTCCACTTAAAATTTAAAAAATCTTGGTTACGGAATAAATGCAAAAGGAATTTTAGTGAGCAACAGAAAATTAGGACTGCAGCAACATAAACAATGTAGAAAAAAGCAAGGGGCCTTGGCTTAAAAGTAGCCAAGAGTTTTTGGTTCTAATTATTTTCTCCAAAATAGGTCTAGTTACTAAGTAAGATATGGAAAATACTGAAAATAGACACAAGGCAAGTTTAGCCTTATAACGAACAGATACCTATCACAAAGTAGGGTTTAAATTAGGCAAGGTCTGAGATCCAGATCCCTTTTAAATAAACCAACAAATATTTACTGGGGTCTACTAGGTATAAGGCATTGAGTTAGGCACTATGGAACCCACTTAAGTAACTAAGAGGTTAGATAAAACATACTTCAAGCCACTTCTCCCCCCCAAAAAAAACCCAAACCCAAACCAACTCAAACCTAAAAATGCATGGCTTACTAACAGTAACTATCAAATGAGTGATACAAAGATCACTGTACACTAGGGAGTGTGTTAGGGAAGGCTTCAATTGAAGTAAGGTTTCAAACGGACTCTTATTTGAATAGGTGAAAAATGAAGGGTATTGTAGGAAAAATGCTGAGCAAAGGTAGAGAGGTGGGAAAATTCAAAGCTTGTTCGGGGACAGTAAGAGACTCAACTCAGCTAGAAACGGACTTCTGAATGGTAGAATAGCAAAAGAAGCTTCAGCTATCAGTGGAAATAAATGCAGATTTGGAGACAATAGCTCCTCCACCAAGGCTTTTGCAAGAGGAAAATAAAATTTAAAAAGGTAAATTAGATCCAGTTTGTAGAGGGTCTTGATTGCCAGGCTAATAAATTTATATTTTATCCTGTGGGGTATTAGGGAGGAAAAAGAGTAAAAGCATAAACAAAACAGTACGCCACTCTTTAAAAAAGTCTATATTCCACGAATTGGCTTCTAATATTTAAATTTTTTTTTTTTTAAAGTTTCAAATTATGTGTCAGGAATGAGTGAAGATAATTTTAAAAAGTGTTTATTTTACATGACACTGGCACAATCCTTTGGAAATAATATCTGTTTAATTCAGAAGAAGTTCCTGCCTGTTGCAAACTAAACAAAAAAAAGGCCACTAAATCATATTCATATATTAATTTGTTTTAATTTTTCCAAAACAATATTCAAAGGATCTGCTTTGTTTCATTCAAACTATAAATGTTAAACATTTACAAACTAAAACAGGAACTGACAATACACAAGGATTTAAACAAACAAATCTTTCAAAGAATAGTTTTTAAAAATTGTTTTTCAGTTCATTGTATTCAAAGTTTAATATCAAGCTTTGGGTGACCTTTTTGAATCACACATCACTACCACTCCTTCTTTTAACATACAAATGTTTAGATTTTATCAGCAAAACAATATTTTAAGATGTTTACTTCACAAGTTGATGTTTTAGCATATAAACTTGTATACTAAATCCCTTTCCATTGACTACTTAAAAAAATATATACAACTATGAATGTTTAAATATGCATCCTGTGCCATGGGTCCAAGCAAACATCTGGGAATTTTCAAACTATTAGAGTAAGTTGAAAGGATGAAAGAACTGGCTTCAAATTTTTCTTTACGACTCAACAGATCAAGCATTTTTAATGGGAGGAAGAAAAAACCGTTCAATTAGCATGTGCCTCTATATAGAGAGATGTGTATTTTCTAATATACATACACACACACACACAAGTCAAGAAAGTAAACAAACACCAAAAATTAATTTATTAGCTTAAATATTTTGTGGACCAAGTCTTGACTTATAAGTACTTTAAATTTTGTTGTTCTCCAAATATAATAGAAGGAAAAATGCTGGTTTCACAAAATTCAGTATATTTCAGTATTTTAGACAATTATCTTTTTTAGGGGCACAGATTAAATGATTCTGGTCTTATGACAAACCTGAAATATCTGGTACCTTCCTGCTCCATATATATATATATATACACACACACATACATACATATACTGCCTAATAAAACATCTGAAGGACAGGACAGAGCGGAGTAGCAGTATGAAAAGGACCTATTAAAGTACACCTATGCTTTTGTGTCAATTGCATTAATATTATGCATAGGATATTCACTAAGTTGAAATCAAATCCAAATCAAGTCTAAATATCTGCACCACACTTCTCATGAACAAATCTACAACTTTAGATCTTTGTCCAAATCTTGTTATGTGCAGTTCTGTTTTGCCTTGAAAAATCTTAACTTTAAGGATTTAAATCATGCAAGATTCATTTTGCAAATGCTGTTGTTATGTTGTGGGACTTAAAGTTAACCACAACAGCAACTTTTTCCCCTATTAGAAAAAAAGAAAAACTTGCTGGAAATGTGTTTGTATTAAAAAAGCTCTCAGAATTACGAACTGGCAATTTCTGGTCAATGATGGTAACTGACTGACTAGAAATGCTGTTCAATTAGTACTCTTTAGTATCAAATGCCACAGGGATTCAACAATTACATTTCTGATACAGCACTCATTTTCATACAGGGTCACAGGGGAACAAAAAACTTTTTTTGACGTCAGAAAAATGTTTTAACTATTTGTAGAATTTTTGGCTGAGCATTATAGACACAGCAAAACGATCCTATTCTAGGACAGAGCAAACTAATCTTAATGAGAGTTTTGATTTACACAAAATAAGGATATTTTTCTGTTTCAAAGAAAAATGCCCTTCGTAGCTCAATAAAAGTATGTGATACAGCATCTATTAAAAGTTGAAACCAATGCAAACCACTTATTGGGATGAAAAAATAACACATAAAAAACACTTTGAACCCTTTCTGTCACTGTTTCACGACCAATAACCAAATATAAACAATTGTGACTCCAGTTCTAAGTTCAAGGGGAAAAAAGTATCATTGCCTAACACTCACTAAATGTACAGCATTGTGTAATGCTAACAATGAAAATGTCAAACTAGATTTTAAATAGCTCAAAGAATTACAATAACTTGATATCTAAAATCAAGGTAACCACAGATGGAGAAAGTCAGTCATTATTAAAGGCAAAAGAATATGCTAATATAGAAATTGTGATGTTTGTGGCAGTAATCAGAAATTCTCTCTAACTACAGCTCTAATATCTCTCAGTGTTGTCAACCAAAATCTCTAAGGTTTCAATTCTACAATTACTGAAAAACTCACTGCTTTTATAAACTACAGAATGAGTATAAAACCTGCTACTTTACAGGCAATTGAAGAATAACAATTTGTACCATGATATGTCAACTCAAAACTGAATCAAAATTATGTAACTACGGCAGACTTTTTTAATAACAAATCAAAAGTGCAGTACAGGGCTTAGTCTACAGTTCATCACATTGGTTTAAAAAACAAAAATTCATGCCTAAATTATTAAAAGGGCTATTTTCTTCCTCCATACCATAACTTATCTTTAAAGCAACCTAAGGAATTAAAACATCAGTTCCCTATGACAGAAGTAGTCTCACCAATTAAAAAGAATCAACATGACAAAGTTTAGAGCGATAAGAGTGAATACAAACAACTGTGGAAAGGGTAGAACATTTGTGTTGGATACTTAACATGAAAAGCCTCAAACAAGTTCTGAAGTTTTTCAATTTTTTTCAAATAAAAAGGTGTCCTTTCCCATGGTTAGGGATATATGTTGCATTCCCCCCCACAACAAATGTAAGGGGGTAAAGAGGCTTTTAAAATATTGCCAATATTAAGTTCTTCGGTACCTACTATTAATTGGAAAACAGCAACATTACAGATGTATAGTGGATCAATTCTCAAAACACTAGTTATGATCCAACACGGGTTGTAGTGGTTCTTTTATCGGAGAAAAAACTTTTCAGAAGAAATACTTGCCCTATGCTAACAACAAGAAGAATAATGGCTTCTCCAATTGACCAATAGGCCACTCTTGTATTTAGATCCTCTGCCCGGCTGCGTCCTTGAGCTTCTCTTAGTCGGAAATGAGTCTGGTAGTCGATGACAGACTTCAAAGCTTCGTGAATTGAAACACAAGCAGATTCCATCTAGGTAGAAACATTCTGAGTTAGCCTTGCTAATAGTTTACTTTCCTATATACTTCTTTTTAGGAGGAAAAGTTTTTCTTTTTCATTTATCCTAAAAATGATAATCTTTGTATCATTTTTAGTAAATTCTATTCTTGCCAAAGAAATGATATCTTACTGAATATCCTGGGAGAGGCACTGTAATGTAGTTTGAAGTCAGGAAGTATTAAATATCATTTCTGACACCAGTATGTTACCAAAGGGAGATTATCTGTCCTCTCTAAGTTTCAATTTCTTTATCTGTAAAACTGGAATATGTATATTAACTACCTCTCAAGGTTCTTATGGCGACCAAACAAAATGTTCATCACTCCAAAACTCCAGCTATGATTGTATACTGAGACATTTAATTTTTAAGTTAAACACAAGTTTCCCCAAATTATAGACAACCACTTTCTTCCACTGCAGCCAACATCACCTGTTCATCCCTGGTTTCTGAAGAGGACCAATGATATTATGGGGGCAATGTCTTGACTTCCATGTGAGTTGGATTTAAGTGAGGCAAAGCTGAGAACCTTCCAGGTTCCTGCTTTGTTCCTACTATGACTGATGCTAGACTCCAAAGTGATAATGAGCGCTGGCAGCAACTGACACACCACATGGGCTGTACAGGTAAGCTGTAGTACTGACTCTGGCTGCAGTGCTACACCCCTTACGAAGTAGGCGGTTGCAGCATGCTACCTACTGGGGCTTCAAGATGGGACAGGAAACATGGGAGCGTCAGCCTGGGAGAACATGAAGCTAGAGAGAGTTAAAACTGAAAGCCTACTTTTATGGGGAAAACTTGGGAGTAACATACTCTGGCTCAACTTCAGCAATGCATGCTCAGAGAGAACAAGCTAATACCTTACTGAATTCTTTGTTGTTTATTTAAACATGATAAAAATGAAACATGTTAATTTTGGAAGCCGAAGGTACTAGATATAAAGAATTTTACTTTACAGTAAATCTGCTAATTTTTTCTCTTCTCATGATTGCTGATCAAATTAATGCCCCTTTTCTTGATAGGGTATAACTAACTTCACCATATTTACCCCTAGTTTAAGATAGTTGTTCTATTTTATTTAAAGAGAAATCAGAATCCTTAAGTTTTAGATTATTTCATATTTTGAAGAGTGAAATATGAATTTACAATGCATAGCATATTACCAGTGATTAACATTTCCCACTGTTTAAAAGTTTAATAGTGGTTGAATACAAAAATCTGTGTTACAATTCTATTTTTAGAATTTATCTTGTATTAGGGAACTTTATATATGTGTGGAAACTAAGTATTAAGAGAACTGTGCTTAGTGTTTTAATAATTTCATCAATAGATACTGGGTAAGAAATAATTTGAGTATGAAAATCACATAGCAAAGCAATGCAAGAGAATTATATAAAAATACTAAAATATAGAAACTAAGAACGTTTTTAAAAGTGTAAAGTTAGAGGTTATGCAAGCCATAGATTTTATTTATTTGAAAAGTTTTATCGATGCTTTTCTTTTTTTAATCAATTAATTTCTTTTTAGTTTTCAATATTCACTTCCACAAGATTTTGAGTTCCAAATTTTCCCCCCACCCCCCCCCACCGATGGCTTGCATTCTGAATACCCCTTCCCCTGATCTTCCCTCCTTTCTATCACCTTCCCCTGCCCCCCTTCTCTTATCCTGTAGGGCAGGATAGATTTCTATATCCCATTGCCTGTATATCTTATTTCCCAGTTGTATGTAAAAATCCATAGATTTTAAATATACATCATCACTTTCATGCCCGGAATGTACTCCCTCTTTACTTCTAGTGACAAGCACTTGTAGTTTCCCTCAAAATTCAATCAAATGCCATAATCTACATGAGTTTTTTCTTGATCTCCTACCTACTACTGCTCTCAAATTACCTTTTATTCTGTATATACTTATCTGTGTACAAGCTATCTCTTGATAGAATAAAAGTTCCTTGAGGGCAGGGATGATTTCCATTTTTTTTTTAAAATGTGTCCCAAGCACTTAATGCGTAATAGGCACTTAATAAATACTTGCTGATTATACATCCAATGTTATAGAAGTAACTTGGAATAATGGAATAGCTACGCTTGGAGTTAAGAAGACCTGGGTTCAAACCTGGCCTCCAACACTAGCTGTGAGACCCTGGCAAGTTACTTGGTCTCTATGAACCTATCTATTAAGTCACATTTGGGTTTTGATCTGTGTTGATGGAGGGAATTCCTGAAGCTAAGGAAATCACAGATCTTTTATTTGTGATTGCATTGATATAAATAGAAGCTGAATTTGAATAAGCTCAATCAAGTAGTAGTTTTGGATAGTAAATAAAATGAGCTTTTACCAATAGTAGGTTCATTTAATTTTTAAAAACTTCTGTATGGTGAAAACTTGGTAAAGCATCTATTTATATGCCAAACCTTGCATTAGGCAGAATGCGTTAAGAATTGGGTATTATATATATTATGTTTTTAAAATTTTCAATTTTTTAAAAATTACATGTAAAAATAATTCTTAACATTGTTTTAAAAAAATTTTGAGTTCCAAATTCTCTCCCTTCCTTCCCCCTCTTCCCTACAAGAAGGCAAGCAATTTGATATAGGTTATACATATGTAGTCATGCAAAACATAGTTCCATATTAGTCATTTTGTGAAAGAAAACATGAACAAAAAACCTCCAAGAAAAATAAAGAAAGTTTAAAAAAGTATTCTTCTATCTGCATTGAGACTCCATCAGTTCTTTCCCTGGAGGTGGACAGCTTTTTCATCATAAGACCTTAAGAATATTTTTTGTATTTCTAAAGACTGGCTCATAAAATGTATTATAAACACCTCTCCTCTTCCCTGGGAATTTACAAAGGAGGAAGTGATGTTAAAATGAAAACCCTTCAACTGAAATTTAAGTTTCTTTCCTCTGATATTTATTTCCCTATCCTGAAAGAGAACAGTGAAACTGGGGTGGAAATATCATACTTCTATTCTCATAATATTTCACCATATACTTTCTTTCCTAGTCTTTCCAACCTTTATGAGGTTCTGTTTCAGATCCTTTAATAACTTTAACTCCTCAGTATTTTGATTACATTACAAAGCACAGTAAGTAAAGATGGTTTCAGAGAAACCAAGAAGAACTTTACGAACTGATGCAGAATGAAGTGAGCAGAATCAGAACAATTTATACTCTTTTTTGGATAGGGTCAAGGTGGAAATTTGTTTTACTTGACTGTACAACTATTACTAGTGTTTTCTTTTTCTTTTCCCCAATGGGAACGTGGGAGGGGAGATGGGGGAGAGAGAGAGAGAGAGAAAAGACAAGTCTGTTAATTCAAAAATTTTTTTTTTAAATTGTAAGGCATAGTATTATGACAGCAGTCTGATTAATATTAAGTAGAATATAAAGATTATCTTTTATCTCCTACAGGTCATACTTGTACATTATCATTTCCGCCTTGCCTCAGGCCACCAAAGTGGTAGGTTCAGCATTTTTTTCATCAACTATATCCCCCCAGAATTCTGGGGGAGTATGTGTGTGTGTGTTTTTATCGTGCACTGCTATTGTTTCTTCTTAATGTCTTTTTAAAACAAAAGTATTCATGCAGAGTATTATTATTATTATCATATTGATGACATATATTTGCTTTTACCTGTGTAAGAGCACTGACTCTGTTCTCACTGGGGAACAATGGTGGATCTTCTCCAACTTGAAAGTCAAAGTACACAGTTTTGTGTGTGAAAGTAGAGAACTCATTGCTGAAACAAAATTTGTATGTTCCATTTCTGGATGCAGTGAAGGTAAAACTATCATACTGTTTCTTCATTTCTTTGTATAACACCACACCATCAGGATCTTCCAACCGGCAATCTACATCATAATGACCACCAGTAATCACCTGTAGAAAGAAAAACACTGAAAAGTTTGGGGTAAAACAAAAATGAAAGACATTAACCAATTTTCCTGTTATAATGCTAAAATGAAAGTGCCAGAAGTCATTTAATATGGCAGATAATACCATATTCTAGTATTTCTATTAATGAGTCTTAACCAAGAAGCAAATTCTGATTCAAAAATAAAAAAGAACAAGTATAGTTGTTCAATAATGAAACGAGTTCTCTCATGAGGTAAGTTTCCTACAACTGGAGGTATTCAAAAGGAAGCTAGATGACTGTTTTTTGTGCTACTGAAAGGACTCCTGTACTGGTGGGAAGCTAAACCAGATGACCTCTAATGTTACCTTTCCAAATAACTTGAAGACTACAATTTTGGAGTAAATACAGAGGAATAACAGGAGAAAGGTCAGAAAAGTAAAATGGTACCACATAGTAGAGGGCCTCGAATGCTAGTCAAAGGAGTCTGAAATTTACCTCATTGGCAATAGAAAACCACTAGATGAGTTTTCACTTCAAGGATTACATGGTTAGCTCTACAGATATGGAAGATTATTAATCTTGTATCACTGATTATGCTCAGGCTAGCCTCAGCCTTGAATCACTCCCACCATTCATCATCTTTGATTCTACACATGCACTGCTAAATGAAGGGGCATAAAAATCCTGAAATCCTGACTGGGTCCATTACAAATTTATGTTATACAACCTCAAAAGGACCCTCACTGCTGCTAGGTGGTCCTTCCATACCTCTCTTTATTAATTCATGATCCCACTCTCCACAGCAACTCTTCCAAACCTTTTTATCCCTCCTTAAGTCTTCAATGGTTCCCTTCTTCCCCCCATCCTGGATGAAAATTATGCCTCACATTTTATAGAAATAATTGAGATTATTCGCCACAAACTCTCCCTTCTCTCCTCTTCTCCATCTCATCATTCAGATACCTTCTGCCACTCCCTCTTCATTACTGTCTCACATGATGAAGTGGCCTCATTCCTTACTGAAGCTAATCCCTCTACTTGTTCAAGAGATCTCATTCCAATTCTATCTCCTTCAACAGATTGCTTCCGTTATCCCCAATTTTTCACTTATTTTCAATCTCTCCCTTTCTACAGCTCATTTCCTACTGCCTACAAATGTGCCCATGTCTCCCCTATCCTGAAAAAAAACTTCACTTGATCCCTCCATCCCAGCTAACTATCATCCTATATATCTTTTTTGCCCTTTGTAGCTAAACTAGAAAAGGCCATCGACAATAGGGGTTTTCATTTGCTCACCTCTCACTCTCTTCTTAGAATTAAAGACAAGGATAAGGAGGTCTTTACTGACCTTGGAAATATTTTCCATAGAGTGGTAGGAACCTAAAAGCTAAATTACAAGGTCCTAGAAGAGGTGGAATAAAATGAGATCAACAAAATTTCGCTTTAGTAAGTATCAGGAGCTCCCTTCTTCTGAGACAGGAGGGGAGAAAGGAATTAGGAATGATTTTTAAAGTTATAATAAGAAACTGGTTAAGATTAATAGACTGGAATCTAGATTCAGAGAAAAGGGATCACTGAGGCCATCCTGTACAACATACACTTGAACAAAAATTCTCTATAACATATTCAAAAGTTACTTGTTTATACACCTAGAAGGTCATTACCTTCTGAGGCAGGCACTTTTTTCTTACCTCAATAGTCAATGTTTTCCAGTAATTTCCTCTCATTGTTCTTAGTTTTAAGAAAAAAATGTAATCTCTCTTTCACATGATTGCCTTTCAAATTCTTGAAGACAGCTATCATATCTCTTTTAAATCTTCTCTCCTCCAGGATAAACATTTCTATGTCCTTTAACCAATTTTTATGGAGTATAATCCCAAGGTTCTACATCATCCTAATGCCCTTAGTAGAAAAAGAGGCTAGGTCATGTGCCAACTTGTGAGGGGTTTCAGTGAGGTGTTGTGTTAAGCCATGTAATGTTAAGTGAAAAGTGGATCAAGGAAATAAAAGTGAGATGCTGCTGGGCAGCAGTGAGGATTCATTTGAAGGCATGTACTATAAATTTACTGTGGGTGACATCAAGTAGAAAAACCGGTTAGCAGGATTACCCAAACTTGTGGATTAGTAAATCCTCAGGACTAATGAAAACAACAAGGAGGTCAGAAAATCTAGCATAATAGTTACTGAATCAATTATTAATTCATATTAGAAATACATAAGAATGAAAGCAAACCATCAAGGCTTCATTGGAGGCAATAATGATGGAGACTTACATCTGTTTAACACTTTAAGGTTTGCCACATATTTTACATACATTACTCAAATGGAAGTGACCTCATCATTTTGGGAGTCCCCTACAATGATGCAGACTTGAAGACTACCCATGCCTGTTCTTCCTATGAGACTTTTGTTCATGTTATCCTAAAAAGTTTGCCAAAAGTTGCCAAAGTTTGCCAACACTTAAAAGTGTTGGAGGCTTTCCTTGCTTTCTCTCAACCAGGATTGAGAGGAGCATTCTGGCTTCCCTTTCTCTCTAAGTAACTAAAAAAAAAAAAAAAAAAAAAGCAA
>NW_020954585.1:24840982-24850554 GCF_900497805.2 Vombatus ursinus
CTGATCACTGGCATTCTAAAAAACAAAAAATGCCACACCTGTAGCCTATACCAATTTTTCCTTGTCTGGTAAAGCGGGAGGGTAGGGGAGAAAGTAGAGACACCAATATAGGGTTTAGCAATGCTGCCAAGGGATATAGCATTGTATAGTAGAAAGAATGCTGAATTTGTAATCAGGAGAAACTTGGGTTCTAATCTCACCTGTGATACTTAGTTGTGTGACCGTGGGCAAGTCAATTAAACCTATGAGTCTGTTTCCTCACTTGTAAAATATGGGTAATACCACTCCATAGTACTTACTTCATGGGTTGTTCAGAGACTAAATGAGATAATCTATGCAAAATGGTTTAGAAACAAAACATTATAGAGCCATTTCAAATGTTATTAGCAGGGATGTGTTATCTTCAGGTACCCTTATTAAGCACTGGGGATACAGACAGCAAAAACAAAAACTCCTTTCCCTGCCCACAAAGAACTCACATTCTAATGGGGAAGTATGTAAATATCTAGGTAAATACAAGATGTAACAGAGCAGATGGACAATCTTTTTAGAAGGAAGGCACTAGGCAAGCCTCCTGTAAAGGTGGAATTAGAGGTCAGGTTTTTTTTTCCCCAAGGCCAATTGGGGCAACTTGCTGAGGGTCACACAGCTAGTACATGTCAAGTGCCTAAGGCTGGATTTGAACTCGGGTCTTCCTGACTCTAGCTGCCCTCACCACACTGGAGCTTGGTCTGGAAGGAAGTAAGGGATATTAAGAGGCAGAGGTAAGAAGAGGAGCATACCAAGCATAGAGATGGAGTGTCACAGGTGAGAAAAAGCAAGTAGGCCAGTGTGACTGCACTATAAAGTATTTGGAGAAGAATAAAGTATAGTGAGACTGGAAAAGTAGGAAGGGGCCAGATTCTGAAGAACTTTAAATGCTAAGCCTGATTCTGGAGGTAGTAGGGAGCCACTGGAGTTTTTAAGTGGGTAGGTGAGTGACATGGTCTTATACTTTAGGAAAATCACTTTGGTAGCTGAATGGAGGATGGATTGGAAGGTATGAGAGAAGGGAAGGCAGAAATGACAAGATTTGTCATTTGAAGATTGAATTGCATATCTTCTATATCTTAACTTGATAATAAAAATGTTTAGTAGCAAGAGTAGACTCCCAAGGCATATCACTAGAGAAATCCCCACTTTGCTATTACAGGCTGACAACAGTCCATCAAAACATTCTTTGAACCATTTATGAATCCACTTAGTCTGTATTTCTCTAATACCCACAGGAGCACTACAACATACTTTGAAATCAAGGTATACTATGTCAAAAGTATTCCAACATCTCCCCTTTTCAATCAAGTGACTCTACATACTACTGCTTGATTAATCTTTATAAATAAGATTATGAAGCCACAATTTTTGATATATTTTACAAAAATATAAAATGGAAATTCTTTAAAAGCAAGGCTATCAACCTAAAATCATCTACTTACAAGAATGTGACCTAAACACTTTTTCAGAAAAGCACCTATTATACAAAGAAGTGCTCTTTCATACAATGTTTGTACAGAAAGACTAATGGACTTCACTTTGGTTACATCTCACTGCAATAAAATGAAATGAGAGGGAAAATTATAAAATCAACTAGATGTTGATTACCATTTTAAGTTATTTTGGGGAAAAGATGGGCAATAATAATATGAAGGGAGAGCACTGAAGTCTAATTTTCAAGTAGAAAAAACTTTAGTAGGGTTTAAAGGAAAAGGTTATTCAATTAACTCAATTATCTCTAGTTAGAGGCAGGGCCAGAATCCAAACTATCCAAACTTGACTCTAACTACTGGATTCAAATGGCTTCATCACTCAAGGTTTACAAAATTAAAATTATTTCTTGCTTTTTTTCCTTCAGCAAACCACTGAAGTTGCTGCTAATAATTAAATAAATTGGAAATTTGAGGAAACCAGGAAGTTAAAGAAAACCCAAAAAAGGAAATCTACCTAGAACTAGAAGATACACTCGGGTCTGTTACCTTTAAAAAAAAGTTTTTATAACTGTATTTCAATATAATTAGTTTCTTTTGTCATCCTATGTATTTTGTTTCATGCATTTAAGAACATGATTCTGAGAAGGGAACCATAGGCTTTACCAAAATTCCAGAAGAGGCCATGAGTTTAAAGTATTGGTAGGTTTTACTACCTCCTGGCAAGAAGCCTTTTCCAGTCCCTCTAAATGCTAGTGCCCTGCTGCCGAGATTATCTCTAATGTAAACAGTCTATCTCGAAGTAGTTGTTTTCAAGTTGCCCCCACTAGAGACTGAAAATTCCTTGAAGGCAGGGACTCTTTTTAGCTTCCTTGGTATGCCAAGAGCTTTTCAGTGCCATGAAGTAGATGCTCAATAATGCTTGCTGACTTCCTGGATCCCCGGTAATTCTAGTGCCTCCCCTCTTTTGATTATTTTCAACTTATCCTGTAATAATATGTATTTATATAATGTTTACTATGTGCCAGGCACAGTGCTAAGTAAGCACTTTACAAATATTTCATCTGATCCTCACAACAACCCTGGGAGGTAGCTGCTATTACCACCTTCATTTTACATTTGAGGAAAATGAGACAAACAGAGGTGAAATGAATTGCCCGGGGTCCCACAGTTAGCGTCTGAGGGCAGATCTGAACTCAGGTCTACCCGACTTTTATAATAATAAACATGTATATTATTATAATAAGAGTAGCTAATGTCTACATAGTGCTTACTATGTCCCAGGCACTAAGTACTTTATAATTATTATTTTATTCGATCCTCAAAACAAAGGGGAAGTGCTCTTATTATCCCCATTTTACAGATGAGACAACTGAGGCAAACTGATTAGGTCACTTTCCCAGGTTCACACAGCAGAGGCCACATTTGAACTCAGGTCTTCCTTGTTGGGGGACTGCTAGGTGACCCAAATGAGGTGTGAAACGACTTAACAGCAAAGGTGGAAGAGTGGATGGAGTGCTAGCCCTTTCCAAGTTCAAACCTGGCTGCAGACAATTATTAGCTGCCCGACACGGGGCAAGCTGTTTGCCTAAATTTCCTCATCTGTAAAATGAGCACTCCAGTATCTTTGCCAAGAAAACCCCCAGAGAGGTCACGGCGGAGACGACTTAACAAGCTGTTAGTTTGTACATGATTTTTGGCAAGTGTTTCCCTCTCCCCCACATCCCCCATAGACTGCGAGCTCCTTTAGGGCGGGGGCTGTCTTTGGCCTTTCTTTGTATCCCCAGCGCTTACCACAGTGCCTGGAACATAGTAGGCGCTTAATAAATGGGTTACTGACTGATTGAGATCAACGACATGAATACACAAGTATATATGTGCTTTAAGAATAAGGAACATATTAAAAATTGAACCACCTACTACCCCTCCCCTTCCCCAGTGACTGGCTCTAGTATTCGTTTCTTATATAGTAGGTACCTAATAAATGCTTGTTGGGTTGATTTGCATTTCATCCTCGATCCATCCCCTCCCTCCTCCATAGTGCACCTTCCGGACGCCTCCACCGCCCCCGGGGTTCGGGGCTGTCCGCCCTTCCGGCCTGCTCGGCCCGGCTCCCTCCCCCGCCCGCCCCGCCCGCGGTACCTGGAACTCGAGGGTGCACTTGGTGCCCTGGGTGATGTCCTCGTAGAAGCACTGCTTGGCATTGTCGGGCAGCTCGAAGGTGATCTCCGAGCAGCCGCCCGGCCGCGGCCCCAGCGCCAGCACCAGCAGCAGGAGGGCGGCCGCCCACGCCGACCCCGGCCGAGGCATGTCCCGGGCTGGGGGCGGCCGAAGTGCGACGGCGACGGAGTTGTGGGGGACACACACACACACACACACACACACACAAAGCCGAGGGAGCCCGGCTCCGGCCTCCCCCCTCCCCCGAGGGCTCACCACTGCGGAGGAGGCCCGGAGGCTTCGAGGCCCCGGGAGCCGGCGGCGGAGGACCACAGGGCAGCGCCGGTCTCGCCGGAAAACGGCTCCGCGAGGCGCGAGCTGGGGAGCGGGTGGGGGCAGGGAGAAGCGACGCGCGGGCCTGGTGGGGGAGGGGGAGAGACCCGGACGGAGAGGAGGTGAGGGGGCAGGTCAGGGAGGGGGCAGGGAGGGGGCGAAGCTACCGCGGCGGCGGCGGCGGCGGCGGCGGAAGAGGAGACGGCGGGTGTAAAAGAGACCGGAAACTGCAGGAAGTGAGCGAAATTATTGAAGGAAAAGGGGCGGGGGAGCGCCTTCTACGACCCGGATGTAGTCCACCCAGCCTCCTCTGGGCTAGCCGGCCGCATGCCTACGTGGAGGGACGGCTGGCTAAGTGAGGCTGTTGGGGGCGGGGTGGGGGAGGGGGTGCTGGGTGCACGCGCCTCCTGGAAGGCGGGGCTGACGGGAGGAGAGGCGCGCGGGCACCTGCTGGGGACTGGGGAAAGGGAGTGGGGAGCGGGAGGGGTGTTGCTGGGTGCGCTCTCCTTCCAGGAGGCGGGGCTGACGGGAGGGAGGGGCGCGGGCACCTGTTGGGCGTGGGGGGAGGGAGCGGGGGGGGCGGGGGGGTTTGTGGCTGGGTGCGCTCTCCTCCCGGGGGGCGGGGCTGACGGGAGGGGAGGGGCGCGGGCACCAGCCGTGCTGGCGAGGAGCGCGAGACCTTTGTGTGTGTGAACAGCAGGGGGCGAGAGAAAAAGCGAAGGAACCGCGCCCAGAGCCCAGTGTCGTAGGGTTAAATGCGCAGATTCTGAGATCGAATTTTTAGAAGAGATAAAAAAAGATAAAAAATAACGCTTATAAGAAGTGCAAAAAATATATACCGAGTGCATTTCGACCGGAAGGACTAATTCCACCTGGAAGCAGTAATTAAGCTCCTACTGTGGGCGGGCCAATGGAAGACTGCAGCAAACGCCCTCTCTGCCCTCAGGGTGATAACATTCTAGTGGGGGACACCAGAAGCAAAAACCTGTGTATACAAGGTTTCTGTTGTGGTGCTTCAGGCGTGACCTATTCTTCGTGACCCCTTTTGGAGGTTTCTTGGCAAAAATGCAGGAATAGTTTGCCATTTCCTTTCTCCAGCGGAGGAAATTGAGGCAAACAGAAGTGATTTATTCAGGGTCACACAGCCAGTTAAGGGTGAGGGCAGATTTGAACTCGGGATCTTCCCGACTTCAGGCCCAGCATGTTATCCGCTGAGCCATCTAGGTGCCCCTTATATGCAAGAGAGGGTAATCTCGGAGGGATGACACCCAGAGAAGCCCCCCTGTGCTTCCCCTAGGAGAACCTTGTCTTTGAGATTACTTTCCCTTTATTGGGTATATATTTTGTATTACATAATTACTCATCTGCTGTCTCCCCTTAGAGAAGTTAAGGGAAAGTCAGTCACAGAGGGAAGGCGCAGTAGGAAGCACCTGGAAAGGCCTCCAGCTGAAGGGAGGGTCCCTCCCCACTGCCAGAGCCTGCTAGCTCTGAGGCTACTGTCTAGACTGAAATGACTTTCTTTTTACTCTCTCTATAGCTTGCATTCTAGTAGGAAAACGGCAAGTGAAGAATGATGTGCTTTCTGTACCTAAAGGGATGGTAATCTCGAAGGGAAGGCTCTAGCACGGAGAAGCCCTTGGGGGATTTTCTCAGTCCCTACCACAGCTAGGCCTTCTCTTTGAGATTACCTTCCATTCTTCTGTAGATATCTTACATTCTAATGGAGAGATTGTAGAGACTGTAGAGACTCCAGGGAGTCTCTACCTGTTTTGCTAAACTTCCTCTTAAGAGCATAAGAAAAGAAAGTGTGAGGTAAGTAATAGAGAATGGATGAAAAAACATTTATTAAGCACGTACAATGTGTAAAGTCAAGTCAGTTAGGATAGAGCATAGAGATGAGATAATTGAATCCTAGGGACCAGATGATAGCAACTGAAATAGTATTGTGGGAGAAGAGAAAAGGGCCAGGATATAGTGTGGGGGGGACACCCATGGTTAGTGGGTATGACTTGAAGATTCATCAAAGGAGACTGAGACTGGGCAGGTAGGTAGGAGGAAAATAAAGACTAATGTCATGAAAACCTAGAGAGAAGAGAGTATCAAAAAGAGAGTGATTGATCGTGTCAGATATTGCAAAGGACATGTCTGTAAGTTCCCTTATGTATTTTAACAGAGCCCCAAAATATTTGTCTAATGATTTTTGAAACATACAAACCATGTGGCCCTTGTTTCCTTGATCCTCCTTATGCATATAGCTATGGCCTAATAAATATGGATAATACCATGAAGTAGTCCCCATTTATTTGATTCTGAACTGTTTGAAGTTATAATTATGTAAACTATGGTAACTGGTTTCAACCAAGTGGAAAATAGGCAGTGCAAATTTGAATAATGTGGCTACTTCAGAGGATTGATTATTTGTGCAAATAGAGACTTACCTGTATGCATGCATATAATAGAATTTGTTATTATTTTTAACTATATTCTTTAAAAAAATCAATTTTACTTTATTTTCAGCTCCCGATTCTCTCCCTCACACTTGCCTCTAACCCCTATTAATAAAGCAAGAAAAACCAAATCTGTTATAAACATGTATAGTCAAGCAAAACAAATCGCCACATTAGCTATTTCCAAAACTTCCCTATCTGGAGTTGGGTTGCATGTTTCGTTATGACTCCTCTGGAATTGTGATTAGTCCTTGTTTTAACTAAATTCTTTGCCTTGATCTTATGTTTTAAGATAATTTATATCACTACATCTAAGATATACACTGACTTATACAAGTAGAGTTAAACATTTGAAAACTTTAAAAAAAAATACCATTTTGACAAAGAACTTGGTGTGGGCAGGACCAGCCCTCTATGTAGGTGAAGTCAGGAGTCATCTACTTTTGTTGACCCCAAGTAGTATAGACACGACTTCATCAACAAGTTATCAAGAAGGGACTTCCAGTTAAGATGGTAATGTGAAAAGGTTTTTGCTGTGGGAAGCCTGGCTAATAAACTCCTTATCGAAGATCTAAAAGGGTACCAGATGAAACAATAATCAATAAGACCAATAGGAAACATCAATAAGTTTCTCCATCCAGTCCAGGACTGAACAAGAAAGCCAGAAGCCTGGTGGATGCTCCTAGAGGTTACCAGAAGCGTGTAAAAAGGACTGCCCAGGGAAATAGACCTGGCTCCAGGATGCCTGAACCTGACCAGTGGCCAATATTTATCGGCCACAGGCGGGACCAAGGTGATGGAGGATTGAAACCAGTGTAATCTCTAACATCCAGTATCCTTCGAGGGCCTCAGTAGGGGACAAATTCAACTCCCACATAATGATTATGTGGGGAAAAAGAAATGGACAGGGCCAAGACCAGTGCCCCAGGTGCCCCCCCCCCCACTACTGTGGGAGATTGAGGCAGAAACCAGGGATTCTAGCACAGGGCAGGGAGTCCCTATCCCAGGCTAAGACTTTGAAAGCTGCCAGAGAGGAGGACCAAGAACTAGCCATCCCATCTAGGACTCCAGAAAGGCACTGATAGTAGAATCCAGACTATACCAGGGATAGGACCTTGTAGGGCATGGAGCTGCCCTATTCTGCCATAGTCCTATCTTCTACCTTTTTCTTCCAATTCCTCCATCTTCTTTTCCTTTCTTGGCTAGGTATTGATCATCCATCCCCATCTCTGCTAGAGGAATTCTGGAGGGAATTTCTCCCCTAGGCCCATTTCCTCCCTTTTTATTTATTTTTTAAATTTATTTTGAGTTATAAACAATCACTACCATGAGCTTTTGACTTTTAATTTTTTTCTCCATCTCCCTCTCCACCTCCCTCCCCAAGATGGTGCACAATCTGATATAGACTATATATATATACATTTCTGTTAAACATATTTTCACATTAGTCATGTTATAAGGAAGAATGAGAACCAATAGGAGGAACCACAAGAAAGATTTTTTTACTGTGACTATGGATAGCTTTAATTTCTTCATTTGAGAGTTGTCTGTTCATATCCTTTGACCGTTTATCAGTTGGGGAACACTTCCTCCCTTTTGACCAGTTCCCTCCAGGCTCTCCACTCTGTAGGGCAGACACTACATTCACCCTGAACCCTCCTATATGGATTATCTATCCGTTAGTGTGATTTCCTTGAAATCTTTTTCAAGAGGATTGTTATTTTTTTTTTCCATTTGTACTCCCAATGGGTTAACATAGCACTTAATTCATAGTAAGTACTTAATAATTGTTTTTAATTTATTTCATTAATTTTGAAAGCTCCATAAGTCTCAACCCACCTGGCCCTGCCCAAGCCTGCCCCAATGTGTGCTATCCACATATGCTAGACTAAACTAGTTTTTAGAGAGTTGCATCAAGTAAGGTGTAAGAACAATTGATACATAACATTCCTTCTCCACCCTCCACCCCTCCCAAAAAAAAAAAATCTGTGACACAGCCTTCCACCAGCACATACAGAGTCCAGAGGAAGATAAGCTCAGACTTAGAAAGCACATGTTGAAAAGGGATGATTCACAATTCTTGGTTGTTGGAAGTCTTTTTTTCCCTTTTGTGGGGACACTAATGAAGATCCCCTCAGGCATGGTATAGCTTTTTTGTTGTGCTTCTTGTGCCTCTGGGTGCCTAGTTTGTTCTCAGATCCCAATGTAGGCATTGCTGCCAGCTACTGCTGTTTTGGGGACACCAATGAGTCCAAACAGGGACTGTCTTGGGCTAAGGGATGGCTGAGGTTCTCCTTCTCATCCTCTTTCTCTTCCTCCTCCTTCTTCTCCTCCCCTCCAACTTGCCTTGGCTGGGAGGGCTCTCTGTCTCTCCACCACCACTCTCGGATCTCTAGATTTGTTTGGATATTTTATGCAAAACCCACAGAATATGACCAAGTCTCCTCAACTAATCCAATATATATTTCCAGTGCAACATTACTCCATTTCTTAAGCTTTTGATTGATTGGTTCACCAGAGATGACTGTGCTTCCATTCACTCCTAGTTCATATCACTGGTTGATTAAATGACTCAGTTGAAGTGTTATCATGTGATGAGGGTATTAAGGTGTGGTATCTTATTGGCTGATTTGATTGATGGACTCAATGACTCCTTCCTCCCACATATATAGATAAGGAAACAGGCAGGTCACAGAGCTAGAAAGTGTCTGAGGAAACATTTGATTACAGATCTTCCTGACTCCAAATCTAACACTCTACTCCAGCTAACTGCCATTAGAAGTGACTGAAGTTATTTAATTTTATTTCCTAAATTTCAGAAGTTTTGTAAATGTGGATCGATCTGTATATACATTACAGCATTATCATATGTTCTTTAAGATAATTTCATTTCACACATTCAAAATGTGTATCATAGGACCAGAATGTGAAGAAGGCCATGTAAGAAGGTAAAGGCTGCTGCTGATTAGACTCAAGACTAATGTTCCTGAACTATGAGAAATGAAGATTAGCTCTTACTACCTGAAGCCATTCCAAGAGAGCCCCTGACAACCCTGAGACATCAGGAGCTATACTGTGAGGGATTGTCTGATGTTGGCTACGTGCCATGTGGGGGTTGTGGCAAAATGGGGCAGGGACAAGATATTAGGAAGTAACCGGAGCTCACGCT
>NW_020954585.1:24850564-24869711 GCF_900497805.2 Vombatus ursinus
CTTCTAAGTTGTCTTTGGCGTTTGTGGGTTGAGAAGTCTGGAAACTGCCACAGCTGCCTGTAAATCAGTCTCGTGAGGCCTGCTCCAGGTTCTCTGCAGCCTGTGCGCCCATGCCACACTGTGCTCCTCTCCCTGCCTGGCGTGATATGCCTTTCTGATCAATCATCCAGGTTGTCTTTGGCTGGAAATTTGTTCCACTCTGTCTTTTTGTGGGTTCTGCTGCTTTAGAATTTGTTTAGAGCCATTTTTTAGATAATTTTATAGGTATTTGGAGGGGTTTGGGGGGAGAGCTCAAGCAAGTCACTGCTTTCCCTCTGCCATCTTGACTCCGTCCCTTTACCTTTCCAGTCTTACACACTTTATTCCCCTTTACATACTCTGTGATCTGGTAACAATGGCCATCTTACTTTTTTCACACACAAAACATTCCGTTTCTCTACTCACTGCCTTTTCATTGGCCAACTTATACCTAAAATACTCTCCCTCCTCATTTCCCTTTCATGAATTCTCTGTTTTCTTTTAATACTTACCTCAAATCTCACCTACTCTAGTGGACCTTTCCTTATCCCCCTCTTCCCCCACTTCTTTTCCTCTGAGTTTACCCCCAATTTATACCATATATCTTTTCAAAAATTAATTTTTTCAGTTGTCTGGCATTTATTTTTTTCTTTCTCCTGCCTCTCCTTATTTTCCCCAAAAGAAAAACAAAACCCAGGTAACAAATAAGTATGGTTAAGCAAAATAAATTCCCATCTTGGTCTTGTACAAAAAACATGTGCCTCATTCTGCCAATTAAATTGATCACCTCTCTCTTGTGATGTGGGTAGTATTCTTCATTAGCAGTCCTCTGAAACTGTGGTTGGTCATTTCATTGATCAGAATTCTTAGTTCTTTAAAATGTTGTTATTATTGTATAAGTTGCTCTTCTACTTCTGTGCATTGTGCTCTGCATCAGTTCATATGTCTTTCCAAATTTCTAGGAAGGTATCATTCTTTTCTTCTATCACAGTAGTATTCTATTATATTCATATACCATAGTTTGTTCATCCATTCCCCAACTGTTGGACACCTTCTTAATTGTCTGATCTTTGCCAATTAAAAAAATTAGCTATGAACATTTTTGTACATATAGGACCTTTTAATCTTTCTCTGAGCTCTTGGGGGGTATAGACCTAGTAATGGTATATCACTGGGTAAAAAGGAATACACAATGTGTAGACTTTTTGGATGTGGTTCCAAATTGCCTTCCAGAATGACTGGACCATTTCATATCTCCACCAACAGAGTATCAATGTGCCAGTTTTCCCAGAGCCCTTTCAACATTTATCATTTTCCTTTTATGTCAACTTAACCAATCTGAATCAAGGGTAAGTTAGAATCTCAGAATTGCTTTAATTTTCATTCCTCTAAATTTTCATCATTTGGAGCATTTAAAAAATATAACTATTGATAGTTTGGATGTCTTCCTTTGGAGAACTGTGTGTTCAAATCCTTTGATTATTTATCAATTGGGGAATGATTTTTATTTGAATCAGTTCTTTATAAATCTTGGAAATGATTCTTTATCAGAGAAATTTGCTGAAAAGATGTTTTTCTCAGTTAATCATTTCTATTTGAATCTTAGCTGTATTATACGGGTCTTACTGTAATTAAAATTGTCCATTTGTATAATATTTTTCCTTTTTTCTGAGATCATGATAGCTAACCCTGTCTCTTTTTACTTCAGCAAAAGCATAATAGATTCTGCTTCTGTGCCTTATTTTAACTCAAAGTGTGTGTGTCTCTTGTAAACATCATATTGTTGGATTCTGGTTTCTAATCCTTTCTGCTATCAACTTCCACTTTATGGGTGAATTTATTCCATTCACATTCACACTTACGATTTCTAACTCTGTATTTCCTTACATCCTGTTCTCTTCTATTTATCTTTCTCTTTTTTCTCCTCAAAAGACTCTTTTGGTTCTGACTAGTGCCTTCCTTAATCTACCCTCCTTCTTATCACACCTCCCTGCCCCTCCCCTCCCCTAACCTTGCTTCTTTTTCTCTTAAATCCTTCCCCTCTTACTTCCTTGTTGTGTAAGATGAATTTCTATACCCAACTATGTGATGAGAGTGAGGCCTATTTTCCCCTCCATTGTAAAAACTCTTCCTTGTGAGCCTCTTTAATGTGAGATAATTTTCCTTATTCTTCCTCTCACTTCCCCCTTTTCCCAGTTCATCCTATTTTCTCACCCTTCCATTCTTTTTTCCTCCATTCTTCTTTTGAGACCATCCCAACATAATATACTCACACTTATGCCTTCTGTCTAAGTTGACTCCTTCTAACTGCCCTAATGATGATAAAGTTCTTAGAGGTTATGTGCATGATCTTCCCTTATAGAAATGTAAACAGTTTGATCTTCTTAAGTTCCTTAGGATTTCTCATTCATGTTTACCTTTTATTCTTCTCTGAGTCTTGGGTTTAAGTGTCAAATTTTCTATTCAGCTCTGTCTTTTCATCAGGAATTCCTGAAAGTCCTCTATTTCATTAAATATCTGTTCTCCCCCCGCCACTCAACATTTGTATAATAGAAGGAATTTGATAGCATCCCTTCTTTTGATATTTTTTTGCAAACATTTTGTGTAATATTAAAATTAATTATTCTTTGAAAGTTTGATAGAATTTAGAATTCACTTATGGATCTATCTGGTCTTGTGGGTTTTTTGTTTGTTTGTAAGTTTATTTATGGCTTGTTTAATTTCTTTTTCTGTGATTGGGTTGTTTAAAATCTTAATCTATGATTCCTCCCTCCAAGTTTAGAGGTTGTTTTGCTTATGAGAAATTTCACCTTTAATCTACTGCTCTTCTTATCTTCCCCTCCCCCTGCCACTGCCTTTCTCCTCTCCCTGTTTCCTCGTTGCCCTTTTTTAGTTCAAGCATTTCTATACCAAACTCTTTATATGTATGTATTTCTTGTCATCTTTTATGATTTCAGATGGAAGTGAGGTTCAGGAGATTCCTTAACCCACCCTTGAGGCCACAGGTTCCCCACCCCTGCCTTAACCCCTTCCGTGTTTGGCAATAACTTTGCTTACACATCTTGATTATGTGAAGTAATGTTTGCCTAGCCTTCCTCCTCCCTTTCTTTTCTTCTTTCAAGATCATTCAAACAACAAAATGATTCCTGATGATGTTAGTTTCTAAAAGGACCCTTATATCACTGCTCCATTAAAATGGAAACAGGGCATTCATATAAAATCCCTTCCAATTGCTCCATTGTATTTACCTCTTTATGTTTCTCTTGATTCATTTATTTGTATTTAAAATTTTTTTTTTTTTACTCATCTTTGGTCTTTTCATCAGGAATGCTTAGAAGTCTTCTATTTCATTGAAGATACATTTTTACTCCTGTGGAATTATATTCAGTTTTGTTGGGTTAATTCTTTTTTTTTATAGGCCTATATCTTTTGCCTTTTGGAATATCTAACTGAATGCTTTCCATTTCTTTATAGTGGTAGCTGCTAAATCTTGTGTGATCCTGATCATGGCTCTTCAGTCTTTGAATTCTTTCTCTTAGGCTATTTGCAGCATTTTTTCCCCTTTGACTTAGAAGTTCTGGATTTTGTCTATGGTATTCCTGAGAGCTTTTATTGGGAGATTTCTTTCAGGAGGTGAGTGAGGGGATTCTTTTTAATTCCATTTTTCCCCTTGGTTCTAAAAGATCTGTGCAGTTTTCTTTCATGATTTCTTTAGTTTTGATATCTAGACTCTTATTTTGATCATGGCTTTCCAGTAGTCCATTGATTCTTAAAAATAATCTATTCTTGATTTGTTTTCCAGGTGAGTTGATTTTGATAAGAGATACCTTACATTTCCTTTCATTTTTTTAGTCTTTTGACTTTGTTTTAATATTTCTTATTGTTCTTTGAAGTCATTAACTTGAGGTTCAGTTTCCAGATTAGGAAAGGAGGGCAGTGGCAGCAGCAAGCATGGTGGAAATCTGTAGTCTGAAAGTTGAAAAGATACATGCTTATCGTTGCTTTGATTGGAGGCTAAAACTGGGGATGTTGATGTGACTGGAGCTGTCCTCTGTTTGCTGCTCTGCTTATTCAAACTCCTGAGGCTTAATATTTCTTGGGTGTCATGGAGTCATTGGTTTCTATTAGTCCATTTTAATCTTCAGGGAGTTTGTTGCTTGGGCAGGTTCGTGCCTCTTGGATCAAGCTGTTAATTCCCTTTCTGATTTGTTCTTTCATAGCTCTCATTCCTTTTCTAATGCCCCCTCCCATGTTTTTGTTTCATTTATAAAATTAAAAAAATTTTTTAAAAACCCCTCTTCATTCCTTCTAGGAATTCTAGTCAAAGTGCCCAATCTGTGTTTTTCTTTGACGCTTTGCTTGTGGATGGTTTTGGAGTGATTCTCTTCTGGATTTGTGTCTTGAACATCTTTGTCAACCCCTGAATGATGGGATTCTTTTTTTGTTTGCTCTTTCTTCTAGCCTACTTTCTGACTGAGGCATAGGCTCTATGTCCTTCATGAGGGACAGTTACTAAAAGTAGATAACTAGATTCCCTGCTGAGGACATTATCGTTCATTTCTTGTATACCCTTGTATACAGTTAGAATGACATTTGTCTGGTGTTTAGTTTAGAATGACATCATTCATTTCTTGTATACCCTTTGTAGACATATATGCATTATTATTTGTCTGATGTTTAGTGTGGTACCTCTTTACCTTGGCCTACTCCTTAGTAACTGTTAGCAAAACATGTCTCTATATAAGAGGCATTTCACAACTGTCATTCTAACTGTATACAAGGGTATACAAGAAATGAACGATAATGTCCTTAGTAGGGAATCTAGTTATCTACTTTTAGTAACTGTTAATAAAACATGTCTCTATATAAGAGGAGTTATCAGGTTTTCTTTCATGATACTTTGTATTAGATCAGCAAGGAAAAATATCTTTTTTTAAAAATCTATTCTTGGGGCAGCTAGGTGACGAAGTAGATAGAGCACTGGCTCTGGAGTCAGGAGGACCTGAGTTCAAATCTGACCTCAGACATATAACACTTACTAGCTGTGTGACCCTGGGCAAGTCACTTAACCCCATTGCCTAGCCCCCCCCAAATCTATTCTTAACTTTTTGCTCTTTATTTAATATTTTATTTTCCCCTAATTATATGTAAAAACAGTTTTTAACATTTATTTTTAAAAATTTAGAGTTCTAAATTTTCTCCCTCCCTCTCCTCCGTATTCCCTCATTGAGAAGGCAAGTAATTTGATATAGGTTACACATGTGTAGTTATGCAAAACATTTTCCCATATTAGTCATGTTATGAAAGAAAACACAGACCAAAAAAAACCCCAACAAAAATAAAGTTAAAAAAAGATTTGCGTAGCACTTTGTGAGCATCATCTCATTTTATTCTCACAACAATACTGAGAGTTGATATTATTATCCCTATTTTACAGACGAGGGAATTGAGGCAGACATAAGTAAAATGATGTGCCCAGGGTCACACAGCTAGTGGTTAAGGCAGGATTTGAACTTAGGTTTCCTTGACTCCAGATTCAATTCTATCTGCTGTATCATCTAGTTGCCTTATTAGTATCTTATAAAAAATATCTTATTAGTATGTTACAAAAATCAGGGCTATTAGTTGTATTAATGGTGATGATTTTTTTTTTTACAGTAACAAATTAGAGTGGAGGAGGATAGGAAATATTTAAAAAAATACATTTTATTGATATCTTTTGGTTTTATATTTTCCCTCCCCCTACAGAGAGCCATCTCTTACGATAAAGAACAAAAAAAGGAAGAAAAAAAGTTCATCAAAACTAACATATAAAAAAAGTCTCGCTCCTACAAAGTAGTAGAGGAAGTGTCTTCGTTGGGGCCAAGCTTGAGCATTCAGCTGTAATTTTTTCCCTTTCCATTTACGTTGTTGTAGGTCTTCTGTATGTTGTTTTTCTGGTTCTGCTTTGCATCCATTCATATGAGTTTTCCCATTCTACTCTGTATTTATCATAATTATAATTTCTTTTACCACTGTGGTTTTCCATTACATTCATGTATCATAATTTGTTTGGTTATTTCCAGGCAATGGGCAATCTACTTTGTTTCTAGTTCTTTACTACCAGACAAAAAGTGCTGCCAAAAATATTTTGTTTCTTTTTGTCATAAATAAAGATAATTCTTAGAGGCTTGCAAGTCCTACTTATCTTTAGGTTTAAAAAAAGAAAGTAAGAAGGAAAAAAGTAAAAAGGAGAAAAGAAAAAAATTAACAGTAAAGACCTATTTCTTTAGCTGTGATAATTTCAAACACTAGAGGGCACAATTAATAAAAAAAAGAAAAAAGAAAAAAGTTCTTTCATTGTTTTCCCCTTCGTTCTCCAGATTTGCATAATTTCCAGGTACCTTGCTGAACTCAGAATCACAGAATCTGAGAATTTGAAAGGGTCTTTGGGGCCAACTAGCCCACCTTTTATGGGCAGAAGGGTTGACTCCACAACCAATCTGACAAGTAGTTATCTTGCCTACTTGAAAATTTCCAAGAAGAGGAACTCACTACATCCTCAGTCAGCCAGCTCAAATTGTTAGGAAATGAAAAAAAATTCCTAAAACAATTAGCATTGAACCCAAGCAGTAGAAATCGAATCACTTTTCAACATGACAGCTCATTAAATACTTAAAGGCAGTTATCATATTTCCATGAAATATTATTTTTTTTCTAAGCTAAAGATGTCCAGTTCCCTCAGCTAATCCTCCTATGGCATGGTTTCCAGTCCCCTCAAGACAAATCAAGTCAATAAGCATTAATTAAGTGCTTAAGATATGCTTGGCACTGTGTAAGGTGCTGGGGATACAAAGAAAGGCAAAAACAGCCACTGTTCTCAAGAGCTCCCAATCCAATTTTGAGGGGGTGAGAGTGGGGAGACAGACAAAATGTAAACAACCATGCACAAACAAGATATATACAGAATAAATTAGGGGTAGTCTTAGGGGGAAGGCATAGAGATTAATGAGGACCAGGAGAGATTTCTTGCAGAAGGAGGGACATTAGCTGAGACTTAGAGGGAAACAGGGAAGCTATGAAATGGAGATGAGGAAAGAGAGAGTTCTAGGCATAGAGGCAACCAGTGAACGTGCTTAGAGTTGGAGGATGGAGGGTCTTGATCAAGCCAGTGTCCCTGGATCGAAGAGTGTGTGGAGGGGACTAACTTGTAAGAATATTGGAAAGGTAGAGAAGGGAGGGAATAAGCATTTATATAGCGCTATGTGTCAGACACTTTTGACAAATAGCATCTCATTTGATTCTCACGGCAATCTTTTGAGACAGGTGGTATTATTATCTCCATTTTACAGATGAAGCTGAGGCAAATAGAGGTTAAGTGTCTTGCCTAGAGTCACACAGCTAGTAAGTATCTGAAGCTGGATTTGAACTCAGGTCCTTCTGACTACAGGCCCAATGTTTTGTCCACTATGGTAATAGATATCTCTGGTTTCTGGATAGGAAAAGGCAGGTTATGAAGGTCTTTAAAAGTCAAACAGAAAATGTTTTATTTCATCCTGGAAGTAATAGAGAGCCATGGAGTTTACTGAATAAGGGCTATTATAGTCAGACCTGCATTTTAGGAAGAGTAGTTTGATAAGAGTTGGAGTTGCAGTGGAGAGTGGAGGGAGTGGAGTGGATGAGTGGAGAGAGATCAAAGAAGAGATGTGAAGCAGGGAGGTCAAGAGCTTGTACTAGGGTGGTGACAGCATCAGAGGAGAGAAGGGTGCATATGTGAGAGTTGTTATGAAGGCAGGATTGATAGAACTTGGCAACAGACTGGCTATGGGAGTGGGGGCAGGTTAGAGAGAATGAGGACTTCAGAACATCACCTACATTGTGAGCCTGGATGAGTGGGAAGATGTGGCACCCTAAACACTAATAAGAAAGTTAGGAAGAGGGAAGAGTTTAGGGAGAAAAATTATGAGTTCAGTTTTAGATGAGTTTAAAATGTCTACTGGACATCTAGTGTGAGATGTCCAGTAGGCAGTTGGAAATGGGAGACTGGAGGTCAGGAGACAGAATAGGGCTGGATAAATAGATCTGAGAATCATCTTCTTAAAGATGATCATTGACTCTATGGAAACTGATGAGAACACTAAATGAAGTAGTGTAAAGGGAGAGAGAAGAGGACCTAGGACAAAGCCTTGGAGGACTGTCTTGCTGTAGACTTAGGAAGGTTTGGGATACCAAGGTCCAGTATAGGGAAAGGTGGCAGTCCCCCTTATCTGCCACTTATGTTGCCAGAGAAAAAGCCTGAGGGGCATGTGGTTTGGGGCAGGGCCCCTAGTCACAGCTCTGGTGTCAGAAAGAAGAAGGAGGGCCCTGCCATTAGAGTGTGCTGTTCCTGACACAGCCCTGGAGTTCTACCTTCCCTAAGTCAAGACTTGAGGTGAAAGTACAGTTTCTGAGCTCATTAATCATAGCAATGGATGATGGCTAATACTTCTAAAAAGAGAAATTCTGTGAGGAAGAGCATCATCAGATAAGATACGGCACAAGACAGGCAGAGAGAAAGTGAAGCAAGCCAGTTTTATTGAGAGGGGATAGCAATAAAACAAAGGGGTGGCCATGGAGGATGGACACAGGGCAGTCCTCTGGAATCCTGAATGAAGTTAGGCACTCAACATGGCTGAAGCAAGGTGGTTTTTTTTATAGGATTCATATCTGAGTCAAACAGGACTAGGCACTGGGGGCAAGAATTGGGGCACTTGGACCAAGGGTGTAGGTCAAAGTTTGTGACTGGTGCTACTGATGCATGGTGGGGCAGCTAGAGGTGGGCAGCCCACCTGGGAAACTGGTGGCTAGTTGATATTCAAGTTCCTTGTTAGTGGGAAAAGGAGGCTTCGACTGGTTGACTTAATGGTTTTGAGTTTCCTTAGGACTTCTTTGTTTAGTCAGTCAGGGAGGCTACTGTATTCCTTATAGAAACACTTACAGTTAATAGGCATGACCTGGTTGAAGATCCAGAAGAGGAGACTGAGGAGGAGTAGTCAGATGGGTAGGAGAAGAACTAGGAGAAAGTAGTGACACAGAAACCCAGAGAGAATAGAATATCAAAGAGAAGAGGGTCTATCTAAAGTGTCTAAAGTTGCAGAGCAGTCAAGAATGTTGAGGACTGAGCAAAGTCCATTGGATTTGCCAACTTTGGAGAAGAGCAGAATGATGAGGTTAGAAGCCAGACTAGAGAGAATTAAGAATGGCTTGAGAGGAAAGAAAGTAGAGGCACTGAAAGAGGTGGCCTTCTCAAGGAGATTAGCCACAAAAGGGAGGAGAAATTGGGAAACTAAATGCATTGTTGGTTGAGTTGTGAACTGATACAATCATTTTGGAGAGCAATTTGGAACTATGCCTAAAGGGTAATCAAATTGTGCATACCCTTTGATCCAGCAATACCACTACTAGGTCTGTGTCCCAAAGAGATCATAAAAAAGGGAAAAGGACCCACATGTACAAACATATTTATAGCAGCTCTTTTTGTGGTGGCAAAGAGCAGGAAGTTGAGGGAATACTCGACAATTGGGGAATGGCTGAACAAATTGTGTTATATGAATGTAATGGAATACTATTGTTCTATAAGAAATGATGAGCAGGCGGATTTCAGAAAAATCTGGAAAGACTTATATGAACTGATGCTGAATGAAGTGAGTAGAACCAGGAGAACGTTGTACACAGTAACAGCAACATTGTGGGATGATCATCTATGATTGACTTATCTCTTCTAAGCGATACGATGATTCAAGACAATTCCAAATGACTCATGATGGAAAATACTATCCACTTCTAGAGAAAGAAGTCTGAAGTCTGAATATAGGTCGAATCATATTTTCACTTTTTTTGTGGCTTTTCCCTTTTGTTCTGTTTCTTCTTTCACAACATGACTAATGTGGAAATAGGTTTTATATTATTGCACATGTATAACTTACATCTGATTGTTTGCCATCTTGGGGAGAGTTTATGGGAGAAAGAGAGAGGGAGGAAAAATTTGAAACTCAAAATCTTATGAAAATGAATGTTGAAAACAATCTTTACATGTAATTGGAAAAAAATAAAATCCTATTTATCAAAAAAAAGGGAGGGAGGAGAGATATGGGAAGATAGCTAGTAGGGATGGACAGCTGCCAATGTTTGCAAGTAGTAGGGAAGTAGCCAGTAGACAGGAAGCAATTGAAGATTAGTGAGAGAGTAGGAATGATATACAGGGCAATTTTCGGGAGAAGATGGAATGGAATGAGATCATCTGTGCATGTAGATAGGTTTGCTTTGGCAAGAAAGGCCATCTCTTTACATGAGACAGGAATGAAGAAGGAGATAGTCGTGGAAGGCACCTGAATGATGTAAGATGAAGAGGAAGGGAGAAGAGGGACCTCTCAGTGAAATGCCTCATTTTTTTCTTCAGCAAAATATGAGGCAAAATTCTTAACTGAGAGGTTTGGGGGAAGTGGAGCAATGGGAAGTTTGAGGAGGGATGAAAAGGTTAGAAGAGCCCCTGTGGTGAGTCAGATAGTGAATCAATTAGCATAGTACAAAAGGATTGCCTTGCTGTAGTGAGGGCCCATTTGAAATTATGTCCTATAAATTCGTAGTTAGCAGTTTCATGAGTTTTTCAAGCTTTGTTCAGCAGCACATGAATAGGAGTGAAGGCAGTGGATGGTGGAAGTAATCCACTGTTGGGGCTTGTCAGGGAAAGATTGGTGTTAGGATAATAGGACAAGGTACTTGAGAAGAGAATAGTGAAGAGTTGACCAATAGGTCAAGTTGGGGAAGTAGTCAGTACAGAGGTGATAGCCTGAGAAAGAACTGAGGAGTGAAGGGATTGAATAACATAGTGAGGACAAAGAATATGGTTAGGGGTCATAAGGAAAAGGAAAAGATGGAATGATAAAATATGATCAGACAAGAGAATTTCAGAGTATATGAATATGGAAGTGAAACACTTGTGGATGATAGCAAGATCAAGAGTATGGCTATCTATCTTTGTGTGTTGCTGAGATGAGATAGAGGAATAGATCTTGGGAGATGAGTAAGTTGAGGAACTGGTAAACTAGGTGTTTGAGAGCTGCCTTTTCATGTGAGACAAGAATGAAGGAAGAGATGATGGAAAAAGGCATCTGAATGGTGTGAGATGAGGAGGAAGAAAGAAAAAGATTATTATGTATATTGAAGTCCCATAGAATGAGGGCAGAAATTGGGGAGGAGAGAAAGATCATGAGCCAGGCACTGAGCTCATTGAAGAAGGAAGAAGACTATCCTGGAAGCTGACAGAAAATAGCTACCAGAATCTTAATTGTGTGGTAAATATGGATTGATTGAATCTCAAAGGAAGAGAAGTTACTGAATGATCATGGTAGAGGGAGAGTTTAGAAGTAGTAGTGGGAAGCAGAGAGTATTACAACTCCCCCACCTTGACTAGTAAGTCATGGGATATAAATAAATATGTACCAGTACTGGTAAGGTTGTCCAGGGAAGCTGTGTTATTAGGGAACCAGGTCTCAGTGAGTACAAGAAGGTGGAAGGAGTGAGAAAGGAAAAAAGTTTAAGATGAAACTAAGTGTGTTACTTATAGAGCACGCATTCCAGAGAGCACAGTGGAATAGGGGGTAAATATTGAGTGGGATATTGAGGGGTGGGGTTGGATTGAGGGTGATGGGAATGAGGAACTAGCAAAGGGGTGAGGAACATGTTTGTCAGTGATAGCTGGAGTTTCAGAATCACTGGGATAGGGAAGAAATAATAGAGTAGGTATATACTAATCATTTTTGTCTTTTCCTGGATACTTTCTACCATATCAATGTTTTTAAAATATGGCATTCAGAACCAAACATAGCACTTCAGATACAGTTAGGAGAGAGTACAGATTGATTAACACCTTGCTCATTCTGGATACTATGCCTTAATGGAGCCTAGAATAGCTTTAAATTTTCTGGCTGCCACATGGCATTGTTAACTCATATTAAGTAAGCTTCAAGTCCACTTTCACCCCTTTACTTTTCTTTTAATGACTGTTGTCTTAGTTGTTTTTTGGAATCTCTATGTAGAACTTTATGTTTATTTCCAATAAATTTAATTGCATTAGATTTAGTTTATTGTTCTAGATCTTCTTGGATCCTCACTGTCATTTAATGCCTTAGTTCTCTCCCCCAGCTTTGTGTCATATGCAGTTTGACAAGCATGCTATCTATGTCTTCATCCAAGTCAGTGATAAAAATATTGAATAGAACATGACTAAGGTATAAATTTCTGGGACATTCTACTGGAAGCCTCAAAGTTAACATTAATACATTAATGACTGGGTCCAGCCATTTTGGGTCCTCCCAACTGTATATAGCTCATATGCTTTTATCTCACATATAAGGATAGCATAAAATATTTTTCAAATACTTCATTACAGTCTACGTATTTTGTATCCATAGACAGTTAGGTGGCACAGTGGATAGAGCACTGAGTTTGTCTTCAGGAAGACTCCTTTTTGTGAGTTCAAATTCAGCCTCAAATACTTACTTGTCTGACCTTGGCCAAGTCACTTCACCCTGTTTATCTCAGTTTGTCATCTGTAAAATGAGCTGGAGAAGGAAATGGCAAACCACTCCAGTATCTTTGCCAAGAAAACCCCAAATGAGTTAGCAAGAATCAGACACGCCTGAATAACAACTATTTAATGTCTACAGTATTCCTTTGATGTATTAGTTTGGTTATCCAGTCTAAAAAGGAAATGAGGTTAAGTTGTTCTTGTTGAAGTAATGCTGAATTTTAGTGACCACCAGTTTACTTATAAATAAATGCTCACAAAACCTCCCTTTAATAATGGGTTTTAGACTTTTGCTGGAAATTGAACAAAGGACAGCTAGGATAGAGTACTAGACCTGGAGTCAGGAAGACTCATCTTCCTGAGTTCAAATATGGCCTCAGACATTTACTGGCTGTGTGAAATTGGGCAAGTCCCTTAACTCTGTTTGCTTCAGTTTTCTCTTCTGTAAAATGAGCTGGAGGAGGAAATGGCAAACCACTCCAGTATCTTTGCCAAGAAAACCCCAAATGGAGTCACAAAGAGTCAGACACGACTGAAAAATGACTAAATTGAACTCAAGTTCATCAGCCAATAATTGAGGACCTATTTTATTTTCTTTTTTGAAAATCAGGACATTTAACTTTCTCCAATCCTATGAAACATCTTCCATTCTCCATGATCTTTCCAAGATTACTGATGGTGGCTCAACAATCTTATCAGCCAATTCTTTAAGTATCCCAGGATGTTGTTTGCCAGGGTTAGGTAATTCAAATTAATTAAGGAGTGACTAGGTACTCTTTTACTATTTCCATACTTATATTGGCTTCAACTCAATTTTAACTATTTTTATTTATATTCTGAGAATCATTCATCTTGGAAGAGAGAATCAAAGCAAAATAAATAAAATTTTCTCTGTCTTTTCACTTGAGATTTTAAATGATTATCCTATCCATCTTAAAAAGAAGGAATCCTATAACTTCTTTGATCTTCCCCTTGCCCCTCAATAGAGTTCTTTTTGTTGCCCTTTGTGCTTATTGGTCTCATTATCCAATTCTGATTGGGCCATTGTAGTATTTTTCTATATGCATCCTAAGTTTCCTCTTCTGTTTCCATTTCCTATATGCATCTAGGGACTGGTCAATGAAGTCCCAGTCCTGGGAACATTTGAACCAGGGTTGTTAAGCAATATGCTTCCAGGCCTGGTCCTTCATTGGACAGTTTTCTGTTATGATTGGCCTGTACATCATTACATACACATTTCTTTTTTAAAAATGAATTTAATTCCCTGTACAGCCACATTAATCTCTTTAGATGGCTCCCTCTTTTCCTTTTCATTGGAATTCTACTTACATCTTCAGAATATCATACTTGAGAACTTGTCTTCTTCCTGGACTGACATCCACTGTAGCATTTTAAGTTTACTGCATCTGACCTCTCCTTTTTTTCTGGGAACCCTTTGAAATTACTTCTCCTCAAATCTAGGGGTCATGTAGAGTCAGACACGACTGAACAACAACAATACCTCATTTAACAGATGGGGAAACTAAGGCAAAGAGACATGAAATGGCTTATTTAGGGTCACACAGCAATTAAGGTCCCTCATTGATAAAGTGAGAGAGTTAGGCTACATGCTTTCTATGTCCCTTTTAGCTCTGTGATGAATGACTGAAATGACAGATTGATATGCCAGATTTTTTTTATTCCTAGGACAGTCATCTTTTCAGTGTTCACACCTCAAAATAGGAAAGTTACCTTTTCTGTTAATAAGTTATTTTTCTGGTATTATTTCCCCAAAAGTTGTGACTAAGGTACCTAAAAACATACATACATAAAGATATCCTCTGATAACCTTAATCTAATACCCTGGAAGAATCATTTCTGAGTTAATCAGGTAACTGCTTATCTGTAATTTCACAATGCAGTAAGACACACCAATAAAAATAAACCAATAACTAACGACTCATACTTGGCTCACCTACATCTTTATGAATCTTGAATTTTTTTCCATAGTTGGGAAGGAATACATGTGTACTTATTTTATAGATTGACATCGAAGATACAAAAGTACTAAATGATTCATGTATGATAATTACCGAGTTTAGAATAAAGTCTGATTAGACAGTTACATAGCAATCTTTCTGAAGTGATTAAAGAACAGAGTTCTGCTAGCCAAGCCTTGGTGGTAATTATTTACTAGCTTCCCTATGTGTGAATGTTATAGCAAACAGCTGACTAGGCAAGAAATAGGGAATTACTGATCAGTAATTTGGCAATTATTATCTGAAATTTTGCTCCAGATTCATTACAGAAGGCATACTTGCATACTTTTAAATAATCAAGATGAAGAATAGAGCAAATTATTTTTTGGGTGGCAGTGGTAGAGGTTGTATTAGTGATGAGATTCAATCCATCTCAAATCCTTATGCATAAAACTAGCATTCATATAGTTTATTTCAAGGGTGGGGGAGTTTAATAGCCCTCTTCCTTCTCCCAGACACAACCAAATCAAACCAGCAAGCATGTTTTAAGCATTTTACTAAATGTGCCAGATATTCTGCTAAGATCCGGGAATACGAAGAAAGGCAAAAATATTTCCTACTCTCAAGGAGTTCACATTTGGATGGGTAAGGCAACAATGCAAACAGCTGTGTGAAATAAAATATGTAACTTGGAGGTGATCTCAGAGGGAAGGCATTATTACTAAGAGGGGCCAGAAAAGGGGCCACCTTTTTGCAGAAGGTGGAATTTTAGCTGAGACTCTGAAGGAAACCTGGGAAGCCAAGAGGAATTGAGGAGGGAGAGAATACCAGTTTAATGACAACCACACGAAAGAATGCCCCAAATCCCTAGTAACAAGAGAAATGCAAATCAAAACAATATGGGGGTTCTACCTCACACCCTGAAAATTGGCAGAGATGAGAAAATATGGCAGTAGTCAATATTGGGGGAGTTTGAAAAAGGTACACAAGTGCATTGTTGTTAGAGCTGTGTATCAGTATAATCATTTCAGAAAGCAATTTAGAATTATATAAATATAGTGAATATAATGTCTATTCCCTTTACTAGACTTAAGCCTTAAGGAGGCCATTGCTAAGAAAAAAGTCCCCAGATACAACAAAATATTTATAGTGTTGAGGTGTAGGGGTGTTGGGAACCCAAAATTCAAAGGCAGGTCCTGCCTCGAGTGAATTTGACTAAAGCCTTCTTTTCAGCCAGAGACAAGGTTTTATTAAAACACTGACTGAAGTGGGCAAGATTTTAAGAATCTGTGCTATTGGCCAGATTTTAAGAATCTGAGCCTTTCTAAAGAGAATACAACCAGGCCCGACTGGAGGAATCTGAGCAATCTGGTAGCCAACACCGAACTTTTCATAGTGTGGCCAATAGATTGGGGTGACTGGGAGGTAAGGGAAGAGGACTTGGAAGGGTCAGGTGCCCCATGGGAATGCCAGGGCCTTGGACCATGTGGAAAAGTCCAGGGCCTTTTAGGAGTTCATCATTAGCACCCCACTTTTTAAGCTTTTACTTAGTATTTTATTTTTTCCCAGTTACATGAAAAAACAATATTTAACATTTGTTTTTAAAATTTTGAGTTCCAAATTCTCTCCCTTCCTACCTCCCCACACCCCTTCCCCATTGAGAAAGCAAACAATTCCATATCAGTTATACATGTGTGATCGTGCAAACCATATTCATAATAGTCATGTTGTGAAAGAAAATATAGACAAAAAAACTCAAGAAAAATAAAGTAAAAAAAAGTATGTTTCAATCTGTATTCAGACACCATCAGTTGTTTATCTGGGGATGGATAGCGTTTTTCATCATTGAGTCCTTCAGAGTTGTCTTGGATCAATGTATTGCTGAGAATAGCTAAGTCATTCACAGTTGATCATCTTACACTATTGCTGTTACTTTGTACTCAGTACATTTCACTTTGCATCAGCCCATGCAAGTCTTTTCAGGTTTTTCTGAGAGCATCCTGCTCACCATTTCTTATAGTACAATAGTATTCCATCATAATCACATACCGCAATTTGTTCAGCCATTCCCCAATTCATGGACATCCGATAGCAGCACTTTTTATGGTAGCAAAGAATTGTTGTTATCCATCCTGCATCTTTGAAGAAGATCAATGATATCACAAAGGTAATGTCTTGGCTTGTACGTGAATTAGATATGAGTAGGGCAGAGCTAAGCAAAATCATCAGCCTCACTTTCTCCTCCAGAGTGATCAAAGTCCAGTGGCAAGACAAAGGTCAAGATGAAGGGCAATGTGGGGCAGCTAGGTGGCACAACGGATAGAGCACCAATCCTGAAGTCAGCAGGACCTGAGTTCAAATGTGGCCTCACACCAAACACTTGACTCTTATTAGCTGTGTGACCCTGGGCAAGTCACTTAACCCCAATTGCCTAAAAATTAAAAAAAAAAAGATGATGGGCAATGGCATAGGATGCAGTGGGTGACCTTGGTTTTTCTAAATTAAGATCTTTCCTAAATCTCAGTTTGTCTGAGGTCATGCTTATTCATTGACTAAGTTGAGACAAAAGATGGCTTAATTTATCATCACAGAGATATCAGTTTGGGAGGGAAAGAGCTTCAGAGTTCCTGACCAGAACAGAAAACAATTGCTATTTACAATCATTTTAAGCCATCAAAATCTAAACAATGATACACAATGACACTTTATCAAGTGGGATTGCTCTTTGGCAGGAGGAAAGAAGGAAGGATACTGGAGGAAACTATGGTGATGTAAAAAAAAGGTGAATAAAAACTTAATAAAAATGAATGAAACTACAACAGGCCAATACCAAATTTTAAAACGCTTATTCCATTGATGTTTTTTTTAAAAATTTGCATTACAGTCTTTTCAACCCCTGCAGTCTTCACTCCAAACTGTACCCTTCCTTATGACAAAGAAAAACAAATAAGCAAAAACATTGAGAAAGGGACAGGATCTGACAATGCATATAATATTCTGTCCTAGTAGTTAGTTGCTCCCCAGGGAGCAGGCACGTTTCATTAATTGTTGTCCAGGACTTTTACTGTTTTTCTAATAGTTAGAATTGTGTTTCCCATTTCATTTATGTTGTTTAATTTATTGTGTACATTGATCTTTTGGTTCTGCTCATTCTGCTCTGTACAGCACATTCAAATTTTTTCATGTTTCTCAAAATTTCTCACATTTGTCATTTCTTACTGCACAGTAATATTGCAATATATTCATATACCACAATTTTTACACAAGTACTTTGTTTTCAAATACTTAGCTTCAAAACTTGAGTATAGCATGAGACTTTTAACATCTGCTTTGGAAATTATACTCCAACTTTTTTTCATAAGTAGAAAGACAAAATAGAAAGAAAATGTATCAAAGAATGAGATGAAAGGGAAGAGACAAAGGTCCAACCATAAATTACTGAGAAGCTATGTCATTTACCAGTCCCTATTCCTATTGTATTCTTTTAAAAAAAAATTTTTTTTTAAGGCAGTTGGGGTTAAGTGACTTGCCCAGGGTCACACAGCTAGTAAGTGTCAAGTGTTTGGTCTGAGGCTGAATTTGAACTCAGGCCCTCCTGACTCCAGGGCTGGTGCTCTATCTACTGTGCCACCTAGCTGCCCCCTATTGCATTCTTAATAAACTGAAGAGATAACACATACTTGTGTAACTCTAATCTAGATAATGCTATGTTGTACATAGCAATATTTTATATTCAACAAATACTTATACAATGATACTTTGTACTTACATAAGTAAATCAGATTTCATGCAAGGAACTAGATTTAAGAAACAAACACAGCAGCTGATCAATCTAGTGAACAGAAATTCATGTATTAGAAACTCATTCAAAAAACATACTGTGCCTATTATGTATAATAGGGATCATGTAGTTTTTCCTACATGGAGTATCAAGCTGATCTTTTTTGAGAGGTCATGATTTTTATTGAGGAGCTCTTGTGATATTCTGGTAGTTGATGCAATTTAGATACTGTCTTCCATGGACAGGAGTGCTTGGTGGACCACATCGTCCATAGTAGTGGTTCTCAATTTGGTAACTATGGGCCCTTTTCAAGAGGTCTATGAACTTGGATGGAAAAAAAAATAACATCTTTATTTTTACCAACCTAATCTCTCCACCTTCCCTGCTCCAAGCAATCTGTGGGATGCCTTTCTACATAGCTCTTGACATTGAATGGATATCATTTCTACATAACTCTTGACATTGCATGGATATCCTTGGAGCACATAGGCCACCTATTGGCCAAACATTGTTCTTACTACATGACCAGCTCATCTCATTGTCCCATCATACGTTTCCGATGATATATTTTATGCTACTTATCCTGCGCAAATCTTAATTGATAATGCTCTCTAGCCTTATTATGGCTAACATACGTTTCTCCACTGACCTTTGAGTGACCTTAAACTTTGGATGGTTGGTTGGTTGGTTAGTTATTGTCCTTCATTCTTGAAGAGGACCAAAATGACATCACTATGGTAGAGTCAAGTTTCAGTGTGTCCAACTCTGGCTGATCAGACCGATATGAACTCAGAATACTCTGCCACAGGTTGGGCACAAACACGCTATGTCAACATTTGGGTA
>NW_020954585.1:24869749-24878106 GCF_900497805.2 Vombatus ursinus
CTCTAAATTTGCGCATCTTGTGTTTCTTTTGAGCTATTTCAATTCTGCTTTGCTCATAGAGTGCAGAACCTTCTCTGATGTGGGCATGCCATGCTGAGCAGTCCTGTGCCAGTGTCTCCCATGTCACACAATCGATTTCAAAGTTCTTGAGAAACCTTGAGAGTCTCCTTGTATTGTTTCTTCTGACCACCATGAACCCTTGCCCTGTGTGACTTCTCCATAAAATAGTCTTTTTGGTAAGCATATCTTTGGCATTGGAACAACATGGCTGCCCCATTGGAGTTGTGCTCTTTACAGTATAGTTTGAATGATTGGCAGTTTAGTTGGAGAAAGAACCTCGGTGTCTGGTATCTTATCCTGCCCAGTGATCTTCAGAATCTTCCTAAGACAATTCAAATGGAAGTGATTCAGTTTCCTGGCATGGTGCTGGTATATTGTCCAGTTTTCACAGGCATACAACAATGAAGTCAGCACAACGGCTCTGTAGACCTTCAGTTTGGTGGTTAGTCTAATGCGTCTTCTCTCCCATACTTTCCTTTGGAGCCTCCCAAACACTGAGCTAGCTCTGGCAATTCGTGTGTTAATCTCATTATCAATGTGTACATCCCTGGAAAGTACACTACCAAGGTAAGTGAACATTCAAAACTTCTCCATTTGCTATAATCAATGGTTCCATGTATGGATGGTGTGGTGGTAGCAGGTGGAGCACTGTGTTTTCTTGGTGTTAATTATTAGGCCAAAATTAGCATAAACAGCAGAGAATCAATCCATACTTTGTTGCATCTCAGCTTTAGAGGCTGCATTGAGTGCACAATCATCTGCAAATGGAAAATCATGTACCAACACTCCCTCCACTTTGGTCTTGGCTTGTAGCCTTTTTGAGTTGAACAATTTACTATCAGAGTGGTAGCTGACCTTGATGCTGTGTTCATCCTCATTAAAAACATTTGACAGCATGGCTGAAAACATCATGCTAAAAAGCATGGGAGCAAGCACATGGCCTTGCTTCACTCCATTGGTGACTGTGAAAGCGTTACTCATGGTCATGTAATATTAATGTTGCTAAATTTCTTCTATTGAATTCTGGACCTAGTTCATTATCTATTGACATTGACTATTTAAGTCTATGTAATTCTGGATCAGCTCTATGGGCTATCCATTCAACTACATATCATAATCTGAAAAATAGATATTCTTTATCTATCCGCTTTCCCCTTTGTGGATAGTTAGGCAGACTTTACTCTCTAGAGTAATTATGAACATCATTTAGGAGGTTTTGACATGTCTAGGGTTTGTTATAATCAGTACAATGTCATCTGATAAACAGGAAACCTCTTGGGGTCAAGGGCTGTCATTTTTTTCTTCGTATTCCTTTTTGGACTTTCAGTTAAGATGGCTTCATGAATGAAAGTCAGCCCAGCTTTCACATACCTACTCAGGCAAAAAGCTAAAAAATAACATCAGATTGAGTAATAATAAAAAGAAACCATACCAAGTACCTCTATCCAGCCCCAAACTACAAAAAAGTAGTAAAAAGCCTAAGAGTAATAGCAAATGGCACTCATTAGAAAGAATGTGTCAGTGCAGACTAATAAAGTAGACATCTGTGAGCCTGAACCAGATATAGTCCAGGGACATCTGAAGACTATGAGTAGTGGTAGGCTAATAAATATTTAGCAACCTGTTCTCTAGGAAAAAATGTAAACATGACATGTTTAAGTTTAATCTGCATTATTAATGTTTTCTCCATCGCTTTCTTAAGTCAAGACAATCAACAAAACAATAAATTGAGCAATAATTTAGATGTAGAAAAACCAGCAAAACAAGAAACTGAGCTATTAGCAAATAACATTTGCAAATTTCCAAGGTATAAATGCTCATACTGAAAATTTAACAAATGGCTCTTGCAAGCTGGTTTGATCTGACTCCAGCACACTGTTGTCTGTAAAGGTCTGTTTCTGGAGGCAGGGAGAGTGAAGGGCACCAGGGAGATGCGCCAGGGTGATAAGAAACCTAAAGCTCTTGGACCTTGGAAGTAGTTGGTAGCCAGCAGCAACCGGTATGGAACAACAGAGAAAACCCCAGGGGCTCCAGAAGTCTGAAGTGCTCTGGTTATCTGATGTCATAGAGGAACCTCAAGATCTAAGGCAGTTCACCTAGGTCACCTAGCTACCTCTTGAATGGAATGGAAATAGCATCTTGGTGAGTGGCAGACCTCCAAAATCATATCAGAGTCTTAAGCAAGTGACAAAACTGTCTTCCCCTAGAGGGTCAATAAACTTTCTGTCACATTTTAGAAATAAAGTAATTACACCCTATGCTTTGATATAATTTATCTCCTTCATCTTCCATTTAACATCACTGAATACTTAACTCAAGAGAAAACAGTGCCTCACTGTCTTAGGGAGTATTCTTTATATGCTTGTCTCTTTTAGATGGTAATGGCCTTAAGAACAAGTTCTGTAGTATTTGTACAGTGTGAAAGGAACATTTGCTTAAAACCAAATCCTTTTCATGAGTCATTTTGGCAACTTCTAATATCCCATTAAGATAGGATTATCTTGAAGCTCAGTACTTTTCCCAGAATCTTAACTTTTTTTGGAATAGCATGATGTCTTTTTTATTTTTCCCAAATTTGTAATCTTCAACATACTGGTTTATCAATAAATATGTAGTATTCCTATGTTTTTTTGACCATTGTCAATTTAACACAAGATCATCCAAACTTTGGATTGTCTCCAGTTTCTTTGCTTCCAGTTTTTCAATGCATTCTATTGTCTCAAATTTCAGGACTGAACATTATACTGTAAATGATAACATGCATGTTTATGCACCGTTCAATTCAGTTCAAAAAGCATTAAATACCTAATATGTGTAAGGCATTGTAAGGCATCTAGCCTTACAATGGTCAAAAAAACAATTTATCAAAAGTTAAGTATAACTGGTAGAGTATATGATAAACACTCACATGTATATATGTATATTAGCAAGGGTGGATTGGTCTTTCTATCTCTGTCTCTGTCTTCCTGTCTATCTGTCTGTCTCCCAAAGCTTTGAAGCAGAAGGGATGTTTCAGGTTGTTTCCTCAAGAGCTAGGTGAGGGAAGGGTGTTTGCCTCGTCTTTCACCCAGCCATGGCAACTGTGAGCACATAGATGACTCTTTCTCTTTGTTTTTTTCCTGCTCTTAGGTGAATGAATATTCTGAGGTGGAGAAGTGTCTAGATTACCTTGTGAGTTTGGAAAATCCAAGGATCCCATTAGAGGTTCCACTGGTAGTCAGAGTTAAATGGTGTCCACCAGAGTGGTAGTGGCTGACCACAGAGGAAACACCTGCAATGGATATAGAAAGACAGTCACCTAAGGATGTTGGCATGACCCATTGTAGTGGAAAGAAGTGATAGCTATGAAGTCTGGCAAATTTTGGTCCTGTGAGCCTGGCTAAGAGGTTTGCATGGCAGAGAGCTACAAGTAAGAGGAACTTCATGAGGATTCCGTGAATCCTTCCAATAACAAGGACTGGGGAGGTATCACTTTCCTACAATTGTTCTTTTTTTTTTTAACAAGTGATAACTTTAATTTATTAATGCTGTCAAGATATTTGGAGACAACCTGTTTCCCAGAGCTAAGGCTCAGAAGCAGGCTTGGCATAACAATGATCCTTTGCTCTCTGGATGATCTCACATTCTGGCAAAGTGTGTTTTGACCAGCACCAAGTGTTCGTTGAGGGATTTATGATTTTCATATTAATCAGTAACTGTTTAGATTTGTTGGAGCTCCCCCTATATCCCAGGGACCTGATAGCTAGAAATAGCCAACATGCTGCAGCCTAAAGCCATCCACCAGATCTCCTGACACACCCACAATATGTTTCTTGTAACTGTCAAGTGAACCCAACCAGATACTGCACTCCTGTTCTTGTCATGCTAATTCTAGTTCTACACCCTGCTGAACAATCACAAGGCTCAATGACCCTTAAGACTTGAGACAATTTAGGGACTGTTCCCGCAGCCTGCTGTGGGAACTGTTTACTCAAGACCTAGGAATGATTGTGTTGTGGTCCAGCCCCTCTGTGGTTTTCATGTATATAAGCCCTACTCCTGCCCCTACAAGATAAGTCCTCCTTCTCAGGAAGGTAGACTTCTGCTTGTAAGTGTTCTCCTCACTCTGAAATTAATTAAACTTCTGTTTCATTCCTGACTCTCCTGTCTCTATCCTGCTTTGTTCCGCTCTGGCCACCCACACATTAGAGACCGGCTCCTGTCCAGTTGACAATGCAATAACAAGTTTAACAAAACTTAAGAAGTTTAGCCAATGTACTTGCGGAAGCCTTATAAATAACTCTCCTTAAATACTGAAGAAATAAGTGCTGTACATAGAGTCAATGGATTAACAAGCTTTAAAAATCCACATGACCTTATAAATAACTCTCCTTAAATACTGAAGAAATAAGTGCTGTACATAGAGTCAATGGATTAACAAGCTTTAAAAATCCACATGACCTTATAAATACAAAGATGGGTTCGCTATCACAGAAATCTTTACCACAAATTAATTAAATAAGCGCCCCCTTCTGAAAATTCAGTCTGAGGCCCAACTAAACTTAAGATGAAGGCACATAACAATTGCACAGTTGTTTAGCAAACAAAAAGCCCAAATATAGAGATGCCATTGATTTCCCTTGGGGAGAAATGCAGAGAAGGGAGGAGACAATTTCTGCTTGCAAAACACATTTGCCAAATTTTATCTTTAGATGTTTCTTAAACCCAAAATTGCCTTTCCTGCAAAAACTATTTTTTTTTCAAATCCATGTACTAATTATATTTAAAAGAAACCAGTCAGTTCAATTCATATTATACTTTGTATAAATAATCAGCTATTATTTCATGGAGAGTTCAAGTAAGGTCTAAAAATGATGCTGTTCGGTAAGAAACAAATTCTTCATCTGCACATACACATTATGTGGAAACCATTTATCTTTTTCAATGTATGCAGCATATCCAAGCATATTGCAGCATACTAATCCGTCATATAAAGCAGATGTATTACAAATCCTGCTGTTTTAGAGCTGAGACATTGTTCATAAAGATCCTAAATCTGCATTGTGGTATCTTATGGCATCCATTCAAATTCACATCAGTTTTTCCACACTGGATCTTGTTGGAAAATGCTGAAATAAAGCAAAAACAAGCAAAAATTAAAAAAAAAAAAGAAACCAAAAACACCATCCAGGTTCAAAAGCATCCTTGTGGTTTTAAAAAATATAACAGATTTTTCTCTTGATGATTTTTTTTGTGTGTGTGTGTGGTTGAAAAGAATGGCTTTTGACAAACCTCTGAAACAAATTTTTGCCTGGCCCTTCTTGTTTAGGAGAATTCACTGAAAAGTTCCTTTTCAGCCTTCGAAGAAGTTTCTTCACATTTCCCCCTCACACCCTTTTATAATTTCTTATTGATGAAATGTGGACATACTGAGAATCTTCAGTGTTAAAGCTGTCTGTATTCAAGTCAACTTTAGGTTGTGTCAGAAAATGTGGACAATGAATTGCCAGGAAGGTTTTCAAAATAGTTTGTCTCCAATTTCTCCTATTAGTTTGGTTACTTCAATAGCACCTTGAATAACTTCTGAATCTGCTGGTTGCTGAAGCAGAGGATTGGGATTACTCACTAGGAGGGCTTCAGGTGTCTTCTGCCCAGACATCTTGGTCAGACATGGTAGAAGGGCTAAGCCTTGGACAGAAAAGGGGCAGATCGATGATAACGATGCACCAGAGGCTTGTTCCAGAGGGTGGTGGCAGGGGGCAGTTGCAGAGAAGAATGAGGCATGAGTAAGGGCATGGATGGGGTGTATGCTCTAGCAGGAGATCCAGTCTCCAATCTATTCCTTAGAGCTCCTCTATACCTATAGTTGTTCTTTATGTGTGTGCCTCACTATCATTGTACATTTAACTTAGGTTAAAGCCCATTCTTCCCATGGACATTGTATGAATTTGTTGGAGAGTGTGCTCTAAATTTTTGGGGAAATTTTTTTTTTTTTTTGGCTAGGCAATGGGGTTCAGTGACTTGCCCAGGGTCACACAGCTAGTGCATGTCGAGTGTCGAGGCCGGATTTAAACTCAGATCCTGCTGACTCCAGGGCCAGTGCTCTATCCACTGCGCCACCTAGCTGCCCCTGGGGGAATATTTTGCACCAACTATTCTTACCTTACCATCTGAGTAAAGATCTTTCTAAAAGATAGTTGAGGCTATTGATTAATCATCAATCAGAAGCACACAGGTGGGGACTCCCCAGTGACCGTGTTAGCCCGACAAGTTTACGCTTAGAACCCCGAGACAGACTAGTAGCCACAATCTGGGGACCCTAAACCAGAAGTGTGAATGCAAGTTGGGGGAGCAAGTCTAGGGGAGTGTCATATATACATATGGTTTTAAATATGTAATTTTGAATATGCAGAAAAAATTAAATATAGTTAATATCTGACATTTACATACCATTGTAAGGTCTGCGAAACACCTTGCATATTATCTCGTTTGGTTTTCTCAGCAACCCTGTGATGAGGTGCTATTACTGTCCTCACGCCCCTGCCTCTGTCTCTCTCTCTCTCTCTCTACACTCCACTCTCTCAATTATGGCTTTAAAAATTCCAAGGCCAATTTCCACCCCTTGTTGTACTCTTAGTTGGATAGTGTTAGCCCATTCTATCCCAGGAAAGTGAAAGCTACAAATCCCAGGATTCCCTAGTGAGGACTCAGATCTTTGAATGTGCTTGAGAAAACTAGTTTGAGTCTGAACAGTCTGCTACACAGACAATTGAAATTAAAGTGTGGTTAGGCATCTAAAGTTGATTTTCCAAATACAAAGAAGTTTTAACAATCTTCCAATTTATTTGTTTATTTATTTTTTACTAATATAGACTTTCTTTGGTAAAGAGAATTTGGAAAATTCCAATTAATTTTTCCCCTTTTTTCTAGAGCCTGTGCCCTGAAAAATTTCAAGGCATTCAAAAATTTTAATTGAGCCTTATAACAGAGTATGAGAGTAAGTCTGGTGTAGTGAACAGAGAAGCTGTCCCCCAAGGTAGGAAGACCTGGGTTTTAAGTTCCCTCTTCTGGTAATACTGATGTGTGTCAATGTAATGGAATATTATTATGCTGTACAAAATGACAAAAGAAAAAAAGTTTCAGAGAAACCTAGGAAACATGCCACTTGAAATGTGCCTAACAGAGAGGTGATGGATTCAAGATGTAGAATGAAACCTACATTTTTAAATGTGGCCAGTGTGAGAATTTGTTTTGCTTGACTATGCATATTTGTTACAAGGGTTTTGTCTTTCTTTCTTTTCTTCCTTCCTTCCTTCCTTCCTTCCTTTCTTTCGTTCTTTCTTTCTTTCTAAGTGAGGGGGGAGGTGAGAGGGAGTAGGAATAAGATTATCTCCCTTCTCCTTCCCCTTCCCCCTACAATGAAAAACAAACAGAAGGAAGTCCATAAGGAATCACATACAAGCAGGACGGCTTTGAAAGTTACATGTTGAATGAATTATATACTTGAAAAGCAAGCTCTATATAACCGAGATTTACAGTCACATATATGATATGTGACTTCTTTTTCTGTTGTACAAGCAATGTATATGAAAATTTCCATTTACACTGCTTTATGGAAATTTTATTTTCTGTTTGTTAATTTCAGAGAAAAATACACCTCAATTTGTTCAGCTATTCTCCAACTGGTAAGTGTTGTTTTCAGCTATTTGCTACCACTAGAAGTGCTGCTATTAAAATCGCAGTATATAAAAGACCTTACTTTGTGTCTTTGGACTCCACGGGGGTACATGTTTGGTGGGATTATTCATGTTTCTCCATAAATCAGGGAATATGATTTGTGCCAACTTTGGCAGCTGCATAGATTAAGATAAGGAGAGACTTGGGGCAGCTAGGTGGCACAGTGGATAGAGCACTGGCCCTGGAGTCAGGAAGACCTGAGTTCAAATCCGGTCTCAGACACATAACACTCACTAGCTGTATGACCTTGGGCAAGTCACTTAACCCCCATTGCCTTGTCAAAAAAAAAAAATAAGGACCAACTTAAGGCAGGGAAACCAATCAGAAGGCTATTACAATAATCCGGTTGAAAGGTGATGAGGGCCTGAACCTTGGCGAAGTGAGGACCTACACCACAGATGCTGTGGAGGTTGAAACAACAAGGTTTAGTAACTGATTAGATATATGGGGGAGGAGAATGAGAAGTTGAGGATGAAACTGAAATTGGGAATCTGGATGACTGGAGGGATGGTAGTGCCCAGTATTCTGGAGGTTTTCTTCCTGCTCTTTTCATATAGGTCATAATATGTAACACTTGACAG
>NW_020954585.1:24878237-24878362 GCF_900497805.2 Vombatus ursinus
TGTGTTTTAGGGACTTGTTTTCTTCAGTGTACTTTTTTTCCAATTGACCAATTGTACTTTTGAAGACTCCTCTACTTCTCTCATTTGACTTTTAAAATCCTTCTTGAGTTCTTCTAAGAAGGCTT
>NW_020954585.1:24878372-24878511 GCF_900497805.2 Vombatus ursinus
TGTTGGGCTGGAATCAGCAAGGCTGGAACTTTTTGGCACCTCTTGGTTGCTTTCTTTCAGATGAATGCTGCCAGGTGCTTATCTGCCTGGGGCCCTTTATAGTGCTGCTTCCCTTATTTTTGCTGAGGCACTGGGAGAC
>NW_020954585.1:24878694-24929330 GCF_900497805.2 Vombatus ursinus
TATGCCATCTTGGCTCCTGGAAGCGGAAGTCTCTTGACAGTTTAAAATATGATTTTTTTTTTACCCCTACACAATTCTGTGAGGAAGATAATGCAAGTATAATTACCTCCATTTTACAAATGAACTCTTGTCTCAACTGCCTCCTGGACATTCTGAACTGAATTCCTAGCAGATATCTGAAGCTTATTCAGAAGAGAACTTTTTGTCCCCCCATTCCCCTGAGCCTTATAACTTAATTGAACCTTATAACAAAGGGTATGAGTTTTGACTATTATATATATGTATTATATATATATATATATATGTAATATTATTATATTATAATGAGTTCCCTATTACTACTGAGGGCACCACCAACCTTTTAGTCATCCAGATTCCCAACCTCAGTTTCATCCTCAACTTCTCATTCTTTTCCCCCATAAATCCAATCAGTTGCCAAACCTTGCTGTTTCAACCTCCGCAGCATCTCTGGCAGAGGTTCTCACCTATCCAGGGTTTAGACCCTCATCAACTCTTACCTAGATTATTGCAATAGCCTCCTTATTGGTTTCCCTTACTTAAGTCTCTCCTTACCGTAATCTATCCTTCATGTACCTACTAAAGTGATATTTTTAAAGTATAGGACTGACTAGGTCATCTCCATACTCGATAAATAACAATGGTTCCATATCACCATTAGGATCAAATGTAAACTTTTCTTTATGGCATTTAAAAACTCTGTATAATCTGACTCGTCTTATATTTCCAGTCTTCTGACACATTTCTCCCCTCCATGTACTCAGTGTTTCAGTCATATTGGCTCGCACATCACACTCTATTTCTTATATTTCATGCTTTGCACTAGCTATCCTGCATGTCTGGTAACCTCTCCCACCTTATCTCTTTTTCTCAGGATCTGTAGTGAGTGGGCTGTGGCCTCAATCTCCCAGATCAAGGTCTCCTATGTTGTTTCCTCGGGATCCTAGGGTAACCTAAAGAATTGGTGGGTGACTTTCTTTAATGCTATCTGCTCAAGTCCCCACTGGCTGTGTTCCCCCTACTATTAAATAGCACCTTGGTTTCATTTAATGATAATAATAATAATAATAATAATAATAACTAACATTTGTATGTGCTTACTATGTGTCAGGCACTGTGCTAAGTGCCTTACAATTATTATCTCATTTTATCCTCACAACAACCCTGGAAGATAGGTGCTATTATTATCCCCATTTTACAGATGAGGAAACTGAGATCAGCAAAGTTTAGGTGATTTGTATAGAGTCACACAGCTAGTAAATGTCTGAGGTCGATTTGAACTCAGGTCTTTCCGACTCCAGGCCTGGCACTTTATCTACCACTTTCCATCAATTAATTTTTACAAAGGGATATTTTTATCTAAGATATAGAAAGGAGAAAAGTACATACATTTCCCCCCAAATTTCCAGGGAATACATCCCCCTATTCCGCTTTGGTCTCTAGGTAGAATGGACTCATTCTTAGCACAGTTTCTACATAACATTGCCCCACCAAGTTCATATCCAGATGCAGCATGACTGCAGAATAGGTCTTTGCCTCAGATACCCCTGGCTAGGTCCTGAAGGTCATACCTCAAGGTCACTCCTTGTTCCTTGGGGCACTGATGTTGAGCTGACTGCAAAATCCAGGCTCAGGGACTCTGAAACACTGGGAGGTTGAGGTGCCTGGACTGTAGATTTCAGAAGTCACTAGGGCCTCTTGGAAGACACTCCTAGTTTTAACTACCCAGCTAATTAAAAAATTCCTCCTGACTACTTGATGAGCAGACAGGAACTGCTTTCAGAATGTCTACATGTGCTCGAGTGTCCAAGGTACTTACTCTACGTCATCATGACTCTCTTGGAAGAAGGCTCCCCAAAAAGTAGACTGCAGAGACTCTGCCAGAGGAGAAGGAAGAGAACACTAATGGCCAAAGAGATCAGGGAAGAATTCTTAGAGATGGCACGTGAGCTGATTCTTGAAGGAAGCTGTGGATTGTAAGACATAAGATGTAAAGTAAGGATGCAAGCAAGGCATTCCAGACACGGGAATGTGACATAGAATGTCAAGTCTGGTGAATGGCAAGTAAGTTATTTAGATTGGACCACAAAATACATGGAGAGTAATGTGTAATATACCTTGAAAGGTGAGCTGAAGCCACATTGGGAAAGGCTATGAGTGCCAAGTTAAAATGTTTCTATCTTTTCATAGAGGCAAAGAAGATTCACTGAACATTTTTGAACAGGATTAGTGATATGGTCAGATATGTGTTTTAGGAAGATTATTTTGGCAGCAGTGTCTAGGATGGATTGAAGTGAGACTCAAGGTTGGAAATTCAGTTATGGAGTTGTTGCAATAATCTAGGTGAGGGTTTGAACTGGGCTGGGAGCTTTATGAATGGAGAGATGAATGGAATAGATGTTTCTGAAGTAGAATTAACAAAGCTGGCAACCAGGGGTGTGCTGGAGACAGCTTAAACAGGCTTATAGTCCCAATTGTTAAATTTTCAGCGTGAGCATTTACACCTAGGGAATTTGCAAACTACGCATCAGGGAGTAACTTATTGTTTTGTTGGTTGTCCAGACTTAAAAAAGTGATGGAGAAAGTGTTAATTCAGATTAAAATTCAAACTATATCATGTGCACATTTTTTTCCCTCAGAGAGCTGGTCGTTAAACATTTACCAGCAAATCTTTACAACTGATTGTATGTGGAAAGTAATGGAAAGGGAATCATTGAGGAGATCTCTGAAGGCACAAACCTATGGCAATGCAAGGCTGGGGAGGCTCTCAATAGAAATAGAGAAATTTGGAGGAGGAGGAAGATTAGTGGGGAAAATAATTAATTCTATTTTTGACATATTGAATTTGAGATGCCTACTGGTCATTCTGTGGAAGATGTTCAATGGGTGGTGGATAACGTGGGGTTGGAGCTCAGGAGAGAGTTTAGGGATGAATATGTGGGTCTCGGAGTCATCTGCATAGAGATGATGATTGAACATGTGGGATCTGACAATGTCATTCAGAGGGTGTAGGAAGTGAAAAGCAGAGAGTAGAGCCTTAGGGCAGACTCATAGTTAGGGAATGGGACATAAATGATTATCTAGAAAAGGAGACTAAAAAGAGCAGTAAGAAGAGGAGATCAGGAGAGAACAATGTTTGTTTTATATGATTTTGATAATATCTTTTCAGCCACTTCCCTATTATGTGTATTTCCATTGTGCTTTGGACTGTTAGTAAGTTTAATTTTTCTCAGATCATTATGTTCTGTAATTTATAACCATATATTATCACTGCACGAATAGGGATAGAGGAAAAAAAAGGCGGGGGCAGCTAGGTGGCACAGTGGATAAAGCTCTGGCCTTGGAGTCAGGAGGACCTGAATTCAAATCTGGCCTCAGACACTTGACACTTACTAACTGTGTGACCTTGGGCAAGTCATTTAACCCCAACTGCCTCATCAAAAAAGCAAAAAAAAAAAAGAATAGGGATAGGGACTGGATTCGTGATTTTATTAGTATAGAGAATTCTCAGGTGAGCACACTCTCTTCAGTGATACAGGTCAGCAGCCACTCTGAAATTTTTAATTTTAGAGAATTATGCAGAGCAGAGGTGTCAAACTCCAGGCAAGGAGCAAAGTCAGTAAAACTCCCCAATGCACCCAGAACCAGATCCATATGTAATTGTGAAAGGTTTAACAAAATAAATAAAAATACAATATAGATAATGTTAATTTGTGTTTTTCTAAGTCAGTATGCTGCTCACAAGAATCCCTTTCTATTTGAATTTTATACCACTGCTCTAGAGCACTAAGAGATTATGTTACTTGCCTAGAGTCACACAGGCAGTGTGTGTCAAAGAGATGATTTAAACCCAGGTCTATTCAGCTTTCAAGGCTGCCTCTCTATCCACAATGTCATACCATCTCTCTAGAAGAATGTTGATGTTAAAAGGGTGGTCCTACCATCAAAGTAAAAAATACGGTGTGAAATTTTATAATGAATAATGCAGAAGTGGGAACATCGAAGAGAAGTGTCATTGGTTTATTTCCAAGTTTGTTCACCATTGCAGCAAAGGTCCTTTGAAAGACTCATTTGCTAATGTGTGAAAGAAATCTGATATTGCTCTGCTGAGTCTTGGCAAACACCAAGTAATAAATCAGGAGAGAGAAGAAAGGAAAAAGAATAGAAAAGGAGTGGCAGCAACTTGTCACAGTGAATGTTGCTTCTTTTGGAGAAAAGGAAAATAAATTCCTTTAGAAAAGTTACTAAGAAAAGCCTTTCCACATTGGATCATGCTAATACATAAAATTTAATATTGAGTCAGATGTTTTCACAGCCTTACTGTGTGAGTGACCCTCAGAAGCTAAATTAACTCCTCTGGGACACTAGGCTATTAATTAATATTTCATATCAATAGTTTACTGAACCAGTAGCCCAAAAGAGAGTGTAATTCTAATTTACTATTTTAATACTTCAAATATATATTATTTCATTATATTTTCTATCAGCGCAGATAGTAAGCCCTCCATGCCTTAGTACACAATCTTTTAGAGTTGCCTCAGGTGAAAAACTCATCATCTGGTTGGCAGTTCTTGGGTAATAAACTTTTACCATCTTAGCTCTTGGTCCTCACATGGCAGATCTGTAATTTGTCACCAAACCTGAGAACCTTGAAACCTTTCCTGTTTCACTGACATATCACAGTTTGCCTCCCAGTGGCATAGTCTTCAAAAATTCAGAATCACTTTTTTGCCATATGGAGACATTGGAGAAGGACTTTTGTAGTGGACCTAATTTAACATATAATAATAATGCCTGGCTTTTTCATGTAAATATGACACCATTGACCCATACCACAGCATGTTTAGTTGTTTTTTTCCAGTGATAGTGATTAGATCAATGATGACATTCTATTTCTGTCATTTAGTAGACTGGAAAAAGCTCTGGTTTTGAACAGAAAGGATCCGGGTTTGAATTATGGTTCTGTTGTTTACAACGTAGGTGACCTTGGGCAAGTTATTGTAGGCTTCAGTTTCCTCATCTATAGTAATAATAGCTAATATTTCTATTGTGCTTTAAGGTTTACAAAGTGCTTTACTAATATTATCTCACTTTATCCCAACAACTTTGGGAGGTAGGTATTATTATCTCCATTTTACAGATGAGGAAACTGAGGTTGAGAGAGGTTAAATAACATACACCTTGTCATACACCTTGTTATTGCTCCTGTTGTTTTTGTTGAATAATCTTGCAGTCATGTCCAACTCTCTGTGACCCCATTTGGGGTTTTCTTGACAAAGATACTGGAGGGGTTTGCCATTTCCTTCTTCAGTTCATTTTACAGATTTTACAGATTTACTAAAGCAAATAGGGCTGAGTGACTTGCCCAGGATCATATAGCTAGTAAATGTCTGAGGCCAGATTTGAACTCAGAAGAGGAGTTTTTCTGATTTCAAGCCCAGTGCTCTATCCACTGTGCCACCTAGCTGCCCTATAGCTCCTTTAATCAATCCTAAATCAGGTAAGTGCCCTGATCATGGGTAGGTTAGAAGCCAACACTAGTTCATTTATTGAGGGCTTAAAGCTGGCTCTTGGCCCTGAATTGTTGTAACAGAAGTTGAGGAGACAATCAGACTCCATAGGTCATTGAACAGGAACATAGAGCTCTTTGGGACATAAGAAGCTATAAGCAGGTGACAAGTACTTACAGTGGGGGGGCGGGGTGTGAGGGAAAGGAGAGAGGGAAGCCTACAGACATCGGCTGAGTCCAGAACTCAAAGTAGGTCAGCAGGAGACAGAGACAAAAATAAGGGATTTGAGTCAGAGGAAGGGATCTAATAACAACACTCCTCTCCCCCTTCCAGATTGAAATCGGCAGTGGCATTCAGATTACAATGGAGACAGGGTCAAACAAGTCCCACTCAACTCGTCCAAGAATGCCAGAGGGAATTTGTCCAAGCACAAAGTCCCAATCAAAAGACTGATACTGTACCTATGAGCAACCTCTCTCTGTGCAATCAGGCACAATTAAGAAACACTGTGGGTTAAGAGAAGTCCAAGAGGTAAATTCAGAAGAGAGTTATCCCATAATGCCTAAAAGCAGAGTTTTATAGAAAGAAATGGCTTAGCCACAAAGATTATAAGAATGGATAGAAGAAATGAAGTAAGAGAAATAAATGAAATTAGATTTCTGAAGGAAAAAGTTGGGAAAAGAATAGTTTAGAACAGAAGGTGAAAAACCTTACTCAAAGAATGTATGCCCTGAAAAACAGAATGGAGAAAATATCACAATGACTCCGTGGGACAAGAAATATTAGAACAAAGTCAAAAGATTGAAAAAAATAGAAAAATATGTAAGTTATACTATCAAAAATGCCTTACCTGGAAAACAGATTGAGAAAAGATAATTTAAGAATCATCTGATTCCCTGATGAAAATCATGATCAGATGAAAATTTTAGACACCATAGTTCAAGAAATTATAAATAAAAACTTCTTCAATCTATTACAACCAAAGTGCTAATAGAAAACAGAAAAAAAAATCCACTGATTATCTCTTGAAAGAAACCTCATACTGAAAACACTCAAGAATGTCATAATCCAAATCCAGAGCTTTTGGGTTAAAGAAAACAAACAAACAAACATACTCCAAGCAGCTAGAAAAGCAATAGTTCAATTTCCAAGGAAACACAGACAATATTACACAAGTGTGTATGTACCACAAACAAGAGAAAATCTTGGAAAACAGTATAGGAAAAAGATGAAGACTCATAATACAGAATAACTTACCCTGCAAAATTGATTATAATCTTTTAGAGAAAAGAGACACCTTTAATAGAACAGAGTACTAGCAAGCATTGCTAATGAAAATATCAAGACTGATTAGAAATTTGTAGTTTTCTCCAACTACTGGGACAAGGACACACTACTTGACAAAAACTGATGTGAATACCGGAGAGCAGCTTGGACAAAATTAAATTCAGACCAACAAGTCACACCTGTACTACAACGATCTCTAGATATAAAAATATATTTTAAACAAATTAGAGGATCAGCAAAGAGAATAAAAGAAGAATTCTTGACCAAACAAGGGACAGAGAAGATAAAAAAGGAGATAAAATGGACAGTTCTGGTGCATAAAATGGAAGTTTTTGTACAAAAACAAAATCAATATAATTAGAATTGGACAGGAAACAGTTAATTGGACATTCACAAATCATGCCACCAGCACTGTGATACTGCTCCATGACCCATTAGAATTTGGACTCCTTGGGCTTGACAGGCAAATTTTCACCTTATCTTCACCAAAAACAGATCACTCACTATTTTCCCAGCAATCTCCCAATTATGCCCTCTGCACTCTAGCCATTTACTGACTCCCACTGGAACTCAGACTGCTCCCCAATACCTTTGAGCTTAGAAAGGTGAGCATTTATCTTATATTGGCTGGAACCAGGCCATTATAATAGTCACGTCCAAAACATGCCTCCCCGTATATACCCTCCTTTGCTTCTTTTCCCTTTTTGAACTTTAGCTTCCCCAAATGTGTAGTCTTCCATTATTTGAATGTAAGGTCCTTGAGGGCAAGGGCTCTTTCACCTTCATATTTATATCCCTAGTGCTTAGTACAGTGCTTGACACATAGGGTTTAATAAATGCTTTTTTATTCATTCTAAAGAGATCTCTGCTTCAAATTTCTCTGATAGAGTACTGATATCGAAGACATATAGGGTAATGATAATATATAAGAACAAGAGCCATTCTTCAACAGATAAATGGTCAAAGGATTTTTCATGTTAATAACAAAAAGGAAAATTTTAAAAATAAAACACAAAGAAAGAATTTTATTTTAAACTTATAGAAATACTTTTTGTTAGAATAGCATTTGCATTGAGCAGGACATTTTCCTTCAAATCCATGTTTGTGAGTCCTCATTAAGAAACAATTCTAAATAATGCAATGGTTAAAAGTTGTATATTTTATTGAGTGTGCATAAGACTAATGATAATAATCATAATGGTAATATCACATTTATAAAACCATTTAAGGTATATAAACTCATCCCTAACAAGAACTATATGAAAGATAGTTTATACATTTAGCCAAAAGTCGCCTAAGTACTGTAATATGAATATTAGTGAGGTAAAAAGTGAGAGAAGACAATTAATTGGTAACTAAAAGAAGTTGTTTAGATTTAGAATTTTCATTTGAGTCTCATTTGGTGCAGTGGATAGAGATAGATGATGCAGTGAATAGCACCTGGACTTGGAATCTGGAAGACCTGAGTTCAAGTCTGGCCTCAGACACTTAATAGCTTATGATCCTGGGTAAGTCACTCAACCTCTGTTTGCCTCAGATTCCTCATTTGTAAAATGAAGATAAAAGCACCAAACTCCTAGGATTGATGTGAGGATAAAATTAGCTGATTTTTGTAAAGCACTTTGCAAACCTTAAAGGGTTATTACTATTATTATTATTATCACCATTTTTGGGGGGGAAATGATATTTGGGAATACTAGGGAAGAAGGACCAGGCAGCTGCTAGGGCTACCTTCCAACTCACATCTCTCATAGATTTGTGAATGATTTGGAGAACATTAACACCTAGACTACGGAAGGTAGAAAAAGGTTAAAGAACGGGGTTGAAGGGTGGGTGGGGAGTGAAGAACACTGGATAAGGCTAGAGCAGGTTCCCTACCTCTGGGCTAGAGGAAGGAGGAATGTCCACTATTCCTTTACCCCATTTTAGCCAATGGGAAGCAAGAGGGTACTTACTACTTGCTATTTTTTAAATTTACCTTTATGGACACATTTAGAACAGCTTTTGCTGGCAACAAACAGTTGCCATTTCAAACTGGAAAAAAAAGAGGGGAAAAATTAAGTAAGGAAAATACTTCGCTTGACATTTTTCTCCATTCAAAAAGGGGAACGGGTGGGGTGGGTGGGGAGATTGGATATGTGACAGGACAAAATGAAAGACTAAATACAAAATGCCGTTGGACAACATCTGTTTCAGTAATTACACTGGTGATTGTGCAAACAAATTAAATATTGGGCCAAATGGCATGCTGCTTTTGGAAAACTAATAGGGGAATATTTGCCAGCAATATGCACGCTCAGCTTGAAGGATGATGGGTATTGATAACGAAATTTGGTTTCTGATAGAAATTAAAGAAAAACTCAATCGTCAAATAAATGTAGGAACCCCATAGCCAACAATAGGAAAAAATGCACATCTGATTATAGAATTGTTATGTGCCTAAGTCACTTTTGATAGTGTCTGAGGGATATGGTTTGAATATCAAAAAAACACAGAGCTCTTTTTTTTGCAGAGTTCACCATATAATCAGGCAAACCAACCAACCAACCCCCAAACAAAAACAAACTTTGGCTTTTTCAAATGCTGACTTGTTACAGCATCCATTGGAGTTAGGATAAAGAGTCATGAATCGTAACTCAAGAGGACATCAAAACTCTTACTGCTGTTTTTTCTTTCTTTTGCCTGAGGATGGGACCAACAGATTACTGCCCTGACCTCACCTTGTGATGCCCTCCTAGGACTTCTGCTATAATCCTGGGGCTTTGAGTTAGAAGACCCAGAAAGTCTTTGGTTATTCCCAGGATTTGTCATTTTCCCCCACCACCAACACACACACCAGCCAAAATTCTTCTCTACTAAGAGAAGCCCCATAAGGCTGCCAGCAGTTTTGACTTTGCCACTTGTGAATCAAAGCTCTCGCCACATGTGCAAAAGAATCAGTCAAGAACATCCTAGAGAATGTTAGGAAAGCATGCATGTGTGTTTGTCTTCCACTTATGTCCTTCCTCTGGCACCCCCCCCCCCACTTCTGGTCTCTTTCTGTCTAGTACAGGGTGTTTCAGTATAGTTTTCAACTTTAATTACCTTAAAAATATAAAAGTTAAAAACTTAGAAAAATATATAGGGGATTAATTCTTTGAGATTTTAAAATATTGAGGTGTTTCTTACTAAAATTTGACATAACCACCATCTTGTGCTATACATTACTCTAATTGGTTTTTGAACCATGTCAAAACTTTTATCAGCTGCTGCTCAGTGACTGAAAGAATTGCATTTGTAATCCTAGCCTGAATATCATCCAAAGAATGAGGTTTTGATGCATATATGACAGTTTTGGGGTAACCCGACAAGAAAAAGCTTAATGGAGATAAATCAGGTGACTAAGGTGGCAGAACAGCAGGACCTCCTATCTTGATCCATGGGTTGGAAGAAGTATTGCAAACACAATATGTAATCATAGGATGTCCCAATTTGTTAAAGCTAAAATTAAAACTTTATTATTGAAGATTCACAAAACTAAGTAAGTACATAAGAATTTAAGTAATTAAATTTTCATATGATCTTTTTTATATGTTTATACCATTCTTACTTCTGAAGTTAGTAGAGCTTTAAGCTGCACTAAGTCTTTTGGGCCATGCTATATGCAGTGACCTAGGACCTCCAGACAGAGTCTGAATCTGATAGGAGAGAATAACTCCTTTAGGGCTTTATGACATCCCACTCACTCAGTCTCACCATTCAGATGCCTTGAACCTTCTTTAGGAATGGGAATCAGAAGCATATTCAGTTAATACAATCCATGTCAACATCATTGGCTACTTATAAGGGTTCTGTTTTTGGCAAATGGAGTAGCCAAATTATGTTCCCAAACTGACACAAACAGACACAAAAACTCCATACACATAATGATAACACTGGGAGAGGATATTCAAGCAAAACATTATGGGTGCTTACGTGCTGGGTCTCCTCTCCTCTACCAATCTCTGTCTTGTAAACATTCCTCTTAGGGCAGCTAGGTGGCGCAGTGGATAGAGAACCAGCCCTGGAGTCAGGAGGACCTTAGTTCAAATCCGGTGTCAGGCCAGACATGACACTTACCCCGGGCAACTCACTTAACCCCAATTGCCTCGCAAAAATTAAAAAAATAAAAAAACCCCAAAACATTCCTCTCACTACAGGATCTTCTCACACCAAGTGGAACATTTCTCACTCGTCATTCTCTTTCACCAAACAACAGTTCCTGCTCATTCCCCTTTGATGGAGTCCAGCAGTTTGACTATTTGCTGGTATCTTTAAATACCCAGGGGTACCAAATCCCAGAGCAATCAGCAGTTCCCTTTATTAGCTGCTCCTATAACATCTCTATGACTGCCAATAGCAATATCTCAATACCTGTTTGCTTCCAAATCACACAGTGAATCTTCTGACATCAAGTGGTGAAGAGCTGAGGTGGGAAGAAGGAAAAAAAAAACTGGTTGGTTATTGGACAACAGTGGCTATGGCAACATGTCCGGCACATGACATATTCCCACTTTGATCATTAAGGAAACCAGTCCCAAAGAGTTTATAATGCTATCATATCCATTAAGAAGGGGGAAAGGAAAAAAGTTGGATAGAATGAGGACACTCATGTAAATATACATGTTCAGTATGTATTTACACGGAGGCAAGAGACTGTCTTATCCCCAAATGCTCAAGGGCTTGTATGTGCGCTATGTGGTAGGACTGCGTTATTTGTCTTAACCCCTTCCTCCACAGGTATATTAGTATTTGAGAGCTGTGATTAGGAGTCTGGTATAGTCTATATATTTCTATTCTATATATAATATAATAATATAATTCTATAAAAATATAATTCTATGCTATAGAATCTATATACAGATTCTATATTCCATATTGCACTGAATATATGAATGTCAGATTTTTGAGATCCCTGTAGTCACCATATGGAAAGAAAATATGTTTTGGAGAATTGGTAGTCACAAGAGACTTAGACTATAAGGCATATAGGACTGTGAGTGACAGCACATGACAGACTCATAAGATAAGTAGTCAAACATCAAGACATTTTCCAGAGTGGGTGGAATCCGGTGTGGTAATTCTCTATCTATCCTCTGTCACCTCCTCAGTCACTCTGCTTCTCTCTGACTTAGGAAAAGAATTCCTATTTCCAAGAATAAGTAGAGAACTAGGTGGTAGAGTAGACTTGGAGTCAAGAAAACCCGAGTTCAAATCCAGCCTCAGCGATTTATTAACTGGGTAAATTACTTAATCTTTGTCTGCCTCAGTTTCTTTATCTGTAAAATGAGGATAATAATAGTGCTTCCCTTCCAGGGTTGTTTTGAGGATCAAATGAGATAATATTTGTAAAACACTTTCCAAATCTTAAGGTGCTATATAAATGTTTGCTCTCATATCTTAAAAACAATTTTGGAGACTCTCAGTAAATAGAATAAGTTTACAAAGTCCAAGTGTAGTTGGATTCCAGTTTGAGGAAAGAGCTCAAGAACATGTTAGCAGGATTCTCCAGGAAAGATCAGCTCTCCCTGGAACATGAAAAATCTATGGGCACGGCAGGGCTGTTGGACCCTTTACTATCTGTTACCATTTAATCAGCTCATTCACCCCCGTTTCCTGACAAGGGAGGAAAATCTAGGGAGTGGGATGGAGTGGGGGAGGTGTAGTGTCTTCTCATCTCATTGCCTGGGTAGTACACATTTCCCAGTGCAAAGAGCAGAATAATAGCATCTCCAATTACGCATGAGCATCATTTGGAAAATAATTTTCTGTCCTTAATATCCAAAGTGGGTACTACCTACCTGAATCAGTTCTCTGAGAGATAATGATATAGCAATAATTTAATTTTCCTAATACTTTACTTTCAAAGAGACAAAATCACTTTACTGCTGCCCCCAACACGAGATGCTGAGACCATGTCGGCATAGGATTGAAAGTTGAGGTTTTGGTGAAACTGTCATAAAATACTTAGAATCAACAAAACAGAACACCATCCCTCACCTGAAGTAGAAACATATTCTAGGAAGGGGAAACAGCAAAATTAGAGTTCATGGATGTCTTATGGAGACTTTCCATGAAGATAAACTGAGGACATGATGTATATCTCTGGCCACTCTTTGCAATGTTGGATGTATCTTCTCTCATGCCTCTTGACACATGGGGACAGAATACAGAGATAAAGCATTTAATCAAGTGCTTACTACATGTCAAGTATTGTGTTAAGTGCAGGGGCTACAAAAACAATCAAGCAAGACAGTCCCTACCCTCATGGACCTCTGATGGGGGAGGGTAATTTATAAAGAGGTTCTGGAAAAGAGGGTGGAGAATGAAGGCTGCCTATGAGGGGGACAAGGTGCTAAGAGAGAAGGAAAAGGAGTCCAGAGACAGAGAAAGTCCAGGCATGAATGGGGTGAACCTTGCATAGGGTGCTTCCTAAAACGTGGCCAGGAGGGAGAGTATCATAGATTAGAGTGAGAAGGGACCTTAAAGTCCATCAAGTCCAGCCCCTTCATTTAACATATGAGGAAACTGAGATACAGAGGTCTGGTCATGTGTGCGTCAACATTATCATCTATGAGTACATCCCAGGTTCTGTTCACTTCACTCTTCATCAGTTCATACATGTCTTGCCAGGAAACCTGCTCAACTTTAAACTATTCTTAATTCTTGGAATCTTTGCTCCCTCTACTTTCTCATCACTTTCCACATCACTAAGTTGATTATTTGTCCCGTCTACTTCAACGTCTACTCTAATATTGCTGAGTGCAGATGAACGAAGTGATATAACTCTGCTGACTGGGTCCACTACGAATTTAGGTTATCTAGTCTCAGCTGGGCCCTCACTGCTAAATGCCAATATTTTTATTTTCCCTCGATTGGTTCTCTATTGCATTCTCCCCAATAGCTGTTCCAAACCTTTTCTTCTTTTCTCAATCTACCTACATCACAGCCTTCCTCTCTCTCAGAAAACCTTGTCTCATATATCACTGAAAAAAACCGAGGCCATCCATCTTGAGCTGTCCCTCCTACCCAATACCACACTTCAAATCACCTCAGCATTATCCCCTATTTTTAACTCCTTTGCTCCAGTATTAGATGAAAAGGTCGCCCCTGATCTATCCCTCTCTCTGATCCCTCTGGGAGATTATCCCTTCAATCAGACCTTCACCTTAATTTTCAACCTCTCCTTACCTACTGAGTCCTTCTCTCCCACCTATAAACATGTCTAGATTTCCTCTATACTTAATTTTTTTTTTAAAAAGCTATCTGCACTCATTGCCTTCACTTTCCCACTTCCCTCCTCCTCAATTCTTTCTGATTTGACTTCCATCCCTATGGTTCAGGTCACCAATGATTTCTTTATTGCTAAATCAAATGGGTCTTTTTCTTAAGTTCTCATCTTTCTTGACCTCTCTGTGACATTTGACACTACTGATCACTCCTTTCTTTTTAATACGTTTTTCATCTTTTTTTTTGTCTGTGTGACATTGCTTTCTCCTGGTGTTCCTTCTACTTGATATATCAATCCTTCTTGGTTTATTTTGTAGATTCATTATCCATATCAGATCCCTATGCATCAGTGTAACCCGGGTCTCTTTCCTGGACCTTCTTTTCTTCTCTGTTTACATTCTCAGTAGCTCTTTATAGATATAGCAGAATCCTGTCATAATAAATATCAGTATAGTAAAGGATTATATGGGGTTCCAAAAAGTCTTAGTATAGTTTTTTTGAAGCCACAAGTGAGAGTTGGGTGAAAAGTGGGCACCAAAGGTGGATGAGCAGCCCTGAAAAGGGCTTAGCAAGCCCTCACCCCAGAGGCGCTAGCCCTCCCTGAACATCCCTGTGGCTCCAAGAGGCTGCAGCATGTGCAGTGGCTAAACCCCATTGAAACCATCTCGGCAGATGAGTGAAACCAGGTTGAGGGTAACTGACAGGCCTCAAAAGTGTTAGTTAGTAAAGGAGATGTCTGCCCCAAGCATGTGAAGACTTCATTCCCCTGGGGGCAGCAGGCAGATGAGAACAATTTGTTCCAACAGCTATAAAGGCTGCTGAAGCAGGGGCTGCTTAGAACTTGGTTAGACATCAATCCAGGGTTATCCACTGCATTGCAGACCACCGCCAGTTATTCTGACTTTTGTCTTGCCACTGGACATCAATGACTGTGGAAGAGAGAGTGAAGGGGATGACTTTGTGCAGCTCTGCCTCACTTAAATCCAATTCATGGACAAGTCAAGACAGCACCCTGTGATGTCACTGGTCCTCTTCGAAAATAAAGGACAAACAACCTCAGTGCAGTCATCAGCTTTCGTGAATTCAAGTGTGTGTCAAGCAGGCCAGTATTGCTGGACTACAGAGCGCATGGAAGGGAGAAAAGAGCAAGAAGACTGAAAAGATAGGAAGGGACCAGGTTACGAAGAGCTTTCAAGGGCAGACAGAGTAGTTTATATTTGACCCTAGAGTTAATAGGGAGCTGCTGTCGCTAGAGGGAGGGGGCTCAGATAGGAACATCACTTTAGCAGCTGTGGGCCGCTAGGTGGTGCCATAGTGCAGAATGCTGGGTCTGGAGTCAGGAAGACTCATTTTCCTGAGTTCAAATCCAATCTCAGATACTTACTAGCTGTGTGACCCTGGGCAAGTCACTTAACCCTGTTTGCTTCAGTTTTCTCATCTGTAAAATGATCTGGAGAAGGAAATGGCAAACCACTTTATTATTTCTGCCAAAAAAATCTCAAATGAGGTCACAAAGAGTCAGATATAACTGAAACGACCCAACAAATTTGGCAGCTGTGTGGAAGATGGATTGGAATGGGGACAGACTTGAGGTCAGGAAGATAATCCTTATCATCATCATAGGAATAACAATAACATTAGCTAGCATTTATGTAGTATTTAAAGATTTTCAGAGCACTTTACAAATAGTATCCCATTTTCACCTCCTAACAACCTACCCCGGGGGATAGATATTATTATTCTCCATTTTACAGATGTAGAAATTGAGATAGAGGTTGTGACTTGCCAAGAGTCATATGACTATTAAATATCTGAATCTCAGGTCTTCCTGACTCCAGTCCTGGCACTATATCCACTATACTACTGAGCTGCCAATTAAGAGGCTACTGCAATAGTTCAGATGAGAGGTGATGAGGATATGAACCAAAGCCATAGCTATGTGAGTGGACAGATGGGGATTTATGTCAGAGATTTTATGAAGCTAGAAAAGACAAGATTTGGTGATTGATTGGATGTATGGGTGAGTAAGAGCAAAGAATTGAGGGTGACATTGAGGTTACAACAGTAATAGGGAAGTTTAGAAGATATGTAAGTTTTTTCTGGAAAGATAAAAGGTTCTGTTTTAGACAGGTTGATTTGGGATACCTGTGGGACATACAGTTTGAAATGTCTAAGAGTCAATTTGTGACTCAAGAGAACAATTGAATATATATCTAGGAATCATTTGTGCAGAGATGATAATAGGACTCCTGGGAGCTGACTAGAGTACAAAGTGAGAGGGTATAGAGAGAAAAGTGAAGAGGGCCCAGGACAGAGCATTAGGGTGAATCACAACTTTATATATAGTACAGTGCCTGACATATAGTAGATGCTTAATAAATGCTTGTTGACTGATTGATAGAAAGGAGAAAGACATCTCAATGGCACAATGAGTACTGGACTAGTCAGAAAGACCTGAATTCAAATCCGGCCTTAGATACTTAATAGTTGTGTAACCCTGGGTAAGTCATAACTTATAATCACTCTCTGCCTCAGCTTCCTATTTTCTTAGATAGGGATAATAGTAGCACCTTCTTCCCTGGGTTATGGTGAAGCTTAAAGGAGATAATACTTATAAAGTAATTTGCAAACCTTAAAGCGCTATATAAATATACTTTTTTGGGGGTTAGGCAATGGAGTTAAGTGACTTTCCCAGGGTCACACAGCTAGTAAGTGTCAAGTGTCTGAGGTCAGATTTGAACTCAGGTCCTCCTGACTCCAGAGCCGGTGCTCTATCTACTGCGCCACCTAGCTGCCCCTATAAATGCATTTTTCTTCTTTTCCTTCTTCCTCTTCCTCTTCTTCTTCCTTATTATATTACATTATGTTATTATTATTATTATTTAACAAGAGTGGCACATATAGTACCCTAGGTTTCAGAAAGCTCTTCTCATCCTGAATATACACAGAGATAGACAGCTACCACCTATCTGATGGGTCACTGTGACCCTGGTAGAAAACATTTTTATTTTCAATGCGGTAATTGCATCATTCAACTTACAGGCAAAAGAAGACAATCATTTTCATCAAAACCTTTTTAGGAAGGGTGATGCAAAAAACAGGTCATTTGAAATAAAAGCTGCAAAGGTTCTTTTTATGATTTAGCAAGGCTCAACATGCTAAACATTATACCTTCTTATAAATAAAAGCAAACCCAGGAGGAAATATTCCATTTCCCCCTTTCTGTCTACTCATTGTCACATCAGTATCTTGAGAATTTTATCTGCCATCAGATTATTTTTAACTGGAGATGGCTATTGTAGACAAGATGCTGAGCAGCATTAAAGTCTATATTCTAAAAATTAAATTAGAAATATTTCATACTTGTGTAGTCCTCAATATTTTCAGATACATTCTCCATCAAAACACAGTTATTCACTGGCTGAAGATGTTGACTTTTCCTTTGTTGCATTATCTTTCCAGAAGAAATGCATGCAAAGCCACTGGTGTCTCAGAAATCAGTCAGTACGAATAAGCAAAGTTCTTCTGAGAAAGAAGAAGCAAACTGGTTCTCTGGGATAGCAAATGGACTCTAAAAAGTAACAGCCAAATCAAGGACTGCATTATGCAGACTACTGCTATGCCAGGGAGTCTGTGCTTAAAGGGGGAGGTGAGAAATAAGGATCTTAAAAATTGGATAAACAGTCCCTTAGTGAGCACTTAGTTCACCAGTGAAAAGGGCAATTTTGAAGGCTGAAGTACTGAGGTTATAGAAAAAGGTACATTCAGCCACTGATAGAAATCTCAGTAGTATTCTCAGAGAATGACATGCACCATGTATAGTATCAAAGTTTGGGGGAAGGTACCTGAGATGTCTTGTAGTCCAAACTTCTTATTTTCTAGACAGAGAAAATGTAATCTAATCTTTCTTTTCCCTTTCTATGCTAGTCTGTCTTGCCTGCTATGTAAAACTTTTAAATGTGTTTTTAAGAAAATTTCACATCAGCAAAGACTTCATGACTATGCTCCTTAAATCAATTATTCCTGAATCTAGAGTCTCCAAATGAGTAAAGATTTTAAAGGCACACCTCTTCTCATTTAGCATTTTTATGGGTCTTATAGGCATTTTGAAAAGTTAAAAGGAAATGTATTCCTGCCAATGTATTCTGGACTTCCTGACAACACACAACATGCTTGCCTGCCAACACTTGCTTGTTAAGACCTGTCAGTGTACTTGACCACTGATCTGTCATAATTTGCATTTTATGTGTTTATTTGGAAAATAATGTAATCACTATAACTTTAACTCTGTTACACAACAGGTGAAACATGCATGGTTTTTCAAAATTTTCTTCTCTTCTTTCCTTATGCTTCCACCACCCCTTTATTTTTATTCAACACCCCCCAATTGCACCCAAGGCTACTACATCCCTCCTGGATCGTTCCAGTTGTTGCCCCCAGGGGGCAGTATAGTCCACTGTGGGAACCTATGCTTTAATGGATGCTAAATGATTCCAGTAAACATTAACTAAATTGAGCAAGCTCTTGTTAAGGTGTCTACTATATACAAGGCACTCTGATAGGTGCTATACAGAGAGTTATTGAGAAAGTTAGTCCTGGTTTTTTAATCTAGTTATTTAAAATCTCTAATAGTCCAATAGATCTTTTATTCATTCAGTCAACAAGCACTTATTAAATTCTTACTACATGCCAGTTATTATGCTAAGCACTGGGGATACAAATATAAGCTGTTATTGTTTGTCCTTTGTTTTCAAAGAGGAATAATGACATCACAGAGTCTTGACTTGCCCATGAATTGGATTTGTGAGGCAGAGTTGCACAAAGTTGTCAACTTTACTCTCTCTTCCAGAGTTATCAAAGCTCAGTGGCAAAATAAATGTCAAGACAACTGGTGATGGCCCAGAATGCAGTGAATGACCTTGGTGTCTTTATTGCCTGACCAAACTCTAAGTGCTCCACTGTGTCTGCTTCAGCTGCCTTCATGGCCATTGGGAAAAATTGGTCTCATTGGCCCATTTGGCTGGAGGAAGTCTTCACATGCTCGGGGTAGACACCCCCATAACTTACCAACAGATTTGAGGTCTGAGTAGAGGGGTATGTTGGCTAAGTGGGGAGAGTGAGGAATGACTGGTCTAGGGTCCTTCCCCAAAATGGAGGTTCCAGGAAGAACTCACCAATGGAAGAAGTGGTCTTCAGGAGCCGAATTACTAGGCAGCTGAGGTAGGGGGCTAAGTTTATCCTCTGTAATTCTTTGCTTATAATGTATTGTAACCTGCTCACACTCACCAAGGAGCAGCTAGGTAGTGCAGTGGATGAAGTGCCAGATTTGAAGTCAGGAAGACCTGAGTTCAAATATGATTTCAGACACTTACTAGCTGTGTGACCCTGAGCAAGTCACTTCATCCTGTTTGCCTCAGTTCCTCTTCTGTAAAATGAGCAGGAGGAGAAAATGGCAAACCACTCTAGTAACTTAGCCAAGAAAATCCCAAATGGGGTCACGAAGAGTTGGACATGACTGAAAAAATGACTCAACAAGTCAAGGAGATAGATGATAGATAGATAGACAGACAGATACAACTTTATTGGTTGTTTATCCAACTGCATATTATAATCTGAACAATAAACATTCTTCATCTACTTTAGTTTTTCCTATGTTAATAGGCTGAACACATTTGAGTGATTATGATTCTCATGTAGGCATTTCTGCAATGTTTCAAGGCTCAATGGTATCAACACAATATCCTCTACAAATGGAAGACTCTACCATATAAACTATTGGTTCTATAAGGCATCCCTTTTCAACTTGGAATCTGTACTGGAGCTCCTCCATTCTAGTGGCAAAGACCTTTGGGAAGCATTTATCTTCTTCTTTTATACTTCACTTTATATGAACACTCAGAGGATAATTGAACAAAGCTATCTACATTGTTATGTCTTTCAAGAAATCTTGTATAATTTTGACTTACACATGGAAGACATCTTGCTGGATAAAGTCCTTTAAGGTAATGTTTTATTCTGCCAAATCAAATTTATAATATCAACAAATAATAATGCTGAAGAATTTTAATTTAATTTATGAATTCAATTAATTAAAGAACTTTAATTTTTCAACGGAGTATTCTCTGTGTTTTTCTGGTTTAGCCAAAACATTTTCATTACTTGTGTACATAAGAGGAAAATTGGACTATGGACCCTCAAGCAGGTCTCACACCCATGTTCTCCCTGCAAGTAGAGTATGGCCGATCAATTGCTAGTCTTATAATTGTGTTGAAATGGGAATGGAATAGAGTTGAGGGGGCAGCTAGATGGTGTAGTGGATAGAGCACTGGCCCTGAAGTCTGGAGGACCTGAGTTCAAATCTGGCCTCAGACCAAACACTTGACGTTTACTAGATGTGTGATCTTGAGCAAGTCATTTAACCCCAATTGCCTAAAAAAAAAAGCAAAAAAACCCCCAAAAATAGAGTTGAAAGATGAATTTTGGGGTGAAGGGTGGGGTAGATAGGTAATATAATGCTAGGAAATGGAAGTACAAAGTTAGGAAGCTGAAGAAAGTATAATTAGTAGGGCGCAGTGACCGAATGGTGATGAAAACATTCTAGGGACAAGCACTATAAGCTAAGGAGATGTTTTCCATTGTCTTGCCTAGAGAACACATTTTGGCCCCAAGACCACATTTCCCAGTAGTTTCTTAGGATTAGCAATACCAGCAATTTTTGTCAAATAGTGAGTCCCTATCACAGGAAGCTACTGGGATAAAGACTCACTATTTGACCAAAGCTGATGGGAAAATTGGACAGCAGTATGGAAGGAATTAGATTTAGACTAACGCCTCATACTTTATACTAAGATAAGTTTTAAATGGATATGTGACCAAGATATGAAAGGTCACATCATAAACAAATTAGACAACTATGAGAAAAACTACCTATCAGATCTATGGATAGGAGAAAAGTTAATAACCAAACAAGAAACAGAGAGGATCATAGAAGATAAAATAAATAATTTTTATTATATAAAATGTAAGAGGTTTTGCACAAATGAAATCTAATAAAACTAAGAGTCCTTGCAGCAAGTTTCCTCTGATTAAGGTCTCATTTCTAAGCTATATAAGGAGCTGATTCAAAATTATAAGAAAAAGAGCCATTTCCCAGTTGACAAATGGTCTAAGGTTATGAATAGCAATTCTCAAGGGAAGAAACACAGTTACCTATAACCGTATTTTAAAAAATGCTCCAACGGGCAGGTAGGTGGCTCAGTGGATAGAGCACTGGCCCTGGAGTCAGGAGGACCTGAGCTCATATCAGGTCTCAGACCAGATACTTGACACTTACTAGTTGTTTGACCCTGGGCAAGTCACTTAACCCCAATTGCCTCACCAAAACAAACAAACAAACAAACAAAAAAACAAAAAAAATCCAAAAAACCCCCCCCAAAACAAAAAATAACAACTCCAAATGACAACTAATTACAGAAATAAAAATTAATCTTGAAGATCCGCTGCTGGCTAACCACACGAGTTGGGGCTGCTGCACCCACTCCCTTCGTTTGGAAATCCTCTGCTCTGGGCCCATGCATGTGATAGGACTGAGGACAGTCCCAGAGAATCCTCCCTTCTAATGAGTGTGATTAGATTCTTTCTTCTCAGCCTTTAGCTTGTGGTCTCTGGGCCCAAGAAGCAAAAAAAGGTGTGCCAGAAAGTTCCAGGAGGTATAAAGAGCAGGTTACCAGTTCAGAGATTTTTGAACCATTGCCCATAGGTGCCCTGACATTTAAGTTACCTTTATTGATTATCACAAATCCATAACTCGTGACTTATTTATTTTTCAAATATATAAAATAGATTCAGGAATGTTAAGAATGCTAGAGCATTTGATTTCTACATGGAAAAGTTATCCACGTAAAGCATGCTGCTAGCACAGTAATGCCAAGAGCAACTTATTTTTTGGGGAGAGAGTTTAAGTCTGTTGTGGTTTTGCCTAGCTTTAAATCCATCATCATTTCCTCTAAATAGAACAAAAAAAATACCTAAAATTTGACATACATGGATGACTTTCAACTATACGGCTCCACTGAAAAACACATTAAATGGCTTCTATTCCTGGAATTATTCTCTAATGACATAAAAATGTCATTTGAATGCAATACGTGTAAAATTCTTAATTTAAAAGACAGAGGCTGGTGGTTTTGAGTTTGAATCATACTGAACCAATGGATGAAGGTAATACTCACAAACACCTTGGTCTCTTTCAAATGTGATACATCAAGTGTAAAAATATCAAAGCGAATGATGTGATAGAATAGGTTAAGACACCAGCATTCTGAAATCAAAGTTGAATGGGAAGAACACGTTTAAAGCACACATCTGCAACATCTGTCCTAACATATTCTTTTTTTATTTAAATTTTTTTATCTTCAGTTCTAAATTCTCTCCTTCCCTCACCTTCTGCTTCACTTAGTATATTGTTTAGAACTGCAAAATAGAGCTTAATAGATTTTGAAAGATATCCAGAAAAATCCATACTATGTTAAGGAAATATCACCTAATGTAACTATAGAAAGATGAACACTCCCTAGCCAAAAGTAAAAAAAAAGCAAGCTAAGTGAAGGATTGAGCTATTATTATAATTAACTTTGACATCCCTTTGTTTTCATCTTGATCAATGGAATTTGGGAAGAAATGGTGCCATATGATCAGTTTAGAGGGAGACAGAGTGGTGAGATGAAAAGAGAAAATTGTAGCTGAACTATGGAATAGGTGTAGAATGATTGTCATCATCTCTGTTGCAAAGAAAAAAAACTAGTGACATCCAAATTTTCTCTCACTTCCATATTTATATTCTCTTAGGAGAGCAATGAGCTGTATTTCCAATCTCTGTTCTTCAAAAATCTGTTTGCTCTTGGGTTGTTTTTCTTTGTGTGTGTGTGTGTGTGTGTGTGTGTGTGTGTGTGTGGTTGTTTTTTTTTTTTTTACCATTTGCTTTTAGAGAAACTGAATTCTCCAAACTAATATGCCTGTGTAAAAGATTGTTTGCTTGTATGAGTGCCTCATTAGGTTAAATACAGAAGAGAGGGAAAGAATTTTATGATGAAATCCTCAGAGGGAGAGATTAGGTGTGATTAAAGCAGGGAAGTATTCCCTGGCAAAAATATTGGGGATCATAGTTTAGGAGGAGGATTGAGAGACATTTTTAGAACACATGATAAATGGATAAAAAAGCTACAGAAATACTTTTGCAGCAAACAGATGTCACTTCACCGACCAAAAGTAAAAGCTGTCATTGAATTAGTTTAATGTATTTGAAAGTGGTTTACTTCCAGATGGAACCTATGGAAAAGCTACAATCCAAGAATGGAATGCAAAGGCCTTCCATGGTCAACATCTGCATGTACTCAATCAACAATATGTCAATAAAGACATCTACCAATTGTGTGGGGAAGTAGGTGCTTAGCCAGAGAACTAGTCACTCCTTCTTGCCTGCTCCCCATCCTTGTGTTCACAGTTCCTTAATCCTACCTCCACCCTTCAGACATGGCATTCTTCCCAGTCCTCACCCTCTGATCCTTCCTTGGGAGAGGTTCTTCATTAAACTTTCCAGACCAGAACAAAAGGAGGGAAGGTCCCTGGAACAATTAGCTTCAGAAGGGAGGAACTGACTCTCTCTCTCTTTTTACCTGTCTTTCTTTCTCTTTATCTCTTTTTGTCTTTTTTTTGTGCCTCTGCCTCTCTGTCTCTCTGTCTCTCTCTGTCTCTACTATCTTTATCTCTGTCTCTTTACCTCCGTTGCTGTCTCTTTCTCTCTCTCCCTTGCTTTCCTTTTTCCACATGAGCTTAGGCTATGCCTAGGTTCATTTGGTCTAGATTCTTGTGATCTTTTCTCTGCTATTAGGTAGTTATAAAATATGGATCAATAATAATAGCTAGTATTTATAAAGTACATAAAACTGACTCCCCTGGCATAGTTGAGAAAAGAAATCTGGGGAGTCAGGATAGGAGCCCAGAAATAAATGAAGGTGTAAACATGGCTGGCTAGGGTACTTTCATTAAAATGGAGGTTCCAGGAGGAAATGACCAATCAGAGGAAAGGGACACAGGGGTATAATGATTTCCCAGGGTGAGAAGGCTGCTGATCCTAGAGAAATTTTTTCTTTGCTTGTTCAGGGGAAACAGGTGGGGCAATGAATGCCTTGGTGCACTCAGAGCCACAGTAGGAGACAAAGATGGCTCAACAACTGGGCATATGTGTTGGAAAGCCTTACCAGAGGTCCCAGTGTGATCTCAAATATCCAGCTGGCATCTATCAGAGTCATAGCAGGAGATGGAATCAACTCCCTGTTGAGGATTAAGTAGACAAAAAGAGTCATATATAGGATAAAGTCAACTCCAGTCCTGGGCTCCTATGAGAGGAGGTAAAAGTCAGGGCCACCATAGCCAGAGCTGTGGTAGCAAAGGCAACAACAGCAGCAGCATCCAGAGCACAGAGAAGATGAGACCAACTCATGCCTGTCCACCCAATCTAAGAGTCTGGGACAGTGCAGAGGCTGGCCTTAGCACAAAGTCCTGTTCCAGAAACTAAATCTGGTGATGGGAGCAAACAGGAGAAAAATGCTAAACATCATGAAGAAATACTATGGGCTAAGAGAAGAGGTTCATTCAGAAGGATTCCAAGTAGATCATGAGAGAAAATATGGCTTGGTCACAAAAATTTCAAAAGTGTCCAGAAGAAATGAAGCAAGAGATAAAAAATGAAATATGAGGTCTTGAGGTTTAGAGCTAGATCTCTATACACTGATGCTAAAGGAGGAATAAAATAGAAAAAGATAGTGTAAGAATCCATAACTGGTATCTTCATTAGGTGAAGAGAAGAGGGGCAGAGTAGTGGGATTAGACTACTTCAATTATATATTATTAGAATTAATTGCATTTTTTTCCTCTTTTAGCACCACTTTTCTTTTAAAAATGGGAGGTGTGGGGCAAATACAAGTGAAAATAAAAGAGGATTTTATGGAAGGAAATATACAATAATCATAACAGTGAATATAAATGGGATGAATTGACCTATAAAATAGAGGAGGTTAGCAGAAATGAATCAGAAAGCAGAATTGTTTAGAAGTATAACCAGAGGCTCACCAATGTTTGCTTGGAAATACACGAATCTAAGCTTGGAAGTTCAACCCCTTCTCACATTAAAAGAGAGGGGATGGGCAAGAGGCATCTTTTGAGAGGTCATGTTACCAAAAAGAGAAAAACAAGTATACTGGTGAGGGTGGTGAGGACCCTGGGAACTTGTGACCACCTTGATGGTGGTGGAAAGAAGAGACACCACTGCCATTCACATACACCCTATAGCCTCATCTAACAAACTCAACCTTAGGATGACCATAAATTATAATTAACAAAAGAGAGACAAGTGAAACTACTGGGGACCAGTCACTGCTGCTGCCATCACTACTATCATTGTTGCCATTTCCATCCACCATAGTCAGAGGGATAAATGTGAAAGCCATGCAGGGTCAATGCAGGAGAGACTGTAGTTGTGTTTGTTAGCAACAATAATAAAGATGCTTCTCTTCTGCCCTTCCTGTTTTCAATCTCTCTCTCCCAGGGAGAGTATACATCTCTTACAATGCTTATCTCTCTTTCTTCAAAGTTTGTATTTTTCCCCATTGATTTATTTATTTTTAAAAATTAATTTATTAATTTATTTTTGGTTTTCAGCATTCATTTCCATAAGATTTTGAGTTCTAAATTTTCTCTCCCTCCCTTCCCCCCTCCCCAAGATGGCTTGCAATCTGATATAGGCTATACATATACATTCATATTAAACATTTTCACATTAGTCATGTTGTAAAGAAGAATTAGAATCCATAGAAGAAACCATGATAAAGAAGAAACAAACAAAAAAAGAGAGCAAATGGTGTGCTTTGATTTGCATTCAGACTCCATAGTTCCTTTTTTCTGGATATGTATAGCATTTTCTATCATGAGTCTTTCAGAGTTGTTTTATTTTTTTTTTTTTAGGCAATTGAAGTTAAGTGACTTGCCCAGGGTCACACAGCTAGTAAGTATAAAGTGTTTGGTCTCAGGCCAAATTTGAATGCAGGTCCTCCTGACTTCAGGGCTGGTGCTCTATCTACTGTGTCACCTCCCTGCCCCATGGAGTTGTCTTAGATACTTACATTGCTGAGATGAGCTAAGTCTATCAAAGTTATTCATTGCCCAGTGTTGCTATTACTGTGTATAATGTTCTCCTGGTTCTGCTCACTTCACTCAGCATCAGTTCATGTAAGTCTTTCCAGGTTTTTCTGAAGTCTGCCTGCTCACCATTTCTCATGGAACAATAGTATTCCATTAAATTCATATACCACAAGTTGTTCAGCCATTCCCCAGTTGACACACATTCCCTCAATTTCCACTTCTTTGCCACCACAAAAACAGTTACTATAAATATTTTTGTACATGCGGGTCCTTTTCCCATTTTTATGATCTCTTTGGGATACATCCCTAGAAGTGCTATTTCTGGGTCAAAGGGTGCGCATATTTTAATAGCCCTTTGGGCATAGCTCCAAATTGCTCTCCAGAATGGTTGGATTAGTTCACAACTCCATTAACAATGCATTAGTGTTCCAATTTTCTCACATCTTTTCCAATATTTATCATTGTCTTGTTTTGTCATGTCAGCCAATCTGATAGGTGTGATATGGTACCTTAGGGTTGTTTTGATTGGCATTTCTCTAATCAATAGTGATTTAGAGCATTTTTCCTATAACTATAGATGGTTTTAATTTTTTCATCTGAAAACCACCTGTCCCTATACTTTGACCATTTATCAGTTGGAAAATGACTTATATTCTTATAAATTTGACTCAGTTTTTATATTTTAGAAATGAGGCCTTTATCAGAAATACTGGCTGTAAAATTGTTTCCCAGCTTTCTGCTTCCCTTATAATTTTGGTTGCATTGGCTTTGTTTGTGCAAAACCTTTTCAATTTAATGTAGCCAAAATTATCCATTTTGCATTTCATAGTGTTCTCTGACTCTTATTTGGTCACAAATTCTTCCATCCTCCATAAATCTGACAGGTAAACTATTCTTTGTTCTCCTAATTTGCTTATAGTATTAGCTTTTATATCTAAATCATGTACCCATTTTGACTTTATCTTGGTGTATGGTGCAAGATGTTGGTCTATGTCTAGTTTCTGCCATACTATTTTCCAGTTTTCCTAGCAGTTTTTGTCAAATAGTGAGTTCTTATTCCAGAAGCTGGAGTCTTTGGGTTTATCAAACCATAGATAGATACAGGAACTACCTACAAGTGTTGGAACACCTTTTTAACACTATCTTTCAGAAGATCCTGTAAGAACATGAAGAAGAAGACTGTTGGATTGGCTAGAGAAAAATGATAAAACAAACAAAAAACAGTTTCAATTCCAGGTTCCAACCAGTTTTGCCAAACCATTTTGAACTATGTTGGTCACATGGTATCTCAGCATGGTGTGAGCACCAATAAAGAAAAGACAGAAGCACTCTTGACTTATTTTTATCCATAGAATCTTATAAATTAAATCAGATGAGCTTTAAATTGGAAAGGCAGGGGGAGAGAAAGCTACCACAGAGTTGGATGCCACAGAGAATAGCTGCAATATAGAAAGAAAAAGTAGCGTTGAGACACTTGGATGTTCATAGGAGACCAAATTAAAAAAAAGAGGCACCAAAAAATTCCATGGCCTTAGATGTCTATGACCAATGCACAAAGTTTGAATAACAAGCAAGTTGACCTTGAGATTTAACATAAAGAGGCAAATTTGACTTCATAGGCATTACTGAGACAATCTTTGCTCTCAATGAGTTCACAGTTTAATGTAAATAACTGTGTGCAAACAAGAGGTATGCAGGACAAATTGGAGATAATCAATAGAGGGAAGGGACTAGCATTGAGAGGTATTAGGAGAGGTGGGTGTCTAGCTGGGACTGAAAAGAAGCCAATGAGGGTAGGAGGCAGAGATGAAGAAATGAGGCCTTTATCAGAAATACTGGCTGTAAAATTTTTTCCCAGCTTTCTGCTTCCCTTCTAATTTTGGTTGCATTGACTTTGTTTGTGCAAAACCTTTTCAATTTAATGTAGCCAAAATTATCCATTTTGCATTTCATAGTGTTCTCTATCTCTTCACATTCCATACTTGGGGAATAGCAAATGAAAAATACTTGGAATCTGGAGATACAGTGTCATGTGCAAGGAATATCATGGAAATTAGTGTCATTGGATTGAAGAATATATGGGAGTAAGGAAAAGAAAAATGGAAAGGTGAGGGGCAGGGGCCCAGTTATGAAGGGCTTTGAATGCCAGAGAATTTTATACTTGATTCTGGAGGTAATAGAGAGCCACTGGAGTTTAATGAGTAGGAGAATGACATGGCTGGCACTGTTGTTTAGGAAGATCACTCTGATAGTTGAGTGGAGGATAGTATAGAGTGGGGAGAATCTTGGGGCAGGGAAATCTATCAGCAGACTATTGCAGCAGTCCAGGTATGAAGTGATGAAAGTCTATACCAGAGTAGTGGTAGTGGTAGTGTCAGAGGAGGGAAGGGGGGTATGTGAGAGATGTTATGAAGGTAAAATTGATAGGTAAAATTATGAAGGTAAAATCATGACAAAAGATTGGATATAGGGAATGAGAAAGAGTGAGGAGTGGAGAATTACATCTAGGTTGTGAGCCTGGGTGACTGGGAAGATGGTGGCATCTTTAACATTAATAGGAAAGTTAGGGTTTGTAGAGAGTGATGACAAATTCAAATTTTTTTTTTTTTTAGGCAATTGGGGTTAAGTGACTTGCCCAGGCTCACACAGCTAGTAAGTGTCAAGTGTTTGGTCTGAGACCAGATTTGAACTCAGGTCCTCCTGACTTCAGGGCCGGTGCTCTATCCACTGAGCCACCTAGCTGCCCCTACGAATTCAGTTTTGTTCAGCCACACATAAGTAGGAGTAAGGATAGTGGACAGTGGGAGTAATCCAGAGTCAGTCAACACACATTTATTAAGCACCTACTATATGCTAAGGGCTGGGGATTCAGTTTGACTTTTTTTTTTTTGCACAGTTTGCTCATGTTCTCAGCCAATTACTTGAGTTTTAAACTCTTTGTTAAGGTAGGGGTCTGCTTGCAGTGTGGAGAATGTATTGTTCCAAGCTTCAGGGTTTTGTGCAGCTGTTTTCAGAGATACTTCTAGGTACCTGTAAATTTTCAGTTCTTCCAAGGTGCTATGATCAAGGGTGAGGTGTTTACTCCTCTCCTGGCCTGGTTTCTGGTCTATGAATGACCACAAGCACTCTTTTCTGCTTTGGAACTGTGAGGAGGTATTCCCTCTCCACCTCCATTATAAACTCCACCATCCCAGTGCTCCTCCTTGCCCCAGGATCACCACCCAGAACTGTGACCCAGATCCAAGGATGGGCAAAGCAAGAAAATCCTGCCTCAGCACCAGCAAAGAGATCCCTGCAATCACCCTCTGATCAGCCACTCAATTCCTCCCTACCTCCATCTGTGGGCCCAGCTCTGGAAGCAGCCACCACCCTGGGGATATGCGGGGACTGGGGCTGGGACCGATCTTCTCTCTCCCCTTGGTCACACAGTTTTCCTACTGACCTTTTAAGTTGTCTTTGGCATTTGTGGGTTGAGAAGTCTGGAAACTGCCACAGCTGCCCATGACTCAGTCCCCTGAGGCCTGGTCTTTGCCTGCTTTCCTACCCTGAACTTCACTCCTCTCTCAGCCTGGTGCAATTGACCTTTCTAATCAACCATCCAGGTTGTCTTGGGCTGGAAATTTGTTTCATTCTGTCTTTTTTTGGGTTCTGCTGCTCTAGAATTTGTTCAGAGCCATTTTTTACAGGTATTTGGAGGGCTTTGGGGGAGAGCTCAAGACAGTCATTGCTTTTACTCCACCATCTTGGCTCCCCCTGGGGATTTGAATAAAGATAAAACACAGTCCTTGCCCTTGAGGAGCTCCAAGGGGAGGAAGCATGGTGGAGAGAATTAGGAGGAAAATCAACAGAGGCAGAAACAGGAACAATATTGTCATCAGTTTGTGATACAGTAGAGAGACAGTAGCTTGTGGATGTAGACTGTTGCAAAGGCTGTCAACTTGTCAGAGATGACAACCTTTCTACATTGTATTGTTTTGGTTTAACTGTCTTTCTTTGTTATAAGCAGGAGTTCAATAGGTTTGGCCATTTATTGGGAAAGCTTGTGGTGTAATAAACAAAAAGCGAGAATAAAATACATGAAAATGAATTTACTATAGACTATCTGTACTGAAAAAGGAAATAGACAAAAGAGTTTGGAAAAGACATCACAACCCTGGGAAAGAAGCATGATATAATAATGATAAGGGATTCCAATCATCATCTGAACATGTGCTAGAGGGTCTTTCTCTCTCTCTCTCTCTTCCTCTCTCTCTCTCTCTCTCTCCCTCTCTCTCTCTCTCTCTCTCCCCCCCCTCTTCCCCCTTCCCCCCTCTATTATCTTAAATATAATTTCATCCTTTAAAAGATAGAGGAACCAAATGGGGGAAATGCTCACCAACAGGAAGAACTAGTTGCTAGGGTGGAAAAGATGGGAACTTTGGGGAAACGGAAAGTGACTACTCAATCTTAGAATTTGTGAGGAAGGAGAGAAAAGATATGTAGAATAGGATGTGCGCCTTAGGTATTGGGAAAGCAAATTTCAAAGGGTTCAGAGGAAGGTTAGACAGGATCCATTGGACTACAATTCTATTGGGGAAATCATCCTAGTTGGCATGGGTAGCTCCCAAGAATGAAATTCTGAAGACAGAGAAAAAGGGAAGAATTCTCTAAATAGACCAATGTGGCTACACAGAGATCTCACTCATCAACTTTGATTGTTAAAAACATATGAAACACAGATTTTAAGCCTGGAGCACTTTGCATAAGGCTCTCCTAACTGTTGTAGAGAATGATGCATTCACACAGCATCTAGTGTATCTATACAAGGGGCAGACTTGGTTCAAGAGCTTTAGAGAGGTGGGACATTCTTCATTCTTGCTTTAAGAGAGACACATACAGTTCCAGACTCTCTCTGGGACTGATTCCAGAAAAAGCAATGAGAAAGAATCTCTTGAAGATGTGTTAGAGGGAACCTGGTCTTCAGTATTTCCTTGATTTTCGGTTTGCCTTCCTGTAGAGTCTGGGGGATTTCTCTTCTGATAGGAGAGACCAGTAGGACTCTCTTTGATTGAGTGAGATCTTAACTTGCTCCCATCTAAACAACTCATTTACTTTTGTTTATTTTCTAGTTTATTCTAATCCATAAAACATTTCTGATTTCTATTTGCTACCAGTTTGGATATGTGGGGTTTTTGCTATTTAATATTTGTAAATCTTTTGTAAGTCTTTTGTGTAATTAACATTTGGTGGGAAGACATCAAGCCTGCAGATATAAGCTTGGGGTGCCCTCCCCCAACTGTGTAATGCTAAATGTTTGGCAACTGGCTCTCAAAAAAATAATGTATTAATAATAATGTATTAAGAGCACACTTTCAATTTTACTCTGCATTATTTACATTATCTCCATATTTAGTCTAGAAATCAACACATCAATAATCAAGTGATGATTTGTAGCATTTGCTGATTTCTGAGGTGGACATGCTCACACCAGACCCAGGACACCCCTGTCTTCCCCTTGAAGAGATAATTGCCAGGGAAACTAAAAGCTTTGTTGTTCTTAAGCCTAAGAAAAAGATCAAGCCCCCAGATCAGCAGTATTTAGAAGGGCTGGTAGAAATAATTCTAGTTTGGTACACCTTGCTGTTGGAGGAGAACAGAGCAACTAGCCACATGGTCCTTCTTCTGCTCTCCTTTAGGCAGGAATCAAAGTCTCCCTTTAAGAAAGATGGGTAAAATTACAGAGATGTTTCTTCATATTTCCCTGTAGACCACATTTGACAACTCATGTGTCCATACACATCTTACATGGGCAACATACACAGTTACACAAGTACAGGGCATGGAGAGTTAACAGAAGATGAATTTAAAAAGGGATGACAAAGTCCTGTAAGAATAATGTCAGAGGTGCTAAAGTTCAGAATGCATTGAGGATGGGAAAGAAAGCTAAGGATAATAAAAATGGTGGTTGAGAGACCCTCATAAATTGCTTACCCACTGGATAAGATTTTTCTGCTGGCCTAGAAACTCCCAATAATAAACCCTAAGTGCTTAATTCCATTTGTGATTGAGGCTTACCGGAGGCTCTTTCCTTTCAAACTGAGCCTTCTTATTAGGTAAGTTTGGGTTTCCATTTGCATTGTCCTTGTAGTAGCAGGCATCTATAGGGGAATTATTGGATGCTCAATGGTATAGGAACCCAGAAACAATTTTACTAGGCCTTCAGGGGATCATCTGTGGGACTCCCAGAAAAATTTTGATGTGCTACGTGTGGAAAAGAGACACCTAGAAATTTTGTCTGGATCCCAGCCGAGAGGCCCAATAAAATTGGCAGATGACATAAAGCTAAGAGGGATAGTGCCTGGATATCATTGCTACCACTGAATGACTTGAGTCAAGATTTTAAAAGATCTTGATGGATGATTCTTTGGGCCAAATAAATTAAGATGAAGTATAATAGGGATATATGTAAAGTCTCACATATAGGTAAAACAAATCCACTTCACAAATTCAGCATATGGAAGGTATGACTAGATTGGGGTTCAATTAAAAAAAATCTGACCCTTTTAATAGACTGCAAGCTCAACATGAATCATTCATGTCATATGACAAGAAAACTAATAAAAGCTTAAGCTGCCTTGGCAGAGGCATAGATATCATCCAGGAGTTCATACCTTGTGAGGAAGATGGTATAATGGATAGAGCAGTATATTGGAGTCAGGAAGATCTCTATTGCAATCCTGCCTCAGACACTTACTGGCTGTGTGACACTGGGTAAGTCACTTATCTTCAGTTTCCTCAACTGTGAAATGAGAGGGTTGGGCTCTGTGAACTCTGAGGTCCCTTCCAGCTCTTGATCCACGATCCTATAGTAAGTGTTTGAAGAACTGGCATGTGGAAGAGGGCTCAACTTGGTCCTAGAGAATAGAACCAGAAGCAATGGGTAGAATTTTTCAAAGAAGAAAATTTAGGATTGATGTAAAGAAAAACTTCAGTGAGCAGCTAGGTGGCACAGTGGATAGAGTGCTGGGCCTGAAGTCAGGAAGACTCATCTTCTTGAGTTCAAATCTGGCTTCAGACATTTCCTAGCTGTGTGACCTGCTGGTCAAGTCACTTAACCCTGTTTGCCTCAGTTTCCTTATCTGTAAAATGAACTAGAGAAGGAAATATCAAATTACTCCAGTATCTTTGCCAAGAAGACCTCAAATGGAGTCATGAAGAGTTGGACAACAAAGAAAAACTTCAGACTGATCAGAAATGGAATAGGTGGCTTCAGGAAGCAGTCCCTCTCACTTGAGGTCTTTTAGCAAAAAAGTGGATGACCTCATGCAAAGTATATGGTAGAGGGGATCCTTATCCAAATATAGGTTAGACTAGATGGCCTCTTAATACCTCTTACAATTGTGAAATTTTGTGACTCAGTAAAATGGAAGTTAGGGACCTTTGCAGACTCGATCAATACCAAAGGACTGAATGATCTCTTCATCATTTTTCAGTGTCCTTACTTCCCCCAGTGTTCCCTTTGATCCTAAGGCGTTCATCATGGAAACTAGGAGACAGTGGAGAATAGAATTTGGTTAAGGGAAGATTCATGGTAGGAATGGGGTAGATTATTGGTTGGGAAGGGCTTGCCATATCATGTGAAGCTTCAATGACCACAGTGCAAATTTCATGGTGGCCTTGCTTTCTACCCACTCACTGTGATATGTGACTTGTCCTCATGCTGTGCTGCACAAGCAGACATTCTATGTGTTTTTCTCCCTTATCAAGAAGATGATGATTGTTATGGGAACAGCATTGATCCAATTTATGTCAAATGAGCAATGCGGGATTGACTTATCTGGTACCACTAACATTATGGGTTTGAGCCATATAAATTTCTTTATGACTTAATTTTAAAGCAAATTGGTCATATTACTGTGGAAAGGTAGGAAAGATGTGTTTAGGAGGCAGATGGAAGGAAAGGGTCTAGATGGAGCAATGTCAATTATCAATTCCTATGCTATGGCTCTTATCAAGTAACTCAAATCAATAGGTAGATCATTTGGGGCCTCTTTTGAGAGGTCCTATAGTAGGTGGGTCTGAATTCTGCTACTAGGTTTGGGTCTGAATTCTACTACTAGCCACATCACCATGGGCAAGTCACTTAATTTCTCTGAGTCTTAGTAATCAATAAAATGGGGATATTCATATGTGCACTACCTTCCTCATAAGGGATATTGTGAGCAAAGTGCTTTGTAAACTTTATGTAAAAGTGAACTACCATTGTTATTATTTCAGTTCTTATTTCTTGGTGACTGTTCTTGATACAGAGACACTATTTTTCCACAAGGCCCCCTCAGGTGCCATCTTCCTTCCTTATCTCTACCTTCTATAGTCCCCATACCCCACTTTATAGAAGTAATTCCTTCACCATTTTGAATCTCTCAAGACACTGAGAGATTTGAAATTTCTTATGTATTTAAAGTTTTTTTTTTTTTGGTGAGGCGATCAGGGTTAAGTGACTTGCCCAGGGTCACACAGCTAGTGAGTGTTAAGTGTCTGAGGCTGGATTTGAACTCAGGTCCTTCTGACTCCAAGGCCAGAGCTCTATTCACTTCGTCACCTAGCTGCCCCTAAGTATTTTCTAACTTGTTACTGTTATTTGTTTATGTTCAGTGCTTCTTACTAGATTGTAAGCTCCTTGAGGGCAGAGACTGTGTTGTTTTTTATCTCTGTATCCCCAATTCCTAGAACCATGACTTTGATCAACCAACTAATCAACAAGCATTTATTAAACACCAAGGCACGATGCTGGGTATTGGTGATCTTTGGACAGAAATTAAATAGTTCCTGCCCTCAAGGAAACTACATTCCCTATGGGGAGACTATATACATATATAGGCAAGGCAAGGAAAGAAATCTTAGACATTATTACTGAAAAATGGTGACTAACATAAAACATCAGTAACTCCCGAACCTAGTTGTCTATGCTCCTATCTATATAAAATCTTTTTGAGAGTCATCCAAAGACAAATCAAGGGCATCCACAATGAAGGCATCAGTATGAAAGTAGCAGGTATTCCTAACTGATATTGAACAATGGATCCCATCTTTACCATTTCACCTTTTCTGGAAAGAAGTAGAGAGCATATATATATATATATGTGTGTGTGTGTGTGTGTGTGTGTGTGTGTGTATATATGCATAAAACAAAGTAAATGGTAACATATTTAATGTAATGCTTAATGTTTGTTGAGTTGGATGTTTGTTAAACAACATGTAGTTGGCCTCTCTGAGATCTAGAGAGCAGGTGAGGAAGACAATCATCTATCACTAATTTCCATTTTGGTTTTTTTATTATGGGATCATAAACATTAAACCTGAAAGGGACCTTAAATGTCACTTAGTCCACTTTACAGGTAAGAAACTGGGGCACAGAGAAGTGGATTGACTTGACTGAGGTCACACAAGGCAGAAAATGTCAGAGCTAGGCTTTGAACCTGGGTCCTCTCACTAAATCTAGCAGGGACTGTCTTTTACGTTTCTTTGTATCCCTAGCACTTAGCACATGATCTGGCACATAGCAGTCACTTAATAAATGGACTGACTGTACTTTGTGGCCCCTACACTAATGATATGGACAGAATGTTGCCTGGGAAGCGATCAATTCTTTTCTTGCAAAGAGGACCAAAGTTACCATCTCAAAGAAGTCACTGAAATAACCTTTCATTATGTACCTTGCTTGTGATGGATTTGGTCAGGGAAGTGAGTTTGTAAGGCTGACACATCTCCACTACAACCAATTATTCTGAAACAGGAGTCAAGAAAGAAGACTGAACAACTTATTATTGGCACAGAATGAAGAGTTCAGGGACACTGGGACCTCATTTCTAGTTCTTCTGCTAACATCGTAAAATGAGTTGCAAATGATCTTTCTCTGTGTTTCAGTTTACCCATCTGTCAAATGTTAACAATGACATCTGTCTCACAAGACGATGTGAACAGTAATATTTTTATCATAAAATGTAATTACACAGCATATTGGCACCCAGAATTACCCTTAAGCAAAATGTTGGAGAATCGACATTTTTTTTTTGGTGTCCATCTGCCACTCCTTTGAGATCCTTTCCCCTACATTTGGCTCATAATGCTCTTTGCTTTCCTCTGACTGCCCTGAGTCTTGGAGAGTACTCCATGTTCCCAATTTCTTCCCCTTCATCCAATAAAAATTTTCTCTTCTTCTGTTACTTTTTCTCAGGACAATGTTGTTGTTCAGTCGTGTCCAACTTTTCATGACCCCATTTGGGGTTTTCTTGGCAAAGATACTAGAGTGGTTTGCCATTTCCTTCTCCAGTTCATTTTAAAGATGAGGAAACTGAGGCAAGCAGTGTTAAGTAACTTGCCCATCAGGGTCACACAGCTAGTAAGTGTTTGAGGCCAGATTTGAACTCAAGAAGATGAGTCTTCCCTGACTTCAGGCCTGGCTCTCTATTCACTGCATCACCTAGCTGCTCAGGGCAATAGATGGGTAGTAACAGAAGTCTATTTCTGCTAAAGCATTAGGTAGCTAAGGGATTATATTACCTTTAAGAATAGCTTCTCAACCCTTAAGAAATGACCAAGCATAATCTTATGGATAGAGCATTGGACTTGGAGTCAGAAGAGACTTGGGTTTGGGCTACTCACTTAACCTGTCTTAGCTGCAGTTTTTTATCTATAAAATGGGGATAATAATGAGAAACTATATGGTGTACAGTTCAAAACAATTTCATCCTGAATAATAACAATAAAGAAGTAATTGACAATCAAAAAATGGGAAATGGACAACAGAAATTACATTGACACCAACTATTATTGTTTGTTGTTAATCTTTCATTCTTGAAGAGGACCAATGACATCACAAGCGTGATGTCTTTGACTTTTGAGTGAATTGAGTTTAAGTGAGGCAGAGTTGCACAGAGTCATCAGCCTCGATCTCTCCTCCAGAGTCATCAGAGTCCAGTGGCAAGGCAAGACTCAAGACAACTGGCGATGGCCCAGGATGCAATGGGTGACCTTGGCTTTTTGTAATTAAGATCTTTCCAATTATAATTTTATGTAAAAGCCTAATGAATATAAATTCATTATAAGAACCCAGAAAGTGCCTTAATTAACAAAAATCTGATTTACTTGCCAAACTGAGGGAGATGGCTGTAGAGGGCAATAAAGGTTGGAATATAAAATCATTTGTAAAATCTTATAAAGAAGGATGATGGATGATTAAGAGTGGTATCATTTCATAAAGCAAAGAGAAGCATTGTAGGGGAAAACCAGGTTAATGAAAGTATGGATAGATATCTAATAAAGCAAAATCATAACAAAAGCATTTGAGAATGAAAATGAACAGACAATAAATAGAAGAAAAGTGGAAAAGTGCTGTGAATCATTATAACAAACTTTCTCCATCAAGGACAGTGAAACCACCCCACTTGGACCCTAACTTCACAATCCTCATTGTGTTTATAGAGAAGTGAGAAATAACACTAATGAGAATAAAGATGAGAAAAGCAGGTGTTTATAGAGGTGATCCATGCTGAAGGTGATACACCTATAAGGATATTAGGGAATCAGTATGTTGTTGTGGTATTTGAAGGAAGTGAAAGGCAAGGAAAGAAATCTTAGACATTATTACTGAAAAATGGTGACTAACACAAAACATCAGTAACTACCAAACCTAGTTGTCTATACTCCCATCTATGCAAAATCTTCCTGTCATCTAAAGACAAATCAAGGGCATCCACAATGAAGGTATCAGTATGAAAGTAGCAGGTATTCATAACTGATATTGAACAATGGATCCCATCTTTACCATTTCACAACTTCTGGAAAGAAGTAGAGAACATAAGATCCCACTATGCTTATTATTAGTTGATTGGGAAAACCATTTGATTCAGTAAAGCAAAATTCTGATTTACAAGTTCTTTTACAGTAATGTATCTCCCATCTGTACATCAAAACTGATCAGCATTCTATGAAAGATATAACAACAGAAATAATTCTGTACAACAAACCTTTGATCATTAGTATTAGGTGAGGCATAAAACAGAGAGATGCATGATCACCCAAAATGCTTGCTATTGTGATGGAAGAGATCCATCTCAGAGTCACAACTGAAGGACTTATTGTGGATAGTGAGGTCTTCCAGATGTTATTGTTTTATGAAAGACATTGGGCAGATTGCATTTAACCTTAGGACATTGCAGAGCTTCCTGGAAGAGATTTATAAGCACGTATGCCTCAGGTAATTACTATCTGTGTGACTCTGGGCAAGTACTTTAACCTCTCTCAGCCTCAGTTTCCTCATCTGTAAAAATGAGGGTAATAATAGCACCTAACTCATAGATTTATTGTGGGCTCAAATATAATAATATATGTGTAGCACATTGTAAACTTTAAAGCACTATATAGATCTCCTTCTCCTTCTTCTCCTCCTCCTTCTTCTTCTTCCTCCTCTTCCTCTTCCCTGACCCATCCACAAAAAAAGTAGATGAACAAATTACAAGATGCATTTGGATGGACAACCTATAGAGCTTGTCCGTCAGTAAATCTGGGTTAGACAGCATATATGGAGAGTGAATTGGGCCCAGACATGAAGAGGAAGGGAGCTTGGTTGAATTGCTCTTGGGAAATTACAAAGCTCCTGAAATGATTCCCAAGATTTCCATGAAAGCAAAGGCCTGTCTTTTCAATACCATCATTCTACTGTTGTCATGATATGGCAGTGAAAATTGGAGAATATAAATCTTTGAAGAATTAAAATGAAGGTAATGGAAGGGTACATAGTAGATGTGAACAGGCTGCAACATATAACCAATAAAGTCAGAAGTGAAAGCCGTCAATGAGGAATTATATGATAGGAAGATAAAATGGGTTGGTCATATGGCAGGGTCAAGGGATGACAGATGGACAGCTATAGTGCTCATCTGGTACCATTGTTGTTGTTGTTTGTCCTTCGTTCTTAAAGAGGACCAATGTCATTATAAAGGTCATGTCATGACTTGCAAGTGAATTGGATGTAAGTGAGGGAGGGCTATTCAAAGTCACCAGCCTCATTCTCTCCTCCAGAACCATCTGGATCTAGTGGCAAGATATAGATCAAGATGACTGGAGATGGTCCAGGATGCAGACCTTGGCGTTTTTAAACTAGGCTCTTTCCCAGGTTTTAGTTAGTCTGAGGCAATGCCCATTCAGTGATTAAGGCTAGGTAAGAAAAGAGGCAAAGGATGGCCTCTTTTATCTAGTCCAAAAAAAATCAATCTGGGAGGGGGAGACCCTCAGGGTTCCTGGCCAAAACAGAAACCATTGCTATTTACACTCTGAGCCATCAGAACTCAAACAGTCACCAATGTCATGATGAATTCAGGGAGGCCCTCCAGGACACTAGATGGACCCATTGTGGTAAATTTATGGAAAGATATGGAATAGGGTCATAAAGGATAGGTAGGGAAGGAAACTTTAAAAATGGGATTACAAATACATTTGGGAATTGAGTGTGGTACATTGCCCCTCTCAATTATTTCACTGTTTCTGCCCAGTTTTAACAACACCCTCTATTACTACACTTTGTAATCAATCAACCAGTCTGTAAGTCTTTATTGATCATCCACTATGAATCAGAAATTAAATTAGGCACTTGGAACACAAAGCAAAAAGATGAAGCAGTTACTTCCCTCAGGAGTTTCCATACTACTGGGGGAGACAACATGGACACATATAAGCATATACAAAATATGTATAAGATCTGGGCAAGGGAAAGTTACTAATAGATGGAGGGCTCAGAAAAGGCTTCTTGTGGGAGATAGCATTTAAACTAAGCTTTGAAAGGAACTAGGGATTGTAAGAAATGGATGTGAGAAGGAAGCACATTCCAGTCATGGGAACAACATAAGCAAAACTGATGGCATGTCAAGTATGAGGAACAGTAAGAAGGCCAATTTAGCTAGATTGCAGAATGAGTGAAGGAGAGTGATGCATAATAAGGCTGAAAAGAGAGGTTGGAGCCAGGTTTTGAAAGGCCTTAAATACCACAGGAGAAGTTTTTGCATTTTAACTAGAGTTTCATTGTATTTGAGTGTGAAAATGGCATGATAAGACCTATGCTTTGTGGAGGATAAACTGGAGAGTGTGGGAAAGCAAGAGGCAGAAAGATCAATTAGCAGGCTATTAATAATGAGTCCAAGAAGGAAGTTATGAGCCCCCTAGAATGATGGCCATATGAGAGAAGAGAAGGGGATATAGATGAGAAATATCATAGAGGTAGAATTGATAAGATTTGAAAACCTACTGGATATAGAGAGCGAGTGAGAAACATTATGTTATAATGCAATGGTTTCCAACATTTTTGTGCTTGAACCCTTTTTGACAACAAAGGAATGTGTTGAGAACCCCAATGGTAATTTAATGCTACTCATAACATTCTACAGTTATTTGCCACTTGAGGCACCATTAAGGATTTTTAACATGAACCCCTTGTTATGGCAAATTCCCAAGGCATTCACAAACCACTAGATGGGAACTACTGGTGTAATGGATAGTGTGTTAAATTTGGAGTCAGAAAGACTTGAGTTCAAATACTGCCTTTGAGATTTATTAGTTGTGTGACACTGGGCAGGTCACTCAGTTTCCTCACTTGTCTGCTTCAGTTTCCTCACCAGTAAAATGAAGAGGTTAGACTCAGTAGTCTCTAAAATCTCTTCCAACTCTAAAATCTATGATATTATGATTTTTGGCTATACAGTTGTGAGCCTGAGTGGCTGGAAGAAGGGTACTCAACAGTAATAGGGAAGTTTGGAAGAAGGATGGGTTTGTGGGGAAAAATAATGAATTCTGTTTTGGACCTGTAGGGTCTGAAGTGCCTCTAGAACAGACTTATACAACATATGGCCCATGGCCCATCTGTGGGCTGCATGTTGTACAAATCTGCTCTAGAACATCCACTTTGAAACATCCAGAAGGCATCTGATGATGTGATTGGAGATCATTTTGACTAAATGTCCCCAAGAGCCCTAGGCTTAAATCTTATTTGCTTATGTAACTGCTCTGTCAAAGATTCACCTGTGACAGAGAGGGACTGGGTATGCTTTTGGGAATTTCTTACCTTTTTGGCTTTTTGCTACCTCCCACTAAATCTAGGAACATCTGGGAACAGTGTGTTGTCACCAGTTTCCCTTCTGAGAGCATTGCACAAGCACACACACACAGTTAAAAAAAAAACTAACAGAGGAAAAGCTATATTGACAGGTCAAAAAAATCAATAGAACATTACAGAGCTTATGGAAAACAGCAGCATCGACCTGTGAGCAACATCTGAGAACAATAGTGCTTCAGTCCCTTAAGGTCATGAACTAGATAGGATTCCTAGTAGGGATGTGCCTCATCATGTCATCTCCCTTGGACTTTCCCCCTCCAGGCTTCCCTGGCTTCCTTCAAGTCTCACCTAAAACCTTACCTTCTGAAGAAGACTTCCTCAGTCTTCCTTATTCCTAAGCCTTCCCTATGTGTTTTTCTCCAATTCATCCTTGTATATATCTTGTTCATACACAGTTTGCATGTAGTCTTCCCCATTAGGTTGTAAGCTCCTTGAGGGCAGGGACTGTTTCTGTCTTTCTTTGTATCTCTAGTACTTAGCACAGTGCTTGGCACATGGTAGGTGCTTAATAAATGTTTGTTGACTTGATTCTGAGCAGTTGGCATCCTTGACTTGTTCCATGACTGTGCAGTGTAGCTCTGAAGGCATCATAAAATGCACTTTTCTCTAACAATCCGCAACCCTGTAGGGCAGAAGGAAATACTTAAGAGCTTTTCTTTCTTGGAAGGTGACAGTTCTCTCAAAATTTTAGCTCAAATTCACTGAGACACCTTCACTCTCCACAAGTGAAGGACACACTTATCCCTCTCTGGAAACGAGTCTTCATCACAGACATCAGTGTGAGATACGGTAACTCTAAAATCTGATGTCCTCTTTCCCCTAGACAGTGCATGATTTGCCTGAGTGAATTTCCCTTAAGGGTCTAGAAGATTTTAAAAGTGTTCCAATTTCTCCACGATTGTCTCTGAATAATCTGTGAGTCTCCCTTGGAGTAATTGGGCAAGATTATTCAAGTCACCTTTACTCCTACTCACTGTCCAGGGCAGGACTTATGCAGGGAAAACATGCACTCCTCCAATGACACCTCATGCTAGGAAAATGGACAGAGGAAAAAAAGTTCTGACTACATTTGTTTCAGAGGGAAATAAGATAAATTTGATTGAATTCCTTTTAATTATAAGGTTTTATTCCTGAGTTGCTCTGCAAAGATATTTTTTATTCTTTGCTTCCTGGAACTCCTACTGTGTTAGGTCATACCAACAGAATAGACTAGGTTTCCACTGGACCAGGAATTAGTGTAGTCATTAGAAGATTACTCAGTATTCTCACAGAAGCCCATTGAACCCCAAGGATTTTCTCAACTAAGACTACATAGGCCAGAAAGTTATAATAATTTTATCGACAAGAAAAGCATCAGAACTATTTTTCATTTGTACCTAGTATTTACATTCGTTCAGCAAAACAAGGATTTTCTGGGAAAGTGAGAGGCAGAATGGCATAGTGGATAGTGAGTTGGCCTTTGATTCAGGAAGACCTGGGTTCAAATCTTTCCTCTGACACATACTGGCTGTGTGACCCTGGACAAGTCACTAAGTGACTCATACTGTAAGTAACAGAGCAGGCTCTAATGTGAATTAGTAAATAACTTCTGATACCAATGAAATTGTAGGTCTTGACTCCCCACCTCTCCCACAGCAGAAAAGGGCCAAGTAGGATTTACCAATTATTGTCACTTTGTAGGTATGATAGAGATAGGATTATTAATTTGTATTGAAAAGACTGTATAATACAGTGAATTAGGTGAAGTTTGCATTCAATACTCTTTCAATATCCTTCCCCAAATCTAAGGCAACTAATATGCTAACTTTTGGCTTCTCATCTTCCCAAACCTACCCTTCCCTCTCTCTGTTCTCACACTATTTCGCCTACCTTATCTTATTGGTTCCCAATCAAATCCATCAAATTTTACTTGCCAGGTTAGTGTAGGTGAGGGAAGGTAATTTCGAAGTTTTCTGTGCTGATGAGTGAGTGAGAGCTAGTGAATTATATCATAAACATACTCTTGTTGCTCCCCTGCTAATAGGGCATTTTAACTGGACTGTCTTTAACTGGACAATGTATCAATGTATTAATTCAAGGAATTAACTGTAACAGTTAGATTTTGTAATGTCATGGTAGTCCAATGAGGAGATCTTTTTGACTGGGAAGGATGCTTTTTGGCACCCATCAAATTCAACCAAAATTTCAATTCATTCAAACCAATCAGTCAAAAGGCGAGTGTGTGTGTGTGTGTGTGTGTGTGTGTGTGTGTGTGTGTGTATACAGACAGATAGTATATTTTGGAATCCACACCCAAAGTTCCTTCTGGGAAAGGATACGTTGTCCTCTGCCCACCTAGAAGCGCAGCTGACTCTTTAACTTCTCCCACTTCCCCCCATTCCCAGCACACCTATTCACATTGACAGCAGTATTTGTCCCAGTCACAATCTCTGGACCTCAAATTTCACCAGTTGATGAACCCATACCTGTACAATTGTGCAGTGAGAGACCCATAGCTAAAGTCTGAAGCCATTCTAGTGGGGGTCTACCCAGATGGTGGGACCTAAATGCCCCTGAGACACATTGGTCATATGGGGTGGTTATGTATAAATATATATATATGTATATATATATATGTTATATACATGTATATAATATGTATAATACTAATAATAATATTATATATATGTGTGTATATATAAAAAACAAATTTGACTATGACTGGTATGATAGGACCAATATCTACTAGGGTTTCTTCCTCCTCGCCTCCCCAGCATGGATTAGAAAAAGGAGACAAGTAACTTAGGAACCATACTCAATTGGCCCAGGATAGGGCAAGGCTGAAGCTATGCTTCCCTTGATGCAGCTTCCTGGTGGCTTCTCACTGTGTTGATGTGGTTTCCTGGTTACCTAGGGGCATAAAAAGTCCCACCAATTTGGGGTTGGGATTCCTCTGACTTGGTGGATATCTGAAGACCACAGGAATCACGACACCATGCTCTGCTGATCAGACAGAGGTCATGATTATTGTTAAGTGCCATGATATCTTTGGTGCATATCCTTGTTATGTTAGGGCAAAGTTGTTTTTTTGTTGACTATTCAATAACTTCTGAGTGTCTCATTTCATCTCAATATCAAACCTGAACTAACATGATATCAGTGGTATGGCTGCCCCAACATTTGGCATGGTGGGTAATTGGGGCAAGATGATATGGCCGTATGGCTCATATTGTGGTTGAGTTGGAGGAAGGGTGTTTTGAATATCGAGAATGGGATGAGCAAAGGATGGCCAGATACAGCATGGTGGCACCTGGTGGCAAAGGTCCTTCTGGTCATGTATGTGAAGTCCTCTCTATGGGACAGGGAGCAGCTACCTACTGCATGAAAAGATTAGCTCAATGAGTGCTGGAGGAGGCTACCAGAGAAGATAAAGAAAGTGCCAAGTGTAGCACTCCATGGTTTGTTGACCATCCTGCAGAAGTTGGAAGTTCAGTATAAGAGTGAAAATGAATTGACCCAGTGCATTCAGTAACTAGAGACAAGTCCCTAGCTTCAGCACTCAAGGCTGAGGGCCAGCTAATGGAGCTGATGGTCATGCAAGTGAAGGATTTCTCCCAACTGAAGAGGGAACAGACAGGCCACAGAAAGGAACCCACAGTATGCTCTCTAACTCAAAGCTTTCACTGTATCCCGCTGAGATCAGAGCCATGAGAAGGAGAATGAGAGCAGAAGTGAGGAAGAGAATTGGGAACTCCAGCTATTGTTTAAAAAAAATTACTATTGATCGGAGAAATGCAAATTAAAACAACTCTGAGGTAACACTTATCAGAGTGGCTAATATGACAAAAATGGAAAATGTTGGTTTACTAATGGCTCCATCTGCTAGAAGAGAGGCATATGCAACAGAACTTCAGCAGCATTAATCTGTTAACAAGGGATAGATGCATCAGGGAATAAGGGTCTCTGGCTGGCCTGTGAGAGAGCTTTGGGGGAAGGGCAGAGAACATCTTCATCTACATTGATTCCTAGACTGTGGTCATGGTTTTGACCAAGTGGTCTGAGGCCTGAAGGGCACAGGACTAGACAATCAAAGCCTTTCCCCTTTGGGGTCAGAACCAGTGGAATTTTGCTCTTTCCTTCCATTGCATACAGTTGTTTGTGGGGCATTTCAGCACCCATCAGATATATCATAGACTAAACAACCATGTTGGAGCCATCACAAGAACAGCAGAAGCAGGGAATGGGTTTTACTGCCAATATGGACATTGGGATGGTGGTGCCATGTTGTGTTGGGCATAGGACCATATGATTCCCCCTGACTAAGGATAAGGGAGCTATTCTTGCTCAAGTGGGGTCCTTGTGCCATTTGGAGTGTCCACCAAACCCATTGGGTTATCAACCTGTCCTTAATTGGCAAAATGGCATTCTCCCATCTCAGGACAAGAGGTTTGTTCCTGCTAACCAACAGCTGCTTCATTATGCTTCTGTTAGCCCATGTCAGGTGTCCAATCTCCCGAATCCCTATCTGTGACAAATCATTGATACTCTAGGATGGGAAAGGACTCTCCATTCTAGGGATTTCTGGGATGCAGTCTCTAGGAAGATTTCCCTATAAATATGGACTGTTTTTAGACATGGTTCTGGCTGACCCTTTGCTTCCTTCCTCCTTCCCCAGCAGAGAGTCGTCTTGGCCTCAAGGACCTCATTCACTCACACGGCTCTGCACTCCCTGTAAAAATAGCACACCTCTGGGGCAGCTACGTAGCGCAGTGAATAGAGCATCGGCTCTGGAGGACCTGAGTTCAAATCTGGCCTCAGACACATAAAAACTCACTAGCTGTGTGACTCTGGGCAAGTCATCTAACCCCAATTACCTCACTAAAAAAGAAAGAAAGAAAGAAAAATATCGCACATCCCTCTTAGGGGGATTCTCTTCCTCTTGGAAGGAACAACTCCTTCCCAGAAAGGACTTGAGGACCAAGCATGACATTGGCTGGAGGTATCTTACTTTCTAATAGCACAGGGGAAGTGAAATTTTTGCTATATATCCATAGTGAATGTGATTTACTTAGAAGAAAGGGGAGCCTCTAGCTGATTCAGTGGTAATTCTGAGACTCTCAATGGGGGTGAGGGAAAGTCTTTAGCCCTTGTGGAAGAAGGGGGCACCCTCTTCAAAGAAGCCTGTAAGGGGACAAAGATTTTGTATTATTCCACTGATGTGGCTCTCAGGGAGAGTCAGTTTTTATTGGGTGATCCAGGAAACTCTGCATGGGTGGTGGTAGTGGGAGAGCCTTGATATTCACTTAGATCCTGGGTCAGGTTGCATGCGAGGGGTCACTTTACTACAGATGACCCTGATACATGATAAAGAATTGTACACTGTGCCAGAAATCAACTGTGCCGTGGCCCTGATGTTCCTGGTACTACTCCTACTCATTGTTATCACCTTATATCAGGAGAATAATCTGTGACTTCTGAAAGTATCATCATCTGTGCCCCATCCCTGATTTTCCTGGTGCTGCTCCAGCTCATTGTCACCAGCTTGCACTAGGTGATTCACTGTAGACTGCAAAGATTTGGCATTCCCCACCACACGAACTAGAAAATCATTGAAATCTGAGCCTTGATCTTTCCAAAAAGCCTAGGATTTCTGGCTTTTGTTTTGCTCCACAATGAAAAAAAAAAAACCACTTTATTTGTTCTTTTTTTTTTCTCTGTGGTGACTCTTGGCAGCATTTGGGGGAGGTGAGGGGTGAGGTATGTGGAGGGAGGAGGTGGTGTCTGTACCTTTTTCTTTTTCCTTTTCTCTCAGTACTGCTTATGACAGGAGGATTGTCCAGTAAAAGCCCTGGAAACATTTACATGATGGAAGATCTGGAGCTCCTTAGGACTTTGCCACCATGAGATAGGACATGGTATGTGGTAGCACCATTATCTACCAGGGATTCCCACCTCCTCTCCTCAACATAGGTTAGGAAAAAGGGGGAAAATCAGTCCTAGATTGGCCTAGAGGTGGGGCAAGGTTCAAGGTTTGCTTCCCTCGATGAAGTTTACTGGTAACCCCTGGCTGTGTTGATGTGACTTTCTGGTAGTTCCTACCCAGGTTAGGTGTGGCCCCTCCAACTGGGTGGATGACTGAAGACCACACAGAGTCACCACACTCTGCCCTGTGGACCTGGTTAAGTTTCTAACTGGAGATAAGGGAGCTATATCTTTAAGAGCTAAGACAGCGATACTAATTGTTCATCCTTTGTTCTCAAAAAGGACCAATGACATCACATTCTTGACTTGCCCATGAATTGGATTTAAGTGAGGCAGAGTTGCACAAAGTCATCAGCCTCACTCTTTCTGGGGAGTCATTGAAGTCCAGTGGCAAGACAAAAGTCAGGACAACTGGTGACAGTCCAGGATGCAGTGGATGACCTTGGCTATTTCATGTCTGACCAAGTTCCAAGCATTCCACAGTGCCTACTTCAGCCATCTTCTTGGCCATTGGAACACATTGTTCTCATCTGTGCATTCCACTTGAAGTCTTCACATGCTTGGGGTAGATATTCCCCTAACTCACTCATGGGTTTGAGGCCTGCCAGTTACATGGTTTAGCCCATCTTTGGAGAGGGTTTATTGGGGTGTAGCTGCTGTGCATGCTACAGCTTCTTGGAGCTATAGATGAGAGTTGGGTGAAAGGTGGCCACCAAAAGTGGATGACCAGCCCTGAAAAGAGCTCTGCAAGCCCTCATACCAGATGTACTAGTCCTATTTTTATTTTTTTCCCAATTCTGTGTAAAAAATTTTAACCTACATTTTTTATCCCTGTTCTCTCCCATGTGCAGTTATGCAAAACACACTTCCATATTAGTCATGTTGTGAAAGAAAACACAGACAAAAACCCCTAGAAAAATAAAGTAGAAAAAAAAAACAGTTTGCTTCAATCTGCATACAGATTCCATCAGTTTTTTCTCTGGAGATGGGTAGTATTTTCATCACAGGTCCTTCAGAATTATTTTGGATCTTTGTGTTATTGGGAATGGCTAGGTCATTCACAGTTGATCATCACACAAAGTGGCTGTTACTGTGTACAATGTTCTAGTTCTGCTCACTTCACTTTGCATTAGTTCCTATAAGTCTTTACAGGTTTTTCTGAAAGCGTCCTGCTTATCATCTCCTTGTTGTTTATCCCTGCTATATTAGGGCTAAGAAAACCTCCTTTTCTTAACCAATTCAACTTATTAGTGCCTGTCCCTACACTGAAATGGAACTAACAAGGTGCTGGAGTCACCCAATAGGTGCTAAGCTGAGTAATGGGTGCTATGAGATAAGATCAGAGAAAATTCACCTTTGGTTGAGATGATAAGATTCATTCTCTCAGTCCTTCCACCCCCACTAACTGTCATCCTATATCTCTTCTGCCCATAATGGCTAAATTCCTTGAAAAAGCCATCTCTTCTTAATCCCTTGTGATCTGACTTCTGACCACATCATCCCACTGAAACCTCTCTCTCTCTCTCTCTAAAGTTACTAATGATCTCTTAATTGCCAAATCCAATGACCTTTTCTCAATCCTCATTCTCATTGACTTCTCTGCGGCCTTTGACACTATTAATCACTATTTCCTCCTTGATACTCTCTTCTCTCAAGGTTTTTGGGACACCATTCCCTCTTGGTTCTTGGCCTACCTATCTGACCATTCTTTCTCTGTCTCTTTTGCTGAATTCTCTTCCAGATCATGCCCTCTAACCCTAGGTGGCCTTTAGGGTTTGGTCCTGGGCACTGTTCTCTTCTCCCTCTAGATTACTTGGTGCTCTTATCAGATCCCACAAATTTAATTATCATTTCTGTGCTGATGATTCTCAAATCTACCCATCCTGCTCTAAACTCTCTGCTGAATTCCAATTTTACATTTCCAACTACCTTTCTAGACATCTTAAGCTCAACATATCCAAAATGGAACTCATCTTTTCTCTAAACCCACCTCATCTCCTACCTTCCCTATTATTGTAAAGGGCAACACCATGCTCCTAGTCCTTTAGGATCACAGCCTATGAATCACCCTGCATTTCTCACTATTTCTCTCCTCCCTCCTCTCCCCCCATCCAATCTGTTGCCAAGACGTGTTGATTTCACTTTTGCAAAATTTCTCCAACATATCCCCTTCTCTCCTCTGGCACCACCACCACTCTAGTGTAGGTCCTTATCACCTCACCCCTGGATTATTGCAATAGTCTGCTGGTGGGCCTGTCTGCCTCAAGTCTCTCCCTACTCCAATCCAACCTCCATTCAGCTACTAAAGTGATTTTCCAAAAGCAAAGTTCTGATCATGTCACTGCTCCCCCTCCCCCAACTCAGTAAACTGCAGTGTCTCTTTATTGCCTACAGGATCAAATACAAAATGCTCTGTTTGGCATTTCAACCTCTTTATTACCAACCCCCTCCTGCTTTTCCAGTCTTCTTATACCTTACTCCTCAATGTGAGTTCTTAGAACTGACCATAAACAAGACATTCCATCTCTTAACTTCAGGCATTTTTTCTGACTTTCCCCCAACACTTAGCATAGTGTCTGGCACTTAATAAATGTTTATTTATTGATTGAGGAAGTGATATTTGACTTAGGCCTTGAAAGATGGATGGGAGTTAAGTTAACAAGTTAAGTTAGGGAGAATGGGAAGGGCATTCCAGGTATAAGGAAGAGTGTGAACAAAAGTTCAAAGATAACACTATATGGTTATCAAATCACTTCTAGTAATGGTTATCTACAATTTATCTGGAAGCATGACTCTCTGTCTCTCTGTCTCTGTCTCTGTCTCTCTCTGTCTCTCTTTCTTTCCCTCTCTCTCTCCCTCCTCCTCCACCTCCTTCTTCTCTTCATCTCTCTCTGACTCAATGTACACTCTTGCTCTCTCTTCTCTATTTTGATCTTTGAATTTCTGTCTCTCCCTCCCTCCTCCCTCTCTTCTCTCTTTTGCTTGCATGCTCTCTCTTTTTCCTCTTTCTCTCTTTCTGTCTCTCTCTTTCATGTGTGCTCTCTCTTTCATTACCACCCCCCCATCTCTCTCTGTGTCTCTCTCTGTCTGTTCCATTTACATTTCTTTTTCATTTTTTAACAAGTTGAGAATGGTAGCTGTAAGTAACCTTAGAACTGTTCTTGAGAAATTTTTATTTTTCTCTTATTAATTTCTTATCATTCAAAAAAAAGCAGCGGTGTTGTAATAGCATGCTCTCTCTCTCTCTCTCTCTCTCTCTCTCTCTCTCT
>NW_020954585.1:24929342-24945054 GCF_900497805.2 Vombatus ursinus
TCAATATGCTTAATCCCTCTCAATCTACATAGGTAAGCAGCTAATAGGACTCCAAAGAATTTCTTCCATGGGAACCCATTTGCTAATGCTTTTGCCTTTAAATATAAGGTGGGTTAATCAGGGAACCCAAAGTTGATTAAATCATGTCCCCAGGTCTCCTACAAGCACTCAAGTTACTAAATATATGTTGGGTGTAGGGAAGCTTTTTTCTACATGACTCTGAAAACTGACATCTTCGGTGAACAACAGCTAATCCAGCTTAGTTGGAGTGTAGAGTCATACCTAAAAATAGTCACCTACTTTGCCCAAGAGTAGATGCAGTCTTGTCTAATGTGGGCAGTTTGGAGGACTTCTGAAAATTCTTGCTGGGTCTTCCATTAGATTTCAAAGGGGATAGGTAATATGGTGACTGCTATACCTTAGATTTCACAAGATTTCTATCTCTACTTATATATGTTTTTTAGCCATGTACACTTTTTACTTATTTATCCTTATTATGGAATGCAAAATCCTCGAGGCAAGTACTATATTTCTGTCTTTGTAAATTAAGAGTCTTACAGATCTTATTTGCCTAATAAATACTTGTTGGATTGGATCCTAATGATTTTAGTTGAATAATTTCCCTAACCAGTCTTTCTCATTTGTCTAAGAATAATGGTTGCGTTAGATCTAATTGGCTACATAGTATAGCCATCCTGCTTCTCTTGTTAAAACAATGTCACAGAACCTCAAATTATATCCTTTTTGGAGAGAAAGGAGAAAATCATTATGTGGATATGCATCTGCCACTGATGAGGTAGGGAGAATATACCTCCCTAAAATCAGGGTCCCCTCCCTTTTCATTTTACTTCTTTTCAAGGCCTATGGATCTCTCTCCTTTCAATTATGAAAGGTCATAGGCAAGAAAGTACCTTCAAAAATACCTTCAGGGAAGGGAAGAAAAGCACCCCTTGTGGGGTTCTTGTGGAACAAAACTCAATCCATAGATTGGACATGGCCAGACTGGATCAGTAATTCCTTTCTAGTTCCTTGATGTTATATATTTGACTCTGTTGTCTACAGAAGTTTTGTAAATAGTCATCTATCCCTTTTAGTGAGACCACTGAATGCCAAAAGGCTGAGGAAGGATGAATACAAAAAAAAGGGCTAGAAGGGAAGAAACTGGAAGTGATCTATGTATGAATCACCAATGCTAAATAGTCCATGGAAGCACAGGGTTGCCCACTGAGAACTTTGTGTCCTAATAGATTAGAACGTTGGACTGGGAACAAAAAACATTTAACCTCTTGTGGCTTTTGGCAGCAGACCAAAGATGGAGGACAGGGCAGAGCCAAAAGTCAATGGGTACTTAACTCTTCATGTAACATTTATTAAATTTCCATGCATACATGGCACTTTGCTTGAAAGGCAGATTAAAAGCCTTTTGGCATAAGGGTTTACAATCTAAAACAAATAGCAAGTCCCAAGTATTCAAACTAAGATACATACGTATGATTCAACATGCAGAGTAAGGACAGACCAGCAGGATAACAAGCAAGTAAAAGCAGCAAGGTCACTAAACAGATAGGGTCATCTCTCCACACCCCTTTTTATGATAGATAGATCTGGTGTTTGTGGCTGTGTGTATGATTGCCTATTTCAAAGGAATTTAAGGTAGAGGAGACCTTTACTTCATTTTTTTTTTTAGGAAAATTTGTTTTAGGAAAATTTCAAGTAGGAAAGGAAATTTAAAGAAATCCTTAAGGGAGGGAGGAATAAATGGTTGGTATTTTAGGAACAGGAATTAAAGGAAAATAAGAAAAGGTGAGGGGTAAAAATGGGAAGATGTAATCCAATCTAGAAGAACCATAGACTTTTTCAACTTTTCAAGTAGGATGGATAATTTTTTCAGGTAGTATGTGTTAACAAAAAATTATCAATTAGAACACATTGTACAAGGTGCTTATTCTTCAGGAAAGAGATAATTTCCACAAATAAATTCCACAGCTGCCACTCTACCTTATTATGTACCTTATTATGTAATGCAAAATACAAATCAGAAATCAGGTTTTTCCTTTTTTTTTCTGTTTTCTCCTCTTTTGAATCTCTGCCTTGTTAGGACAGAGTATTCTATGTGATTCTATGTACCTTTTGGCAACAGACTCACAAATCACTTCCAATAACGTAGTTAACCACCACATATCTGGAAGCATCACACACACACACACATACACACTCACTCTCTCCCCCTCTCTGTTTCTCTTTGTCTCTGTCTCTCTCTGTGTCTCTCTCTCTCTCCATTTCTCTCTCTCTCTCTCTCTTACTTTCTCTTTTCCCCTCTTTCTCCCTCTTCCCCCATCACCATTTCCGTTTCTTTTACATTTGAACAAGTGGAGAATGATAACTCTAAGCAGCCTTAGAACTGTTGATAAGAAATTTTACTTTCCTCTTACTAATTTCCTATCATTCAAAGCAGCTGTGGTGTTAAGAACCCCCTCCCTGAAATATTCAGACTTTCTACCTAGCAATGTACTTAAACCCTCTCAGAATAAATAGGTAAGCAGCTAATAGGACTCCAAAGAGTTTCTTCCATGGGAACCCATTTGCTAATGCCTTTGCCTTTAAATTTAAGGTGGGTTAATAAAGGAATCTGAAATTGAGTAAAGTATGTCCCCAGTGCTTACACAAGCACTCAATGTACTAAATATATATTGAGTACAGGATAGCCTTTCCCCCATCTTTTTTTTGAATAAATTTTTATTATCTTTTGTTTTCATACCACCAAAATTTCTGAGCTACCCTCTCCTCCCCTCCTCCTAAATAGCCGTCCATTATAAGAAATTATATACACACACACACACACACATATATATATATATATATATATATATATATATAATATGTGGTTTTTTTGGGGGGGGCTAGGCAATAGAGTTAAGTGACTTGCCCAGGGTCACACAGTTAGTGTCAAGTGTCTGAGGGCAGATTTGAGCTCGGGTCCTCCTGACTCCAGGGCTGGTGCTCTATCCACTGCACCACGTAGCTGGCCCAAGAAGTAATATTATTAAAAGAAAAAAAAGAAGAAAAAGAAGAAAGATAAGTAAAATCTATCAATATGTAAAAAAAAAAATTTAAAAATATATGCAATGTTCTATTCCTCTGGACTTCCCACTTCTGCAAAGGATAAGGGGGTGTCTCTTCTATCTCTTCTTTGGGGTTATGCTTGCCCTTTGCAATTTTGTAATATTCACTCTTGACTGTTTTGTGGTCATTGTTCTTTCCATTTAAATGATTGGGCAGCCTTTAGTTCCATTCACATAAACTGCACAAGACGTGAAGGACTCACAGAAGTCATAAAAAGATGAAGAACCATATACTATACTATACTCATGAAACCCTTCAGCTCCCTCCACCTTCCAGCTCCTAACCTTAGCTCAGAAAATCCAGGAAACCAAGGCAGATATAGAAAGAGCTATTTTGTTATTTCATTTTATAGACCAAGAAGAGGGTGGCTTCTCTAATAAGAGTTTATCTTCCTAAGACTTAGTCAATTAATTGTTTTGGAGATCCTCAGAGTTTTTGAGACTCACTCATTAAGGTACAAGTGGGCATGGTGATCTCCATGCAGAGTTAAGCTAAACAAAGGTCGGTGGTCTATGAACTCATCACATTGTTTGGGAAACTCGCCAAATAGATCAGAAATGCCCTTGATCAATCTTCCTTACATATATAAAGCAAATCCCTGTGCTTAAATACGTTGAACTGGGAGACATTTTCTGGAAGTTCAGAATGCAGAAATGATACATCTTTCGTAAGTCAGGGATGGGTAGAATTACAGGATCTATAGAATTACTTAGTTACAAAGGAGAATTTTCCTCTCCTCCTGGGACAAATAAAATTTTGTAATTCTGACTCTGTTATATTCTTTAGGTATTCCATAGCTGAAAAGGTTACTTCAAATAGATAAGATTAATGAATATTATAACTCTTAGTTAATAATAATTATTATCATTAATAATTTTATTATTTTAAAGCTGGTACCCACACTTAATAATTATTAAGAAAATTATATCATTTTAAAGCTGGTATACACAGTAGAAAATTTGAATACCATAATGCCGAGAAAAGAAAAGAAAAGAAAAAGAAAGAAAGAAACATGAAGAAAGGAATCTTGAAAACAAAAACATATGAGAAATTCTAGATTGACTTAATAAGTGATTGAAGCAAAAATCAAAAGGTTAAAATGATATATGGCATCAAAGCAGCTTAAATAACCAAATAGACAATGCAATATCAACCAAACATTTTACTACAATAACCAGAGAAATAACAAATTCAGAGGTGAAAGAGAACATCTTAAAAAAGAACATGTGGAAAATTTAGGGTCATCTTTACAGGCACAAGGAAGTCCAACAAAATGAAAACACAAGTTGTAGCAAATGAGAACCAGAAAGATTGTATACTGTTAATGCAGAGCGCTCCAAAAATCTTTCAGTCATTAAAGCTTTGAAAGAAATTAAAGCTTATAAATAATTTTAAATTATATTTATTATTTTAATTATTAAAGGTTTAAAATATAATAAGCTTAAAAAAATAAGCTTAAAACTAAGCCTTTTGGGACACCCTGTCCTATAAACAGTAGAACAGTTACGTCAAGGAAAGTGACTGAAACTCTAACTTCTTTACAAAACTGAAAAGTACTGGGGCCAGGAAAGATCTATTGCTCCACTTTGGACCATGAATCACTAGCAAAATCCCTTACAGTTTCCTCTCAGGCACAAGCCTAATGACATGTTTCTTAACAGAAAGCATCAAGAGGAAAACACAAGCAACACTTCCAACAGACCAATTGCAAGCTGTTGTTGTAACTTATACAAAGTGTATAATTGACTTTATATCACTAAAACAGATCTCCAACACTTACAAGAAAACCATATGTTATTTGATGAGCAAAAACGGTTCAGCAAAAATTCCAGAGGTATAAAGAGGAACTTATTATCAATTAAATAATTATTGAATCAGCTGCCCCCAAATGCTGTAACATTTACACTGCCTTTATTGATTATCACAAAACCATTGCGCTGGTTCAGTACTCATGACTTATTCATGCTGCACATATAGGAAATAGGCTCTAATATGGTGAGAGTGTTAGAGTATTTGATGTCCATGCGCAAAACTGTTGTCAATTTAAAAATATTTTACCACCACAACAATATCAAGAACAAGTCATATAAAATGCAGAATTATTGAGGGAGATAGTTCATGCCCATTCTATTTTGCTTAGCCTTAAATCCATTATAATTTTCCTTACATAGAACCAAGTAATGCTTCCAAATAAAAGAGAAAGTAGAACTCAAAGAACTTATTAATCACTTGATATACATGGATGACATGATGCTATATAGTCCCACACTGAAAAACACATTGAACAATGCCTCCTTCTCATGGAATATTTCTCTAATGATACCAAAATATCATTTGGACACACTAAAAATAAAATTCTTAGTGTACAGCAAAGAATGATAAAGACTGAAGGTATTGGTCTTGAATCTGCAGGGCACGTTAAACCAATAGATGAAAATATATCTACAAGTAGAGCATAACGATATTAAAGAGGAAGCTATGGCCAACTATGTTATGAGACTTACTGGCATCCTGAAATCAAAGTTGAATGGGAAGAACATATTTAAAGCAATGCCAGTCCTAGTGTGCTCTTTTGGAGCTGCAAAATGGAGCATAACAGATTTGGAAAGAAGTCTGACAAACCCATATAATATCAATGAAAAACTGGTCCATCACCCTAACACAGATATAGAAAGATTTACATTTTACCAAAATAGAGGAAGATGATTGATTAAACATTCTTAGACCACATGACATAAAAGTCAGAAACCTACAGAAATACTTTTGGAATAAGCAGGTGTCATTTCATTGACAAAAAAATCATATTGTTAACAGGCACACACCACTGGATTTGTAGAATGTAACTAGACATGTATTACTTCTGGGTGGAATCTATGAAATGGTTAATATCCAAGAAAGCAGTCAGAAGTCCCTTTATGGACAACATCTCCATGAACTCTGCCAACAATATGCAGACAAAGAAGCATTGAATAAATGGCTAAATTGTGCAGATTTGTTTGTATAAATGGAAGACTTTATGATGGCTATTCAGGACCACTTTATAAAAGGGTTATGCTTGTGGACCCTGCACTTAGTGGTCAATGCGAATTATATAAAGAAACAGAAACTGTGGAACATGTCACTGCAAGCTGCAAAAATTGAGCTCTTACAGAATACCTAACAAGATATGATCTAGGCTAAGACAGAATTACATACCTGTAGCTCACTGTCTTTCACATACTCACTGACAACAAATCCCCCATACTACAACTACAGACTTCAAAATAATCCTGGAGAGCTCAACCAATAAAGTTGTACTGGATGTTCTGATTTTCACAGACAGGGGTTTGGGTTCTGCAGATTGGTGAGTTCCCCCAGATTATCTTTGGGGCTGTGCTGCCTTAGTACTCATGGACTTAGAGAGCCAGATATTGGGTTCAGGTCAGGAACCCTTATATCCTGTGTGATGAACAAAAACAGTACCTGGAAAGAAACTCAACGAGGTAGGTGGAACAGTGGACTAGAATCAGGAACACTTGAGTTCAGATATGGTATCAGACATTTCCTAATTGTGTGTCCCTGGACAAGTCACTCAACCTCTGTCTGCTTCAGTTTTCTCAGTTGTAAGATAGGGGAATCATAATAGTACCCGCCTCCCAGGGCTGTTATGAGCATCAAATGAGATAACTTGCTTAGCATAGTGCCTAGTACGTAGTAGGCGCTTAATAAATGCTTGTTTCCTTTCCTTTTCTTCCCTTCTATTTACAAAAAACAGTCATTCCCATTCTTCACTTTTACTTTGTAAAAGATCTGTGACTTCACTGGTTTGAATGACCAATGACTCAGAAAATGGTCCTTTCACAAGGATTGTGGGGCCAAGAAAGTTCGTTACCTGATAATCAGTGTTTTAGTCTGAAGCTAGTTAAGCCTGTTTTTAGGACAACAGATAGATTCACAGTTTGTCTCTCTTTTTTGATCATGGCACAGTATGTTTGCTATGAGAAATCAGAACAACGTTGAGCATTTAAGTTGGCAACACTAATCACTCCAGCTCTCACTGATTGGCCGACAATGGGTCCTAGGTCAAGCCCACTTGGTTATTGTTTGCCCCCCCCATTAGTTCAGCGTGAATATAAATAAACCCTGAGGGTCTTCCCTTCCGAGACTGATTTTTTTTTGAGGTAAAAGGACACTCTCTGTCTCATTTTTTTTTTTTTTTTACCTAGCCTTAATAACTGAATGGGCATTGCCTCAGTCAAACTGAGACCTGTTAAAGACTTTTTAGCTTAAAAAGGCCAAAGTCTCCCACTGCATCCAGGGCCATCTCCAGTCGTCCTGATCTCTATCTTACCACTGGACTCAGATGGCTTTGGAGGAGAAAGTGAGGCTGGTGACTTTGCACAGCTCTCCCTCATTTAAATCCAATTCACCTGCAAGTCATGGCATCTTTTCCCTCTTGTCATGGTCCTCTTCAAGAATGAAGGTGATGGGACAGCTAGGCGGCACAGTAAATAGAGCTCTGGAGGACCTGAGTTCAAATCCAGCCTCAGACACTTAACACTAGCATGTGACCCTGGGCAAATCACTTAACGCTGATCACCTCACCAAAAAGCAAAAAAAAAAAAAACAAAAAACCACAACAAAAAAATGAAGAGGAAACAACAACAATAACTATGGGAGAGTAGAGACTCAAGCATGGGATTTCTCTTCAGTAAGAGCGACCATTTTGTTGACTTCTTTTCAAGTTCAAGGTCTGATATGTTTTGTTTATTTTGCAAACATTAAACTTATCAGCTTGGTGTAACTGGAAAGCTAACTATCCTCAAAGCCAGGAAAGACCTAATTTTGATTCCTGCCCCTGAGGCATAGGCTGTATGAGACTGGGCAAATTCCTTAACCTCTCAGTGCCTCAGGCAAATCTCCACTATAGGTGGAGAAGATAGAAGGAGTTGCCTCACTTGAGGGTCCTCTATTCTAATGAAAGCCCTGGTACGACCTGTTAGGGCTTGTGCCCCACTTGCTGTGGCTTCCAAGTGCCCCCACACCACAGGGAGGCTTCAGAATTGGCCTTTAGTGAAGGCATTCTCACTCACATTACAAATAATGACTGTCACAGGAGTCTACTTTTCCCTCTTAATTTGTTCTTTAACAAAAAAGTACTCACTTTACCCACTTTTGGGGTAGAAGAAGCATGCTTTTTATAAACAAGTCAGAGAATTTGAGCGTTAAGGGTCCCAACTAAAAATGAAGGAAAAATGTTGGTTGGTTGTACAGAATGCAATTTTTGCATTAGAATTAGTCTGGTTGCTAAACTACGAATCAAGGGCAAATTCTTTTGGTGTGACTAAAGTTTCGGGTACCAAAAGAAGCAAGGGAAAAAACGGCACATTCTGACGCACATCGTCCTTGTTGTTGTTCAGTCATTTGAGTCGTGTCTGACTCTTTATGACCCTATTTGGGCTTTTATTGGCAAAGATACTGGACTGGTTTGCCATTTCCTTCTCCAGCTCATTTTAAAAATGAGGAAACTGAGGTAAACAGGGTTAGGAGATTTGCCCAGGGTCACACAGCTAGTAAATGTCTGAGGCTGGATTTGAACTCTGGTTCTCCTGACTCTAGGGCTGGTGCTCTACCCACTGCATGAAGATCACTAAATATGTTGAGAATGATGTATTTGAAAAAAAAATCCATATGATGACATTGTCTGGAGGGAAGTGTGCATCTCCCACCCTCAACCTGAAAATAAGCATTAATGAAATGAGCCACATAGGGAAATGCTTCTATGAATCCTGAGGCAAGAGGTATTTTAGGAAGTTAGACTATCAATTTCTGCTGACAAAATTCTGCTGATGTTGGCGATAGTGAACCATGGTCCTGCCAGAGAAGTAAATGCAGTATTTAAAAGTTTTTACATAGGAGACCTGCCAATGCACAAGACCTATAAAACATGAGACTGCTTCAAGTCCAGCCCAGATGCTGATCCTGCATCTGAATTACCCAACTCTTGCTTTCTCCCTGCATGCTGCTTCCTTTTACAAGAGAAAATAATCAGTGAACTAACACCTGACCTGGTGGCTGTTTGAAGCCTTAATTTATAGAGCAAAAGAAGGAAAAATTCTCTCATCTCCCATTAGAGAGGAAGAAGAAAAAGCATCATGTAACTTCTCTGCCATTTTGTGGGATCATCCTCCAGTAACCAGGGAAGTTTCTTGACTATATTAACTACCCCAAATACCATTCTCTCTGACTTTATTAATTTTTCCACAATTTGTCAGCAGGACTAGAACAGTGGGTGCGGTTTTTGCACATAAGCCATTTTAATTATGTCAGGCTAGGAATTTTCATTTAGACTTCTTATTCAGAGAAGGGGACAAAAAATGGAGTACTATCTTCCCTCTGTTAATTCTTTCCTTTTTATCTTGTTTGTATATAGCTTGTTTGTTTATATTTGTTCATCATCTCCTCCATTATATTATGAACTCTTTGAGGACAGGGACAATCTTACGCTTCTTTTTGTATCCCTAGCACTTTTAGCGTAGTGCCTCGCACATAGTAGGCACTTAACAATGTTTAATGATTGATTGAGATCACATACAGCGACTGGCAGTTTTTCCAGTCAAAAGTCCTCAAGTGAGGGGATTCTCCTTCACAGTACTCAGCATTTCTTCAACCAGTTTTTAAAATGTAGGTTTTTCCATTTTCCCTTAATCTGGCAGAATATGGAGGTCATGATTTATAGCAATGGTGTCTACCACAAGGAAATCTTCCCCAGTGATGAAGGACTGAGCTCAGTTGTGAAGGATCAGATATCCTTCTGATGCCAAATTTGGAAAAAAAAAACCACACATCTCCCTGCCACTCAGATGTACTCTGTGTGAACAGAACCTGAGAGTAGATTTCACAAGAATTTCAGGGAAATATAGCTGCACCACAAAGTCTTTGGATTCAGTATCCTCCTGGGGAATACAGTGACCAGAGTCATTTGACAAGATTTAGGAAGAAAGGAGGAAATACCAGCCCATCATTTCTGAGTTAAGTTTCTGAGAGTCTCACCTGCTGTTTACTTCATTACTTTTTCACACACTCTACTATGACTTGCCTAACCCTTTCTAGGGAGGTAGAGGTCCTGGTTGGTGGACCAGGAAACACTGAAAGGATGATAGTACTGGGTGATTCTTGGTATTGACCCTGGCACTACAATAGGTTGCATGCAGTAGGATAATGCTATCTAACTACAGATGACCCTGACCTGTGATGAGGACTGATAACTGTGATGGAAGTGTTTATTTTTGGTGAAGAATGAGATCCTTAGCTGAGAGGGTAAGGGGTACCCATACATTAGAAGCTTGAAGAGAGAAGGGATTATTTAGAATAACTATTTGGTTGAGTGGGATAGAGAGTCCATTAGGGAGGAGCAGAAGGTTGCCTTGCTGATGTGAAGGCCCCAGTGGAGAATTCTTTCAGGGAATTAGGGACCAGGCATGAGTCTTGATGAAGTAAATGCTCAGTTGTGAATTCTATGAGCAAGGAAAGAATCATCTCAGAGATTTGGAGCCTAGTTATGAAGGAGTTGTGGGAAAGGAGGTAAAGGAGAGCAAGCGGACATTGATAACTGGTACCATTTGAGTTGACTTCTAGGCAAAACTCCTAGCCAGCATTGGCTTTATTTCTGAGCACACTTGAAGTCAGTCCAAGGTGACCCAGGGAGCTATGGCCCAATTGCAAATGTCATCCTTCCTCTGTAGGATCTCAAAATAGCTAAGATAGATCTGAAATGCTGTAATAAACAAACAAAAAATACCTTTTGGTTTATATTGGGGCTCACTCAGTCTGCTTCAGTCCCAGATCACTGACAAGGTCAATTGTGAAGCTATCCCAGCTTCCTCCAATAACCTGAGGCCAGGCTAAAATTTATCCAGGCATTCCTCCATCAAAAGATGTCACAGTCCTCTGTGAGAAGAGAGTACAATACAAAGTCCCATGTATTACTGGTTACTATGTTGTCACTTTCCCTGTGGCACCATAAAATACCAAATGCTCTCCTGTACTTTATGTTAAATAGTGCCAGACTACTACTGAGCAACAATTTTTTAAAATTTTTTTAGGCAATTGGGGTTAAGTGACTTGCCCAGGGTCATACAGCTAGTAAATGTCAAGTGTTTGGTTTGAGGTCAGATTGGAACTCAGGTCCTCCTGACTTCAGGGCCAGTGCTCTATCCACTGCGCCACCTAGCTGCCCCCGAGCAACCATTTTTTTTAGCTGTTTCTTCATTCCTTTAAAAAAAAGAGAGACAAAAGAAAAAGATGTTCTTTTACTGCTATATAAATATGCCTATGTGTGTGTTATATACTTTTATTTTTTAAAAAATGAACTTTCCATTTACTTTGGAAGATAGAGCTGCAGCTAATCAGAATGGTGGGTCTGAAAAAACTCAGATGATTTTGTTTTACTTTTATGCTTTGATGGATTTGTAGTTTTCATCTGTCCTTATCTTTCCACTAATGCAGGTTGCATGAGACCTGGGCTTGCCATCTTGTCCTGTGCACTTCTTATTAATGTCTTTGTGTAAATCTTCCATAAAAGATCCACCTAATGTACTGGAGGCCTTCATCTGATTCATTTAACACCTCTGTGGGACCATGAAATTGAAAAGCTTATGCAGAGAATATGAGTGTAATGATTGCATGCCAAGAAATTATACTCTGCTCTCTTCACCTGCTGAATTCCCATCCATCCTTTAAAGCTCAAACCAAATGCCACGTTTTCATGAAATCTTCCTTGATAACCCAGGTCAGTAACAACCTCTCCTTTCAAAACTTCCATAACCCATTTCCTTGGTAACTTTCTAATGCACTTACTATGCATTATTGTACTGTTGGTTATCTCTGTATGCTTCTTATTTTCTTTCCCTCCCCCCAAACCCACCCCAGACTGGAAATTCCATGAGAGATGGGATTATTACATCTTATCTTCTCCAGTTCTCATCATATGGTGGATACAATAAATGATCACAGAAAATTTTCATGGTGTAATGTCATAAAACTCCTGAGTAGTCTACAATCTTTTAACAAAAGTTAAACTCCTACTATGTGCCAGGCGATGTGCTAAGCATTGTCATACAAAGAAAAAAGCAAAAACAGTCTTTTTTGCCTTCAAAGAGCTTATAGTCTAACTGGGGAGACATTATAAATTAGAATATACAACATAAATACAGAGTAGTTGGAAGTTAGCCTTAGAGAGCAAGGCACTAGTGAGGGGACCAAGAATGTTTTCTTACAAAAGGTGGCACTTGAGTTGAGTCTCAAATGAAGCCAGAGATTCTAAGAGATGGAGGTTAGGAGGGAGAGCAAGCTAGGCTATGGGATGGTCAGTGCAAAAGCATAGAGATGGGAGTGTGGTGTGTGAGCAAGGAGACCAGTATGGCTGAAGAGTAGAGTGCATGGAGGGGAGTCATGAGTAAGAAAGGTAGGAGAGGACTCTGTTGTGAAGACCTGTATATGCCAGAGGACTTTGTATTTGATCCTGGAGGGTAGAGGGAATCAATGGAGTTTATTGAGTAGGAGAGTAACACGGTCAAAACTAGGCTTAGGAAAATCACTTTTGGCGATTGAGTAGAGGACAGATTGAAGTTGGGAGATACAAAGTATAATTTCTTTATGTTTTCTGATTTCGTTTATAGTGATAATGATGATGTGAAGTTCTTTCAACACTGTCAACAAGGTCATTGGATTAATATAAAACACTGAGTACCAATATTGAAATTAATGTTTGTAGCTAGTGTAATAATGGTGTGATTTGTAGCACCCTCACTCCTTTTCCAATCCTTAATCCCACCCCCACTGTTACTGAGGAAGCAGATGAGCCCTGTTCAGAACTGAGGGACATTTTGATTTTTTTTTTCTATTTGATGGATCACTGTGGCTAAGATGACTATGAGGAAGGAAGTGGCCCTGGGCTCTCAAAGGCTACGAGAATAGAAGGCAGACTTTGGCAGGATCCACCAGGCTGGGAAGGCTTTGAACCTGAGCAAAGAACAGAGTGTGTGTGTGTGTGTGTGTGTGTGTCCCAGCCTCAGAGCTAGCACTGACGGACAACCTTCTGGTACCGGGCCTTTCAATGGAAGCAAAGCCAGTCCTAGGATAGGAAAAATGGAATTTTTCATCTGATTCCTACTGAAAGCCCTTCTAGTTTGCCTTCTATGGGCATAGCATTGGAGAACAGAGAGGCTCACCTTCACACAACAGTGAAGACGTTGGAGGATGATTTTTGTGGAAAGACTTTATTGTATTTGTATATTAATCAGCAAAGATTAATCTAACATAATCATACCACATTCCAAAATAGCTTAGTTTCCTAAACATTAATGTTTCCCTATAATACAATCAAGGACTTGATAATCACCTTGTCATTTTATACACATCTTGTTTCCTTAATCAGAACCTAAGTTCTTTGAGAGAAGGAACCATTTTTGTCACGTTTTTAAAAATCTTTTGAATAGAGCACTGGTCCTGGAGTCAGGAGGACCTGAGTTCAAATCTGGCCTCAGATAGTTGATACTTACCAGCTGTGTGACCCTGGGCAAGTCACTTAACCCCAATTGCCTAGCCAAAAAAAAAAAAATCTCGCCATGGTGCCTAAACAGTGTTATGCCAATGGTATGCATTAATGTAACTTCTACCCATTCTCCCGGCATAGTGAAATGCATATAGTAAATTATTTATTTTTGTTTTTTATAAGTTTTTATTGATGAATTTTGTTTCTTACATCACTGTAATTAACCCATAAGACTAATAGCCAATTCCCCAGTAGATAAGTGGACAAGAATATGAACAGTTTCCAAAAGAATCATAAGGTGTTTATAATATAACATAACCTAACAAAGTATTCATAATAATTCATATTAGTCTTATGTATATTTATCAGTTGTTTTAGCCACCAACATTTGGATTAGCTTTTACAAAGAAATACTTACCTCAAAAAATAGTTCCATATAATCACAAATATATAAACTTATTCTACAATAAATGGGAGACATTATCCTCTTCCCTTCTTGCATCATCTCAGTCTCTGGGGAGGGGAAGGGCATAAAGTTCATAGCTTAGTTCCATTCCTATAGAGCAAAGTCCCAGTTCCAAGTACAAAACCCCCATTGGGCTCAAGTCCCAAGCACGCTGACTTCTCAGAGCTTTTATGCTGGGCTAGCTGGTTGCACCATCCTGTCTGCAATTCTGATTCTAAGGTCACCATGGTTCAAACTCCCAGGTGCTGTGGGTATGACCTCTGGCACCTGAAACTGAGGAGGACAAACAACACAGAACATAAAAAACATCATTAGTCCCATTTCTTAGTGCTAGGATGAAAGAAGGAGCAGAGGAAGGAAATTCTTTCCTTTTCAATTCACAGTGTCTGATTTGTGGGTAAAATAGGATCTTCATGGACACAGCAGATAAGAATGGCTACAAAAAGAGTAGAAAAGTGAGACCAGCTCAGTCTCATTAAAGATGCAGGCAGCCAATCAAAGGACACTCATACTTCCATGTTAGTCACAGCTGTGAAAGAAGAAATAGACCAAAAGGAAAAAAAAAACACAAAAAAGAATAAAGTAAGTGAAAAAAGTATCCTTTTATCTGCATTCAGAGTCCATCAGTTCTTTATCTGGATGTAGATAGCATTTTCTCTTGTGAGTCCTTTATACTTGTTTTGGATCATTGTGTTGCTGAAAAGAGCTGAGTCATTTATAGTTGATCATCACACAATGCTGCTGGTACTGTGTACAATGTTTTCCTGGTTCTGCTCATTTCACTTTGCATCAGTTCATACAAGCCTTTCTAGGTTTTTCTAAAATCTGCCTGTTCATTGTTTCTTATTGCACAACAGTATTCCATTACATTCATATGCCATAGTTTGTTCAGCTGTTCCCTAATTGATGGGGAATTTCCTCAGTTTCCAATATTTTGCCATCATGAAAAGGGCATCTATAAATATTTTAGCACATGTAAGTCCTTTTCCTTTTTTTATGATCTCTTTGGGATACAGATGTAGTAGTGGTATTGCTGGATCAAAGGGCATACACAGTTTGGTTGCCCTTTGGACATAGTTCCAAATTGCTCTCCACAATGGTTGAATCAGTTCACAACTCCAACAGTCCCTTGGTGTTCCAATTTTCCCACATCCTCTCCAACATTTATCATTTTCATTTTTTGTCATATTGGCCAATCTAATAGGTATAAGGTGGTACCTCAGAGTTGTTTTAATTTGCATTTCTCTAGTCAGAAGTGATTTAGAACACTTCTTCATATGCCTATAGATAGCTTTGATTTCTTCATCTGAAAACTGCCTGTTTATATCCTTTGACAATTTATTAATTGGGGAATGGCTTGTAGTCTTATAAATTCAGTTCTTTACATATTTGAGAAATGAGGCCTTTATCAGGGACACTTGCTGTAAAGATTGTTTCCCAGGGGCAGCTAGGTGGCACAGTGGATAGAGCACCAGCACTGAAGTCAGGAGGACCTGAGTTCAAATCTGGCCTCAGACACTTGACACATTAGCTGTGTGACCCTGGGCAAGTCACTTAACCCCATTGCGTAGCCAAAAAAAACAAAACAA
>NW_020954585.1:24945092-24950534 GCF_900497805.2 Vombatus ursinus
AAGATTGTTTCCCAGATTTCTGCTTTCCTTCTAATATTGGTTTTGTTTGTGCAAAAGCTTTTTAATTTAATATAATCAAAATCATCTATTTTACATTTCATAATGTTCTCTATCTCTTGTTTGGTCATAAACCTGTAACTCACTTAACTTCTTTACGAATTTAGATGCTATGGGGCAGCTAAGTGGCGCAGTGGATAGAGCACCAGCACTGAAATCAGGAGGACCTGAGTTCAAATATGGCCTCAGACCAAACACTTGACACATACTAGTTGTGTGACCCTGGGCAAGTCACTTCACCCCAATTGCCTAAAAATAAAAAAAAATTGAAAAAAAAAAGAATTTAGATGTATGCCACTTAGTGCATATATGTTTAGTATTGATACTACTTCGTTGTCTATGGTACTTTTTAGCAAGGTGTAGTTTACTTCCTTATCTTTTTAAATTAGGTCTATTTTTGCTTTTGTTTTGTCTGAGATCAGGATTGCTAACCCTGCTTTTTTTTTTTTACTTCAGCAGAAGCACAATAGATTCTGTTCCAGCCCCTTACCTTTACTCTGTGTATGTCTCTGTGCTTTAAGTGTGTTCCTTGTAAGCAACATATTGTAAGATTCTGGTTTTTGATCCACTCTGCTATCTGCTTTTGTTTTATGGGAGAGTCCATCCCACTCACATTCACAGATATGATACTAATTGTGTATTTCCCTCTATCATATTTTTCCTCCTATTCATCCTCTCTCTCCTTTCACCCTTTCCCTCCTCACCAATGTTTTGTTTGTCTACCACCTCCCCTGATCTGCCCTTCCTCCTGTCAGTTCCTCCCCCCCCACCCCCACTTTACTTAATCTTCTCCCCTCCTACTTCCCTGTCAGGTAAGACAGACTTCTATATTCAACTGATTGTGTATATTATTCTTTTTTTGATCCAATACTAATCAGAGGAAGGTTCAAGTGATGCTCATTGCCCACCCTCCCTTTTTTCCCCTCCACTGTAATAGGTTTCTTTCACTTCTTCATGTAAAATAATTTACCCCATTCTACCTCTCCCTTTCTTCTGCACCCAGTGTACTCCTCTTTCTCATGCCAGAGTTTTTTTTTATGTCATTCTTTCAAATTCACCTTATACCTGTACCCTCTGTCTATGTATATTTCTTTCTAGCTGTACTATTAGTGGTACAATTTTTAAGAATTACAAGTATCATCTTTCCATGTAAGGATGTAAACAGTTCAGTTCCATTGAATCCTTTGTGTTTTCTTTTCCTTTTTTCCCCTTTTAGGTTTCTCTTAGGTCTTGATGTTGGAGATCAAATCTTTGTTCAATTCTGATCTTCTTATGAAAGCTTGAAAATTTTCTGTTTCATTGAATGACCATTTTCCTCCTTGAAATATTATGCTTAATTTCACTGGGTAGGAGATTCTTGGTTGTAGTCCTAGCTCCTTTGCCTTCTGAAATATCATGTTCCATGACCTCTGATCTTTAATGTTGCAGTTGCTAGATCCTGTGTACTCCTGATTGTGGCTCCCCTTCCCGATATTTGAATTGTTTCTTTCTGGCCACTTGCAGTATTTTTTCCTTGACCTAATAGTTCCAAAATTTGGCTATAATGTTCCTTGGAGGTTTTATTTTGGGATCTCTTCCCTGAAGTGATTGGTGGATTCTCTCAATGCGTATTCTGTTGTCTGGTTCCAGGATATCAAGGCAGTTTTCCTTGATAATTTCTTGAAAGATGCTGTTCAGGTCCTCCTTTTGACTATGGCTTTCAGGTAGCCAAATGATTCTGATATTGTCTCTCCTGGATCTATTTTCCAGGTCAGATTTTTTCCAACAAGGTATTTTACATTTTCTTCTATTTTTTCTTTCCATTGAATGTTTGATTGATTCTTGATGTCTCACATAGCCATTTGCTCCCACTTGCCCAATTCTAACTTTTAAGGAGTTGTTTTCCTCGATTATCTTTTGTACTTCCCTTTTCATTTGGCCAATTGTGCTTTTTTCTTTTTCTTTTCTTTTTTTTTTGAGGCAACTTAGGTTAAGTGACTTGCCCAGAGTCACACAGCTAGTGAGTGTTATGTGTCTGAGGCCGGATTTGAACTCAGGTCCTCCTGACTCCACGGCCAGTGCTCTATCCACTGTGCCATCTAGCTGCCCCCAATTGTGTTTTTTAAAGAGTTGTTCTCTTCAGTGGATTTTTGTATCTCCTTTTCCATTTGGCCACTTTTACTTTTTAAGCAGATTTTCCCCCCCAAAGTTACTGACTTTTTTTCATAACTCTCTCATATCATTCTCATTTCTTTTCCCAATTTTTCTTCTACCTCTCTTATATGATTTTTAAGCTTCTTTTTGAGCTCTTCCATGAATTCTTTCTGGGCTTGAGACCACTTTCTGTTTTTTCTCTGGAGTTTTGCTCATAGATATTTTGACATCATTGTCCGTTTTCAAGTTTGTGTCTTGATCTTTCCCATCACCATAACTTTATATGGTCAAATTCTTTTTTGGTTGTTTTTTGCTCATCTTTTTTGGCCCTTTTCCTTTCTTTTAAATTTGAACTCTGTTCGGGGGTGGAAGGGGCATTGTCTCAGGTTTCTTGTTCCAGGGGCTGCAGGCCCTCGCTGTTTACCTGGTGCTACACTGATGTTGCCCTGAGGCCTACAGGAGACCCTTGAGTCTTGTGCCCACTGAGGGGTGAGGCTGCAGTGGTCTGGCAGCTTGCTTGTGCTGAGTTGGGGTCCTAGTGCTAGTGTCTAGCATGTGCTGAGGCCAGTAGGGTGTTTCTGTGTTTCCCCAGGGCTACATTGAAGCACATGGCTGTCTGGCCACTAGGCTGCCTGTTTGACCAGGGCTATGCTGAAGCATGTTCTAGAGTCTTTAAAAGTTGTTTTTCTTTGCAATATTGTTGTTACTTATTATCCTGGTTCTGCTCACTTTGCTCTGTATCACGTCATATAATTCTGTCCAGATTTCCCAGAAACCTTCGTTTCTTGTGACAAAATAATATTCCATGATCATATTTACTTTTTAATGCGAGTAATCCTTTATTGATCATTGCTCTCTAACAGGCACAAAAATGCTCTTAAAAAATCTAATCTATAATTCCCATCTCAACCCTTAATGGGGAGTAAGTGTTCCCAGCAAATATGTACCATGGTTAACATGAAAACCAAGGTTGCCAAGCCATTTGTATGACAATTAGATTGAGTTATTCCTCTTTGTTACTTCTGGTTGAACTCAAAGTCAAAAGTTCCACTATCCTATAATCATCAGGCTTTTTTTTTTTCTTACAGAACATTAGGAATCACTATTTATATTAAAATAATTATCTCAGTCCTTTCACTATTCTTTAATCTTTAACCCATCCAATTTACCTTGGGTTTTGGGGTGAGGAGGAAGTTCTATTGTTAACTAAAAATGAATCTAGAGAAGAATTGAAAATAGCACATATAGGTTTCTATCTCTTCAACTCAATCTAAAATTTAAATTTATTCAATGTCATCCAAGTGGCTTGCCACATTATCTACTTGTATATCTAGTCTGAAAAAATAAACCATGAATACATATTTTTCATTCAATTGTTGTCAATTATTGATGGGAAAGTTTTATAAATCTAGCTAATAATATTAGGGCAGCTAAGTGGCACAGTGGATAGAGTGCTGGCCCCAGAGTCAGGAAGACTTGAGTTCAAATCTAGCCTTAGACACTTACTAGCTATGTGACTCTGGGCAGTCACTTAACCCTGTTTGCCTCGGTTTCCTCATCTGTAAAATCAGCTGGAGAAGGAAGTGACAAACCACTCCAGTATCTTTGCCATGAAAACCCCAAATGAGGTCATGAAGAGTTAGACACAACTTTCTGACAAAACAACAACAAATAATATTATTAATAGTTAATAATAATATTAACATTCATAACTATTTTTAATGCTTTCATACAGTAGGCAAATGGAGAAAAGACTCATGCTGACAATGCCTGAGTAGTTCTAAAAGGAGTAGAAAGTCCAGACTGTACTGGACCAAAAAGGGCCTGGGGGCACATGGGTTTTGTTTGCAGAAAGTAGCCATAGGGCACATAGATGTTTCTAGGCTGGGAGACCATTCTGTAGAGAGAGAGGGGAGTGGGCAATGGGTTATATCAGTAACAGAGGCTGCCAGATGAATGCTGACAAGTTCCAGAGCCAAGCCAGAAGTGGAAGCCAAGGGAAGACCAAAGTAAGGAAATCACATGGATTGCCAAACTGAGGGAAGGGGACACTGAAAGATAAAGGGAACAATGGCGGCTGCTAGATCCTCACAGAACCATCAAAAGCAAAGGTGACTGAAAGGTAGGAACTCTGGATGTGAACTAGGACAGGGGAATTTTTCCTTGGAAGTATGGGTACTGTGTATTTGTGATGATTGTTACTATAATTAAATGGTTCAGGGGGAAGATAATAAGGTAATAAGAATGATAATAAGATAATAAGGCAGGTAGGGGCTACCTTGTTAAAGGGGCTTGGATTCAAGTTCATCTTTTGTTCTTTACATGCCTTTAGTAAATCTGTTCTGTGTTAATGCTTTGGAAACATAATGCTTGCAGACCTTGGGGTGGGAGGAGGGGAAAGACATGAAAGACATGAGCTAGATTCTGATGTTACAAGGAGTAACATCTGATGGAAGCAGTAAATCATAGAGATTATTATTAGAGAAAAGTTTCCAAGATTGAATCTAGTCCATCTGTCAGAAGAGAAGAGCCAAAAGGCTCTATTGGCAATAGATTACACATACAGTGACTCTTAATACATTTAGTAAATTAACATATTTAGTAAGCATTAAGTAACAGTGTAAGAATCAAGAATTCATTTATTGGAACTTAAAATACTTTTTAAAAAATATTTTAAAAAATATTTTCATTGAACAGAGCTTGGAAAATCTAAGTTGGGAACTATCAGTTTATTTTAACAGTGGAAATCTCCCTTTGAAATTGGGGAGGGAGGGGTACAGAATCTCTAGTTTTCAGAGGGATAAGATCTCTGTCAAGGTAATGAAGTTCATTGCGACAAATTTGCCTAATTGATCTTTGCTATATGATGTAGAATAATCAGATAATTATTGTAACACAATTTAAATTAATCTAAAACTATTATATACAGTTAGTCATTTTAATTTATAACACCAGATGTTAAAGAATTTGAAAATATAAGGGATTGACCTACTGGATTAATCTAGCTAAAATCACAATTCTTGGTTAGTGCCCCTGTGATATCTTTGGGTGCACAATGATGCTGTCTTTCAACCAGATTATGGACTGAATGGACAGGAACATTGGTTTCAAAAATACCTTAAGTGAGACCATATGTCATTGTACTGACCACGCCGACCTTCTGCCGGCCGCGCGCCGTACCCTCTCCTCCAATAAGGAGCAGGCTACCAGAGTCATACTCACTTCCGAGTCTTCGGTCCTCAGCCGGATAAA
>NW_020954585.1:24950544-24954668 GCF_900497805.2 Vombatus ursinus
CAGTGCTACACAAAGGGACCCAGGAAGTCAGGAAGGTCACAAGATGGAGGTGTCTGGGGATTGACGTTGCATATAGGGAGGGGACTAAGCAAAGGGAACTCAGTCCTCTGTTGTCCCACTCCCACGTGGCACCGCCCCTTGCCTCAGGAGCATAAGCTCCGCTACTTCCTTGTACCAAGCTTATCTCACATAGCACTGCCCACTGCCTCAGGGCTTCTCCGTATCTAGCCCATCCCAGTTCACCACGACTCTGCCTACCACAGCCCCTGCCTCGACTTCCAAAATACCCAGATCTTACCCTACTCTTGCCACAGCGCCCAACCTGGTAGCTGCCAACATCAGACAGTCCCTCACATGTCATAATGTTGACTATCCCCTGTGGAGAGCTCAATTGTAAAAGTAACTGAAAATTTGCCTCAAAATATCAATTTTTCATTGAAATTTTTTTTGAAATTTATTCCATTCTTCCCCTGCACTGATAGCTTTTCTTCAATTAATTTTTAATTGAGTCTGTATTTAGATTGTTTTCATCATTCAGCCATAGATACTACAAAATGGGAATAGAAAACAAAATTGATCTGTAAGACCTCTGACTGACTGAAATTTTATAGCTCAGTTCACTCTTTTCCAGCTGTGCATATAACAGAGAGAAGCCATGAGAAGTAAAGGAGTAAGAGAGGAGGGAGAAGAAAGAGGGATATACTTTACACATAACCTGGAATTTAGTGTTGAAACATGAGATTGTTGTTATATTCTAGGTCAATGAGATTTCATTTCTTAATGGATTTATACCAACTTCATTTCAGTTACATTAAAAAAAAACACCCTGTTAATTGCTTATTTTTGAAAAGTGTCATATTATACATTTTTTTAAAAAAATCAACGAGTATTGATTTATATCCAATATTTAGTTCTGTGTTTGGTGCAAGAAAGTGCACATAGAAGTAGCATAAAATATGCTTCCTCCTTTCAAGGAATTACAACTTAGTTGGAAGCAAGAGCTACCCTGTGAAATAGGAAGATATTAAAAAAGAAAAGACAGAAAAAAGAGAAAAGGAAGAAAGGAAGAAAAAAGAAAGAAAGAGGAAGAGAAGGAAGGAAGGTAAGGAGGGAAGAAAGGAATGAAGGAAAAAAGGAGGGAAATAAAGGAAGGGGAAAAGAAGGAAAGAAGGAAGGAAAGAAAGAAAGAAACAAATGAAAAAAAAAGAAAGAAAAGGTTAGTAACTTAAGAGAATGTCTTGGGTCAACTAAGGAATTTAAGAAACAATGTTGCACGAAGGAAAGGACACTGAAATTGGAGTTAAGAGTCCTAGATTTAATTCCTGGGTCTGATTATTAGTAGCTACATGATCCTAGGTAAGCCACTTGATCTCCATAGGCTCTATTTTCTCAGCCATAAAATAAGATTAACAATTCTGGTACTATCTACCTCACAAGGCTCACAGAGTAACAAAATTTCGGAGTTAGAAGGAGTCTATGTGTTTACTCTACTCCAACCTATACCTAAAAATAAATCCTTTCTATTACCTGGCAGGTGGTCATCCAGTCTTTATTTGGAGACCTTGAGTGAAGGGGAAATCCTTACCTTCTGAGGCATTTTATTCTACTTTTGGTCAGCTTTGCTGGAGAGTTCTTCTTGACATCAAGCCCAAATCCACCTCTTTGAAACTTCCTCATATTGCTCCTAGTTCTATCCTCTGAGGACAAATAGAATAAATGTAATGCTTCTTCCAAGTGACAGCCTTTCTTCAAATAGTTGGCAGTTATCATGTCTACCTCCCCCACCCTGCCTCAAGTCTTTTCTTCAGTCTAAACACGACTAATTCTTTCAAACAATTCTCATATGGCATGAACCCAAGGTATCTACCATCCCCCAACCACTCTTCTAAGGATGCTGAGACAAAAAAAAAAAAAAAAAAAAACCAGTCTATGCCCTCAAGGAGTTTACATACTATTGAGGGAAACAATGCTCATGTAAGTGAATACAAGCTATATGTAAAGCAAATGCACAGCAAATGCAAAGCAAATACAAAGCACTCTCAGGGATACTAGCAGTGTTGTTCATTCTATATTTGGTGTTTGAGCTAAGTGTTATAGGAAACTGGGGATTCTTAAAGTTGGAGTCAATGTGCAATGTGTTCCAGGACTGGGAGAAATCCTGTGTAAAATGGTAGAGATGGGAGTCAGAATGTTGTATATGAGGAGCAGCAAGTAGGACATTCTGAGGAATAATGTGTAGCAATATAATCCTTAACAAAAGATAGAAGCCATGTCATGAAAGGCTTTAAATGACAAGAGAGTTTGCATTTTATCCTAGAGGCAACAGGGAGTCATTGGAACTTTTTGAGCAATGGTGTGACATGATCATATATATACTTTATATACATATACATATACTTTAGATATACCAGTTTAGTAAGGAGAAGAGGGAGATTTGGGGCAGGGAGAGCAATGGGGAGGCTATTTCAATGGTTCAGGTTAAAGGATTCATCATGAGAGTCTGAAATTGAGTCATGGCCATGTGAACGGAGGGAAAGGGACAGATGTAAGAAATATTGTGGAGGCAGAATTGATAAGACTGGGCATCTGATTTGATATGGGAGGGGCAAAAGAAATAATGAGAGATGCCTCTGAGATTGCAAGCCTGTGTTGCTGGAAGGATAGGAGTATCATCAATAGAAAGAGGAAAAAGTGGATACTGGGGGAGAAATAAGGAGTTTTCTTTTGACATGTTGGGTTTGAGATACCTACAGGACAATAAGCTGTTGTAAACATACAATAAGTAGTTGATGATGTTGTACCCGAGCTCAGGAGACAGACCTGGACTGGATCTGAGGGTCATAAATACAGAGATTCTAATTGAACCCATGTTACAGGGGACCTGATGGGATTACAGAGGGAGGACACAGATATAGAAGAGAATAAGTCTTAGGGCAGATCCTGGGGGGACATCCATGGTTAAATGGGGTATGTGAAACATGGTTGAGACAAGATCTCTGTAAGAAAACTGAGCCAGAGTGGCACGTTGGTAGGAGGAGAATCAAGAAACACAATAATATGTCACAATAATACATAGAAGAGAGAGTTTACAGGAGAGGATCAAATGCTGCAGTCAAGAAGGATGAGGGGACCAGCTAGGTGGCGCAGTGATAGAGCACTGGCCCTGGAGTCAGGAGGACCTGAGTTCAAATTCGATCTTAGACCAGACACTTGACACTTAATAGCTGTGTGACCCTGGGCAAGTCACTTAACCCTAATTGCTTCACATACACACACACATACACACAAGGATAAGAAAAGGCCATCAGAAGTAAGAACTAAAATTGCAGAGTTTAAAAATGAGTGAGAGGAAAGTCTAGGCAATGAACATAGATGGCTATTTTTAGCAGTTCGACTGTGAAGGAGAGAAGAGAATTAGGATAATAGTTTAAGGGGACAGTAGGAATAAGTGAAGAGGATTTTGTTTTCTTAAAGAATGACAGAAACCTGGGCATGTTTATAAGCAGAAGAGAAAAAGTCATTGACGACAGAGTAATTGAAAATGAGAAAGTGAAAAGGAAAGTAAGAAAGCATTTATATAATGTCTATTATGTGCCAGGCACTACGCTAAGAACTTTTTACAAATATCTCATTTAAACCTCATAACAACCCAGGGAGGTAGGTGCCATTATTACCCCCATTTTACAGTTAAGAAAACTGAGGCACACAGAGGCTAAATGACCTGCCCTTGGTCACACAACTAGTAAGTGTCTAAGGCTGGATTTGAATTCAAGCCATTATCAAGTCTCATTAGTCATCACATATTCTAGTTTGGGACCAGTCTTTTACTTGGGAAAAATAAATGAAAATTTCTGAGGTATAGTGACAGTGATGGTGGTAGAAGAGGAGAAGGAGGAGGAGGAAGAGGAAGAGGAATAGAGAGAGACAGACAGACAGGGACTGAGACAAAGAAACACAGAGCCAGAGGTAGAGACAGAACTAGAGAGCCACAGAGATACAGAAACAGAGAGAGACAGAGATAGAGGCAGAGATAATGAAACAGAGACAGAGGAAAGAGGAGAGAGATAGAGAAGAGAGGAAAAAGAGAAACAGAAGAGAGTGAGAGGGAACGAAAAGAAAATACA
>NW_020954585.1:24954730-24960208 GCF_900497805.2 Vombatus ursinus
AGAGAGAGAGAGAGAGAGAGAGAGAGAGAGGGAGAGAGGGAGAGAGAGAGAGAGAGAGGGAAGGGGGCGGATAGGAGGATGGGAGAGGGGAGGGAGATTTCTCGGTCGGGATTTCTTTTCAACAAGCAACAACAGGCTTTCTTAAAACCTCACCTGCCTAGTGGCATGTATTAATAACATGGATTTTCCATTTGACAGACAGAGCTACACAAGAGCCCTGTGATGGCAGGGCTCCTTCTAGGCAAACAGACTGAGCAGTCATTGCATGGACAAGCAAAGAAATCCCAAGTTGTGTTACTATGGTAACTGTCACCTTACGCAGGTCTCACAAGTGGTAATCTTATTTCCTGAAACCTTTTGCATGAATGAGCTAAAAAAAAGAAGTTGTTTTTAAACTGAAGTCAAGGAATGAGAAACCACAACTTTAGGATTTCTAGCTTACCTGCAAAAAAAAAAATTCAGTTGCAAAATTTAAATTTCTTTTGTTGTAGTGAAGAAGCTAGCTCTGTCCTGACATTGACACTGAAGTAAACATGCTCTGAGAGTTTGTTTGACAAATGATGTGGAAATATGGATGCATTTCAATGAGCGAATCACATTTAGTACCAGTCTGAAAGGCCCAAAGTCTGTCCAGACTGCAGAGCACGTCATGTTCCCTGTTTTATTTTGCAACCATTTCATTTCCTTCTAAAAAAGCATGTGTTCCTTCCAATGCCAAATAGGATATTAGAAAACTGGACTTTCATGTTATCATAGAATGAAAGCTACAACAGACTTTGAAATTACCTTCAAAGTGCCCTTGCAAATAGCTGCTCACCCTCTCACCTGGGTTAAATAATGATTCACATACAGTGAGCAAAAATATTAATTGATTTTATTCTACTTATTATTAGGACTGATTCTTGGGGAAAATAAGTGAAATGTTTAGTGCCCATAGCTTCCTTTTTTTTTCTTTTTTTACTCTTTCTTCTACTATTTCCTCTCCAACACACACACAATACCTTTGAATTCTGTCCTTTCTCTCACAATAATACCAGTTCTTCGGAAAGAATCTAATACAGCATTTATATTGTAGTAAACATTCATTAGTGTTTCCTCTCCTTGGAATATCTGCATCTGAAACTGCTTTTCTAATTATAGAATGAAATATTTTGTCCCTATTAAAAGAAATGTAAACACATGTGAGGTAGGTTAGTGGGGGTAGGGAAGATAGTTTTTGTTTATATTTTTCCAACCATAACCTACCTCCATACATCCCTTCCAACACTGTTGTCTATACTGACTGCTTCCTGACCAATGACTTCAATAGACTGGATCATGTTTCTAATCTTCCCTGAACTTTCAATTTGTCCCCTGCTCCATACAACCAGATAAAACTTTCTAAAGCATTATTTTGATTATGTCATTCCTATGTTTAATATCTTCAATATTTCCCCACTGCTTGCAGAATAAAAACCAAATCCTTACTCTGGCATTTTAGTCCCAGCATAATCTAGCCTTAACTACCTGATCTCCTTGTCCTCCTCTATTTTCATATGTTCCATCCACACTGGACTACTTACTATTTCCAAGAAACTTCTAATTTTTCATTTCCATGCCTTTTGAAAATGTTTTTTCATGTGCTCCCAAATGCTTTCCCTTCTCTTTCCACTTCCTGCCCTCCCTTCCCCTCATCTGTAAAAATCTTATCCACCCTTCAGAGTCTATCTCATCCATGGGGGTGTATGGGGTGTTCAGGGAGGACTAGCACCTCTGGTGTGAGGGCTTGCTGAACCCTTTTCAAGGCTACTCATCCACCTTTAATATCCACCTCTCAGCCACCTCTCACCTGAGGCTACAAAAAACTGTAGTGTGTGCACTGGCCACACCCTGGCAGAACTGTCTGGGCAGATGGGCTAATCCAGGTTGAGGGTAACTGACAGGCCTCAAACCCATGGCTGAGTTAAGGGGATGTCTACTCCAAGCATGTGGTGGAATGGATGGATAAGAACAATTTGTTCCAACAGCCATGAAGGATGCTAAAGCAGGCACTGTGCATCTCAGGCCATTGCTAGTCATCTTGACTTTTGTCCTGTCACTGGACTTTGATAACTCTGGAAGAGAGGGTGAGGCTGAAGACTTTGTGCAACTCTGCCTCATTTAAATTCAGTTCACTCACATGTCAAGATATCATCCCGTGATGTCACTTGTCCTCTACAAAAACAAAGGAGGGATGAACAACCTCTCATTCATGAAACTTCCTCTGATTGCTCTACTGCTACTAGTAATTTTGGTACCTAGAGCAAGCATCATATAACTTGGGGCAGGGAGGAGGAATAGAGACCCCAAGACACCAACCCACGTGGTGGGAGATATTGAAACACATATGGCTAGAGAGACTTTCCACTGGTGAAGAGTAAGGAGGAGTGGGCATCTCTCCTTGTTCAAATTTTCGCATTCTCTAAATTTTGGCATCCTAGGACAAAGCCCCACTTGGCCCAGTAGTGACTGAATGTCTGTCTTCCTTACTAGATTGTAATCTCCTTTATTGCAAGGACTATGTATCTTTGAATCTTTTACATAGCCCAATCCAGCCTAGCTCATTGCCTCATATCCAGTAGGCATTCAATAATTTTTATTTTGGATGGAACCTGTAATTTCATGGGCATAAGAAGCTCACAGGGAGGAACTTCCATGCAGGTCTCTGTAATTTCTAGTCTTTAAAAGTTCCCTGGGAACACTGAAAAATTAAATGACTTGCCCTAAGTCAAAAATAGGTTGTATTAGAGATGGAACTTGAACCCTGAGACCAGTTTTCTATCCACCATGGCGCCATATTGCTTCTCTATTGAATAAATGTGATGAATAGGTAATTTTTTTTGGTCACTCTGTGATTTAATCAGTGTGGTGAATTCTCATTGTGGAAATTCTCCATTGATTCAGAGTAGCAATTCAGCTGTAATATATAGTCATAGAAAGCTGTCTTGGGAACTAAGAGGTTAAGGTTACGTGACATTATTATGTATCCAAGACGTGTCAGCAGCAAGACTTAAACTCAAGCATTCCAGACTCCAAGGTTGGTCTTCTTTTCATTATATAATATTATCTTTTAATAAAAAGTAAATAGGGTAGGGACTAGATCTGTAATTCATTGATATAGAGAAGTCTGAGATGAGAGGCTTCCTTCCACTGACTCAGGTTGGCACGTGTTCTGCAACTTATGGTCAAGGTTAGGTGACTTGTCAAGGGTCACACAGCTAGTGTGTATCAGAGGCAGGCTGTGAACCCAGGTCTTTCACTCTCTATCCATTATGCTCTATTGGTCCTCAAAAAGAGACAAAAAGAGCTAAAAATAAATAAAAGGTCAAAAATCATATAGTGTTTGCTGATTCTTGCAGTTATATTTAAAACTGGCTGCCAAAATGTTCTGAACATTCATTGAGGTTGACTGAAAAAACATTTTCAGTGTTCCAATAAATCAGAAATTGTCAAAAAAGAGGAAATAGCCTAGACCAAATATTTTAATGGTCATAGTTGGCCCATTACATAACCTACCACATCACAATGATGAATAGTGGAAAAAACACTGGGCTTCAAGTCAGAGAACCTGATGCCTGCTACTTGTAATTCCTTGACTTGATTTTTCCATTTTTCTCACTTTCTTCACAAGTATTTTGTCAACATCTCCCCCTTATTTTGCCTCCTTCAAAAACTACCGCCAAGTTCATGGAATGCTTAGGTTTAGAATCCACTCAAAAATCATAGCTCTGAGCCCCCTGTGTAGTTCTTTCTGTAGCTTTCTGGGCTGCTTTTTTTTTCAGTGAAAGATAATTAATTCAGTTTTATTTTGATCCCCCATGTACACCAGGTTTGTCCATCAAAGAATGTAGGGAAGGGAAAGTTCTGCCTTATTCTTTATATTGCAGCAAGCTTTGCATGGGGGTGAAGGGCAGGGTCCCAGAAGTTAGGACTACAGTTCCAAATGCTGAAGCTAACTGGGAAGGACTTTAACAAAACATTTTTTTATTTGGCATTTAACCTCTCATAATCTGTTCCCTTCCCACTTTTCCAGTCTATGCTTTGCTTTTCTTCAGGTTTTCTACACCCAGCTATACTAGCCTACCTTTCTTTCTCACTCATGCTACTCCAATTTTTCTTTCTCCAGTACTTTCTTTCTCACTCATGATACTGCATTTCCTATCTTCATGCCTTGGCATTGGCTGTCCTCCATGCATGGAATGCTTTCTCTCCTTACCTCCACATCCTAGAATCCCTGGCTTCCTTTAAGACTCAGTTCAATTACTACCTTATGCAAGAGGCTTTCCTATGGCCTTCTATCTGTGAATGCCTTCCTCCCTAAAGCTACCTTTCATCTATCCTGTGTGTGTATCTTGTATGAACATGTTGTCTCTCCCATTAGAAGGTAAGCTTCTAGTGGGCAGACACTGTTTTGCTTTCTTGCACTTAGTACAGTGATTGGCACATGATGGATAGAGTTCATATCCAGCCTCAGAAACATACTATCTATGTAACCCTGGATAAGTCACTTAACCATATTTGCCTTAGTTTCCTCATGTAAAATGAGCTGGAGAAGGAAACTGCAAATCACTTCAGTATCTTGGTCAAGAAAACAACAAATGAGGTCACCAAGACACAGCTTAACAACAACGTGCTTAATCAGTCCTTGCTGTTGGTTTGATTGATTGAACACAGTCAGCAATTTTGCAGTTTTTAATTCCTGAAGCACTTTATGTATGTAGTGGTACACTGATGATCCAGGAAAAACACCCCCAGCGATGTCAGCTTTATGATCTAGACTCCTCTGGTATCATCTCTATAACTAAATTTCTTCACCTGATGATTGATTTACACCAGTACTAAAAGTACATTCTATGGGAGCATAAATAAAACACAATAAAACAATGACAGAACATTTCATACTCTAATATAATAAGCAATGGTTACTTGTGCTATTAAGTGTAAGGCAGAGCTTTTTCTTTCAATTTTTTCCTTGTTTTTTTCCTTTCTTCCTTTCCGTGCTCAGCTCTTGTTCCCAAACTTTTGGACTTCAAAGTCATGTCTCCAACTGCTGTCTCATCCTGGAATTTCCCTTGGCCCCTGGGGATTCCTCACCCTGGAACATCCCACCACCCCTGCAGCCTGCTCACAATGGAATCTCTCTCTGTAAGGCTGACTCCTCTACTCTTATTGATGAATTTTCCCTGGAACCTCCCTTTTAGTATGGACCCAGACCAGACTGCCTCTCCTGACCTTGTTTCTGATATTTCACCTCCCACTCTCCACCCCACTCCCTGCTTTTCAGCTCCTCTTTGTGTGTTATATTCCCGATTAGAATGTAAACTCCTTGAGGGTGGGGACTATCTTTTTGCTTGTATTTGTATCTTCTGTGCTTAGCACATTACCTAGCTGTGTTCCGTCCTTCCTTCTTTCCATTTTTCCTTCTTTCCTTCCTTCCTTCTTTCCATCTTTTCTTCCTTC
>NW_020954585.1:24960225-24972364 GCF_900497805.2 Vombatus ursinus
CCTTCCTTCCTTCCTTCCTTCCTTCCTTCCTTCCTTCCTTCCTTCCTTCCTTCCTTTCTCAAACCTATTATAAAAGGAAATTTCAGAAAGGACAAAGTAAAATTGAATTAATTTTCTCTCATTGGGAAAAAAAAAGAAGCCCAGGTAGTTGTAAGCTTTTGTGAATGCTTCCAAATAGCCCTTCAGCTGCTCCACATCATGAGAGGAGTGATAACTCAAGTCACCCACAAAACCTGGTAACAACATTTGCTGTTGCTCTCCATGATTGCATTCCAGAGTGTTCAGGGTATTTCTCCATGTCCTACAAATGCTCATAAGTGATCTTTGACTGTTCCACATGACTGATTATATAGCTGCCTTCCATGATGTCTGCATTTCTACCCCATCACATTATTGTTCCTCTGGTCAAGAAGCTGAGGGAATAGTCTTCTAATACTTCTGCTGCTTGCAGCAAAGGCCTCGAGGAAATTACTTAAAGTCTAAGTTTGGATCATGTCAGGATTCCTCCATAAAGTAAGAAATAGAAAGTTATTCAATGTATAATATAGAACAAGTACAGGATAATTATTTATTTCTTGTGTATAAAAAATGTTTAACTCACACAAGACCCACAAGTATGTATTTATAGAAAACTAAATAAGCAGCATCAATATCATAACTATTGTTGTACTGTACTGGGAGGTTCATACTTAAAATATTAAGATATGAAGCATTTTGTGATACAGCTGAATTACTGTTTCACCTTCACCTCAACTCTATACTGTTTAAACAATTCCCACCAGGTCCATGTCTTCTGACAAGCCTGGCCAGAGGTCTAACTCTCTCCCCATTGATAGCAGCTTCTCTGATGTAGAAATCGCCACCGCTGTCAATCAGCTCCAAACAATGGACCTGGGATCCTCAGACCTCTAGAACCCACAAGGTTGCCTCAAAGGCTGGATGCATCATTCTCAGGATTGCAGTTCAGTAACCTATACACAGGGAAGGGAATACAAAATGTAAAACGGCACCATGGGCCCCAAGATCCATGCTCAGATTGCTTAGCTTGCTTTAGCTGCCTGCTGATGCACTGGAGAAGATTGACTCTTCTCACCTTTGATGGGAAGTCCCAATGTCATATCATGTTACTTGAAGAGTTGAAGGAGAAGAGTTACACCTGGAGAGTTGTTGTTTGTCCTTCCTTTTTGTTTTTCCTTTTTTTTGGCTAGGCAATGGGGTTAAGTGACTTGCCCAGAGTCACACAGCTAGTAAGTGTCAAGTGTCTGAGGCCAGATTTGAACTCAGGTCCTCCTGACTCCAAGACCGGTGCTCTATCCACTGAGCCACCTAGCTGCGCCTGTCCTTCCTTTTTGAAGAGAGCCAATGACATCATGGATTGATGTCTTGACTTGTGCATGATTTTAAGTAAGGCAGAGTTGCACAAAGCATCAGCCTCACTCTCTTTTCCACAGCCATCAAAGTCTAGTGGCAAGACAAAAGTCAGGACAATGGTGATGACCTGGGATGCAGTGGATGACCTTAGCATCTTCAATGCTTGATCGAGTGCTAAGCACTCCACAGCATCTGCTTCAGCAGCCTTCATGACTGTTGGAACAAATTGTTGTCATCCTTGAATTCTGCCAGGGAATATCTTCACGTGCTTGGGGTACACACACCTCTAACTCACTGATGGGATTTGAGGCCCATCAGTTATTCTTAGGTTGTGGTTGTGTGGTTTGTCCTTCATTCTCGAAGAGGACCATGACATCAGGTTGATGATGACATGACTTGCAATTGACTTTGATTTGAGTGAGGGAGGCCTGTACACAGTCACCAGCCTCACTCTCTCCTCCAGAGCCATCTGGGTCCAGTGGCCAGATAGTCATCAGGACAACTGGAGATGGCCCAGGATGCAACCCTTAGGTTAACCTGAGAAAGAGGCAAAGAGAGAGGAAGGAGAAGGGATTGTAAGAGAGGGAAAGGGGGAGAGGGTGAGAGAGCTGAGAAGGAATCACTCCTTTTGAACTGATGCAGCTGCTCCCCTACTGCCATCCCAGGGCTAATGAGCCAATAAGAGGGTTGCTTCATCATCCCAAAGTTCCTGAGTCCTTTAGTTCTAAGCCAACACACTTGGTTGGCTGGAAGCAGACAAAGCATATTGTCCCTGGGTGCAATCACTATTGACATTCAAAACACAGGAGGCTCATAAGTGTGCACGAACAATTTTATATAAGTAAAATATAAACCTATAACTGATCACACTTGTGCTACTTTCCCAAAAGGTAGAGGCGCATTTCGGGAATGCTGAACAGATGTTTTACTTTCTCCTCTGTCTGTGCTGTCTGTTCAGATTCCAAGTCCGGAGCTCTTGGCAAACCAGGGGATGGATTGAGCTTTCTTAGCTTTTCCAACTTCAATATCCTCTTGGCAGTTTCTCCTGGAGGAGGTGCCTCCTGTCTCCCCAGAAGCAATGTTGCTGCAGGAATCATCATCTAGCACAGATTCGGGAACTCTTGACCTCTCAAATTCACAAGGTTATTACTAAGACTGTAAACATCCATTTCTCAGGATAACTATTCAGGCTCTGGATTCAGAAAAGGAAACACCACTGAAGAGAAGAGGTATCCTGGTACTTTAGGCCCAGTCTTCAGGTTTGCCTAGAGGAGGAAATGGGTTTGGCTCATGTCAAGGGTCTCCCCCAAAGGGAAGGAGTAGAAGGGCATCCATACAGTGCAGGTCAGGTAGAAAGAGGTTTGTCATTGCCGTGTCTTCACCCGCATGGCTGCTGGGGTGGGGCTAGAGGAGAGAAATTTCCTCCTCTGCCTACCTGGAAGTCAAAGAAAAGCTGGCAGAGGCCCAAAGTGACCCACTCAAAAGAGAGGCAAAGAGAAACTGAGACTTTGTCCTTTCCTTTCATGGACTACTGAATGGGTTCTCTTGGCTCAGTCTTTGCCACAGGCCCATCTTTGATACAACTCTCCCCAGGCTTGGAGACCAATAAGGGATTCTCGTATCATCCCAAAACATCAGTTGTTCCACACAGAGCCACAGCACATGTCCATTCCCGAGCAGCCAGAGGGCATGCCTACCCCTTAGCAAGGTGTCCCAGTCCAGCAAGTCAGGGGCCTCCTCTGATTGAGTATCCTCCATTTCAGAAGTATTTAAAATGGAAGGAACCCTAGGTCATTTCATCCAAACCACTCATTTTTACTGGAAAAAAAAATTAAAAAAAACAGAGACCCAGGTGAAATGATTTGTTCAAATTTAAAGAGAGTGTAAGTTGAAGAACTGCTATTTGAACCCAGATCTTATGATTCCAAATACATCCCTCTTTCTACATTAGGAAAAAGTGGTTGGAATGTAAGTCCAGAAGTCAAGAAGACCAGACTTCTGGTCTCAAACATTTATTAGCTGTGTGATCCTGGACAAGTCACTTCACCTCTATTTGCCCAGTTTTCTAGTCTATAAAATGGGGATAATAATAGTATTTTCCAGGGTTGTTGTTAGGATCAATGAGATAATTATTGTAAAGTGCTTAGCACAGTACTCGGTACATAGTAAGTATTGTATGATGTTGGCTATTATTGTTATTATTATTACGGTCTACTGCTAGGCACAGAGCAGCTAGGTAGTGCAGTGGATAGAGCACTGGGCCTGGAGTAAGGAAGAGTCATCTTCTTGAGTTTTAATCTGATTTCAGACACTAGCTGGGTGACCCTGGGCAAATCACTTAACCCTGTTTGCCTCAGTTTCCTCATCTATAAAGTGAGCTGGAGAAGGAAATAGTGAACCACTCCAGTATTTTTGCCAAGAAAACCCCAAATGGGATTATGAAGAGCCAGACGTGACTCAACAACAATAACGAGGCATGTATTTTAGAAAATCAGGGGCTTAGATCTCACTTCTCTTCCTCCCCATTTTTCTCTTTCCCCTTCTTGTTTTCTTTGTTCTTCTTCTGCTACTCTATTATTGCATCAACTAAATATTTTTAAATGCTTACCTTTCCCTTTCCTTCCACCAAAACATCCTTATGATCTACATTCAATGTCATTCAGATGGAGACTGTCAGCCCAATAGACCTAGAGAGAGTTACAACTTTAGATCTGTGTCATGGAGAAAAATTTCAGGCAACATTATTCTACCAGAAGATTTTCCTCTCCCTAGAACAAGAGTTTTTAACCCTTTTTGTCTCATGGATCACTGTGGCAATCTGGTGAAACCTATGGACTTCTTTATTTCTGGTGGCCCAATGGCTAGAGGTAGTCCAGGCCTGGACCCTCCTCAGACACTTACTAGCTGTATGACCTTGAGTAAGTCACTTCATTTCTGTTTGTCTCAGTTTCCTCAACTGTAAAATGGGGATCAAAATAGCATCTACTTATTTGTCATGGCTGTCATGAGTGTCAAATGAGGTAATCTTTGTAAAGCACTTAGCACAGTGCCTGGCACCTAGTGTCTACACTTAGGATGTGCTTATTTCCTTCTTTCCTTCCCTCCCTCCTTCCTTCTTCCTTCCTTCCTTCCTTCTTTCCTTTAAAAAAATCATCATTGAAGAAAATGCCAAATTTCAGTTAGAATTTCATAAAAATAAAGATATGTGCTTTCCTAATCCAAGTTTATTGAACCCCTTGAAATCCATCCTCAGATCCCTGACCTAGAGCTTTCTGGTTGACTTTGCTGATTAAAAGAACAATGAATGGAGTCTCGTCTATAAGGAATATAGCTGACAGATAAAACCTAGAGGTTTGGCTTAATAGAGAGCCAGGATAACTCCTGAAAGGAAGTATGAGAATTATGAAAAGGTATTTGAGAGCCCCTCCTGAAATACAGATAAGCAAGGAACACATCAAAAAGGAGCAGTTATTATAAATGACATGACAAGCGTGTGATCTCTTCTCTTTTTAATCTTCCCTAGGAAAGTTACAAGTTGGCAGTAGGTCTGAATAATTCTTCCAGGCTTGGGAGAGGCAGTTTTTTTTTCTAGTAGGCAAACTAGGTATCATTTGCAGTCTTGCCATTCTGCAACAGTTTCTAACAAGCCTATTAGGTGCTCAGAACCATATATTCTGAAAGGCCCTGCCATTATTGCTTCACTCAGCAGCGCTGGAAAACAAAGTCCTTCGGGAGTAGGAGATAGGTCTATTCTGTTCTTCAAACAGCTTTAAAGGGAATTCAAACCAGGTTAGGGAACAAGCGAAACAGTCAGAAAGGAAAGAAGCTGGGGGTGCTAGTGTTGGGTGGATACAAACACACTATGTGAAAATTGATACCCAAGAAAGAAGTGTTTCATGAACTTTGGGTTGTGCTCAGTGGTGTGCTGGTGAATGGTTAACAACTAGCTCTCTAGGGGAGAGGGAAATGTAGACACGACACACTTTAAGTTTAATCTGCATTGTTAACATTTTCTCCATCATTTTCTGAAGTCTAGACAAACAACAAAACAATAAATCAAGTTCTTATTTGTACCATTTGAGGATTTCTAAGGTGTAAATGCATGTGCTAAATATTTAACAAGTGGTTCTTACAAGCCTGTGTGAGCTGGCTCCAACATGTCACTGGTTGTGCTCCTCAAAGAACTGATACAGTACAAGTACACATTAATTAGATATATTTTAATTATATATTAATATAACATATTAATTAGATTAATCTGTATGTATTTCAAAGAAAGCCACAGAAGTATAAATTCACATACGCTATGTGAACATCGGAGGGGCCTTAAATACGATCTAATTGTTTGATCAATCAATTTTCAAATTTTTCAATCAATTTTCAAATCAATACCGATTTAAAAAAATTTTTTTTTCAATTATTAAGCATTCATTATTTCTTCCTCTTACCTCCTTCCACACTCACTGAAAAGGAAGAGGATACAAAGAAGTAAAGAAAGAAGAGAAGGAAAGAAGGAAAGAGGGAAAAGAAGAAACATTTATTAGGTACCTACTATGTGCCAGGCACCGTATTATGTGCTTTATAAACACTATTTCATTTGATCCTCACAACAACTCTGTGAAGTAGGTGCCATTATTATGCTCATTTTATAGTTGAGGAAACTGAGGCAGACGGAAGTTAAATGTCTTGCCAAAGTTCACACAGAAAATGTGTGAGGTTGGTTTTGAACTCAGGTGTTTGTAATGACAGTCCTATCTCTATCCATTGTGCAACTCAGTTGCCAATTTAGATGAAGGAAGAAAGGAAGGAAGGAAGAAAAAAAGAGAAAGAAGGTAAGAGAAAGAAAAAGAAGGGAGAGAGGGAGGAAGGAAAGAAGGAGGAATGCAAAAAAGGGAAAAAAGAGAAAGAGGGAAAGAAGGGGAAAAAAGCAAGAAAAAAGAAGAAAAGAGAAAGAGAGAAAGGAGAAGGAAAGAGGGAAGAAGGAAAAATGGAGGGAAGGAAGAAGAACCCTTGTATCACATGTACAGTCATGGAAAACAAATTCCAATTTGGTCATGTCCAAAAATGTGTTTCTTATTCTGTATGTTAGGCCATCATTTCTCTGTTATAAAATGAGCTGCTTTCTTCTTTACAAATCCTCTGGAATCATGGTTAGTCATTTAGTTGATCAGAGTTCTTAAGTCTTTCAAATTTGTTTTTATAATACTGATATTATAGCATAAATTGTTCTTCTGGTTCTGCTCACTTTCCTCTGCATTAGTTCATACAAGTCTTTCCCTGTCTCTCTAAAACTGTCTTTTCCCCTACTTCTTACAACACAATAGTACTCCATTACATTCCTATATCACAATTTGTTTGGCCAGTCCCCAACTGATGGGCATCCCCTTAGTTTCTAGTGTTTTTTGCCACCACTAACTAAGAGTTGCTATAAATACCTCGTATGTATAGGACCTTTTCCTCTTTCTTTGATTTCTCATATTGACTAGCAGAACTAGGATTAGTATCAGCAGTTGTGGTATAACAGGGGTGGTGTCAGAGAGGGGTGAAATAAGTGACACTTTTTCATCTTGCTTTTTATAAACATAATTAAAGTAATTTCACTCTGTTTTTCACCTTATGGGTCCTAAAAGCACGTGTGAATGTGCTGGAGCCAGCTTCAGAGAGCTCAAGGGAACTGCTTGTTAAATGTTCACTGTGAGCATTTGCATTCCCCAAATCAGCAAATGCTACAAATCGAGGCTTGACTTATGATGTCATTGGTCCTCTTTGAGAACCAAGGATGAATAACACAATAGATGTAAGAAAGTGAGAGAGAAAATGTTAATAATACTAAGATGTTAATAAATGTTAAGATGAAACTTAAAAGTGCCATGCTTACAGTCTTTCACGCCAGAGAACCAATTGTTAAAACATTTATCAGCACATCCCTGCCTAAAAGCATGGATTCTGAGAGTCTGAGAGGTCTCAAAGGTCATCTACTCAAATTATGCATACTACTTACAGCATCTCTGACAAGAGATCATACAATCTTTACTGAAGCCCTCTAGTGTTAGAGAGCTCACTACCTCCCATGACAGTCCATCCCATTTTTGGATAGCTGTTAGAAGCTTTTTCTTTATGTTGGACCAGTCTCTTCCATGTTATGTCAACTCGTTGGTCCTAGATCTGCCTTCCAGGGCCAAGAAAAACAAGACCAATTTGTGTTAGAATGAATGTTGGGAGCCTCCAGTGAACAGTCACACAAAGAAAACATTTTCTTTTGTTAATTTTATTTATTTGTTTTTTAGCAAGGCAATTGGGGTTAAGTGATTTGCCCAGGGTCACACAGCTAGTAAATGTCAAGTGTCTGAGGCCAGATTTGAACTCAGGTCCTCCTGATTCCAAGGCTAGAGTCCTATCCACTGTGCCCTAAACAGAATATTTTTAACAAACATCTTGTTCTGGCTCTGTTGATTACGGCTCTGCACAATTTGGCCAGAGCAAGCATGATGTGACTGCTCTCCATGGTACATCTTCTTCTGAACCTCTATTAAGTAAATGCCTCATCTCTTCTTGACTCCCACTCACCAAACACAAGTACCTGCTCTAGGCTTCTCATCATTTGGTCTCTCCCCAGTTGCCTGGCTAGCTCCAGAAGCCCCGTTCCTGGCCCAGTGCCTAGCATTATGCTTCTCTCTTTAGAACAGTCAAAAAACTTGTCACTGCACTAGGCTGTGGCAAACTCCTCTCCTTTAAACCAGGGCTGGTCGGCAGAACCTTCTGACACTGATATTTCAACAAGTAGGCAGCTGCCTGAACCATGCATATAAGCATACTTCCTAGGGTGTGGTGTGACCAGCTCATACTGGCTGGCAGGAGCTGGTGGTTGAGTTTTTAACAAACACTACAAATCAAGGCTTGATTTATGGTTTAGTTGATTGCCTAGTCTTAAGAAAGTGATGGAGAAAATGTTAATGATACAGATCAAACTTAAAAGCATTTCTTGTGTTCATTTTTTTGGAAAGTCAGCACTGTTCAACATTTACAAGTACACCCCTGCATTCCAAACTCAGAAATAACAGAAATTTAAGATGTGCATCATCATTTTCACTTCGAAACAGCATGGTAAAAAGGCCCCACCTATTGAAAAGAAAAGTGACACATGATCCTTGCTTTACAGCGGCTTTCCCTCCCTCCACTTCCTTTCAACAATCCAAAGCCACATAAATGGTGATAATTATTGGCTTTAATAACAGATAACTAATAGAACTATTAATTGCAGCTCTTAGGAATGGGTGATCTGGTTCCAGTGCTAAGAGTCCTCCTAATCTGCAAATGTCACTGGCATTCCCTAATCAGGGAATCTCAGATTTGGAGCCAGACCAGAAACAGGAGTGCTGAAACTATGTGTATGAAACTAATGTGAGTCATGGACTCTACCAGTTAATATACATTCTGAAGATCTTGGTCCCAGAGAAAAGTTGAGAAAATGCACTTCCCTCCCCTTTTGTCAAAGGAAGGGGACTATGGGTATAGAATATAGCATATACTGTCATACATGATTGGTTTGTTTACAGATTTTGACAAACTGTTTTTTTTCTTTCTTTTTAAAAACATGTTCGTTTCCAGGGCTGGCTTGCTAGGTAGGAAAGGAAGGAGAGATATATCTGGAAATGAAGCTGTTGTAAAAACAAAACAGATCAATTTTAAGAGTGGGGTTGAAGTCATCCCATCCCATTTTAGTTCTGAAAACTTAACCAGGTGAGAGCACATCTTAATCAATCAATCAAGAGACCTGAAACCAAGTGCAAAAAGGCACTTAGAACTAGAAGGATGCAAGAGAGTTTTGTTCAGAAAGGCATAGGAAATTTGGTCAGGTTCCAGGGATCATCTACAAATTATCAAGTGATTTAAGAAGGGAAGCATTTTCCAGAAATTGGAGTGGTGGCTTTCTAGTACATTCCTGAGGAGGGGGTATTTGTGTGTGCAGACGAGGGACCTCAGTTTCAGCCTTGCCTAAGTCTTCTCCCCATCCCCACTCCTTCATCTCTCACCAGAGGAGGACCTTATAGCTCTGAAGTATCTAGAGGTTCAGGCTTAACCATCATGTCCTAAACAATATTCTCAGATCAACTTGTGGTAGTGACTATTCATTAGGAACCAGGGACAGACTGGATTCAATGAACCTACAAAGATCCCAGAAAAGAGATTATACCATGCTTAAGGTGAACTTCTTAAGCACCCCATAAGTAGGAGAAAACTTTTACCAATCAGTAACTGTGAACTACTCCTTGGCACATGTACACTTTAGACATGAACTTACTTTGTCCTAGACTATATGGGTACTTGTGGGAGAATATGTCACAGACTTTTGGGGTCTGTTTTGTACTAATTGCTCTTATTGTCCCACCTTAGTAAAAGGCACTTAAGACTGGCTGACTAGATGATTCTTAACTGACAATCTTCCAGGGAAGCACACAAGTTGGGGCTCAAGCCAATGCCATTAGACAAAGCCACCACATTGTCTCTCAGGAGTAAGTACCCCTAGAACACTGAGGGTGAGATTGAGTCAGCCTAGCTCTGGGAATCTGTATCATCTGGGAGAGAGGAAGTTGGGATAAGGATGCTTCAGAGCTTACAATAAATGATTGATATGGATAATAACGGATAATGTTGTCATCCTATCAGCTGAAAGCTCCATTCAGTGTAAGAGAACTCAAAAATCATTGGCATTTTACAATACAGGGATCTTGGATTTAAAGAGAGACAGTGTATTGATAGGGTTAAAAACTTACATGGTTAGGCTGAACTCTTTCCATAAGCCTCAGAGAGATATTTTTGTATTTTAGCTCCTTGTAGGCATAAGGTTCATGAATATAAAAGCTTACTGTTTTCAACCATACCTAAAATTGTGAAATCATTCTTGATTTTCTAATCCACTAGCTCATTAGTATGTTTGAAATTGTACTTTAAAGCCACAGACCTTAATGACTAGAGTAGTAGTTAAGTGGATGGGATTTGCAATAAAGTAAAACTACCCTATAATATTCTATGCTTCCACCAGTCTTTTCATTTAATCATTTCCAAGCATTTAAAGAAAAAAGAAAGAAAGGAAGGAAGGAAGGAAGGAAGGAAGGAAGGAAAAAAGAAAGGAAGGAAGAAAAGTAAGAAAGAAGGTAAAAACACACTTCCTTCCAATTTGAGTACATCACAATAGTCAAGGCCTGGGACAATGTTGTAAGTACAATACAGCAGAGTTCAGGTTCTCTCAGCAGCTGGGTGTAACTAGCTTAAGTGGTGGCTACAGCTTGAGTGAAAGAAACTTAAGAATAGTTTTTCCACAGACTTAGGGCTGACCACAACCAAGGCATGTCTTCATAGAGGAGCATAATAATTACAGCCAGAGACTAAAAAAAAAATCTCTGAATTAGTTTTTAACTCCATCATTTTTTAGACAAGGAAGCAGATGCCCTGAGACATTAAATGTCTTGCCTCAGGTCACACAGAGAGGTCAAAACAGAACTGTATTTTGAATTTAGCTATTTTACCTTCAAATCCAACTGGAGCAGTTCTTGTTCTCAGTTTACAGGAGTGCAAGTGAAAAGATAGATATCTTAAGTAGGTAGCTCCTACTAATTGCATGAGCTATTTAAGAGAATTATCAATTTGGAGAGGATTCTGGGAAGATGATGGAGTAGGTCAGAAAATTTTCAGCTCTCCAAATTTCCTCCACAAAAAAAAAAAACAAAAAACAAAAAAAACCCATCACCTTGGGAGCAGAAGAAATAAACGAAGTTGGGACAAAGCAATTGTCCTCCTAAGACAACTTGAGAAGACCCCAGAAAAGACCCAGCCTCCAGGGGCTGAGGTTCAGCCTGAGTGAAGTGCAAAGACCTCCAGGCTGAGTCTGTGGAATCAACAAACAACAAACCCTGGGGGCAGCTGGGTTGGGAGGCTGCCCCAGCCTCAGGAACTTTCACCTCAAGAACTGTGTGGGGGTGTGAAGGCTGAGTAGAAGACTGAAGAACCTTTGACTGTCTAGGGATGCTAAGCACAGTTGTGCTGATCAGAAGTGTCCTGTCTTGGACTGCAGCTGTGGGGAGAAGGAGTTAGCATAAGCCTGGTGAGTGCATTAGCAGAGGGTTAGGGACTCTGCTGGCCGTGGGCACTTGCAGGAAAGCAGAGTCCCTGGTTTCAATTCCAGGGCAGAGAGGATAGCTGTCATTTGCAGCCACCAGAGGGACCACTGAGAGCAAGATCAATAGTGGAACAACGTGGCTGGAGGCCCTGGCTATGGCTTAGGAGGGGAGAAGAGATCCCAAGGTTGGATTTCAGGACAGACCTCAGAGAATAAGAGTGAGAAGGACCTGAGGCTTGGGGCATCATTTCCCATATCCTGGGACTGATGTTTGATTATATTAATAGCTCCTAAAAACAAAATAAAAATAAAAATGAGCAAGCAAAGGAGGAAGAACTCAACCATAGATAACTACTATGGGGATAGAAAAGATCGGGGTTCATATTCAGAGGAAGATAATGGAGCTAAAAAAGCCTTTCCTTTTTCAATGAGAAACATCAAAAGGTCCCAAGCACAAAAAGGTTTCTTGCAAGAACTTAAAAAGGACTTTAAAAATCAAATGAGAAGCTGTGTGACGCTGGGCAAGTCACTTAACCCCAACTGCCTAAAAAAAAAATCAAATAAGAGAGATTAAGGAAAAACTAGAAGAAAAAGAGCAATCAAGAAGATCAAGAAAATCAAGAAAAGAAGGTCAACCAACCTGAAATAGAG
>NW_020954585.1:24972414-24982116 GCF_900497805.2 Vombatus ursinus
AATCAAAAACTTAAGGAGGAAAATAATTCCTTGAAAATTAGAATTGGGCAAGGGCTTAATAATGCTTCAAGACACCAAGAAATAATAAAACAAAATCAAAAGAATGAAAAAATAGAAGAGAATATGAAATATCTCATCAGAAAAACAATTGATCTGGAGAACAGATCAAGAAGAAATAATATAAGAACAATTGGACTACTTGAAAATTATAATAAAAAAAGTATCTTGATACAACATTACAAGAAATTATCAAGGAAAATTACCCTGAAGTTCTAGAACAAGAAGGCAAAGCAGAAATAGAAAAAAATCCACCAATCACCACCTGAAAGAGATCCCAGCAGGAAAACATACAAGAATATCATAGCCAAGTTTCAAAGCTCCCAGATTAAGGACAAAATATTGCAAAAAAAAACCAAACAACAACAAACAAAACAAAACAAAACCCAAAACAAGAAAAAAACAATTTAACTATCATGGAGCTACAATAAGGATTACACAAGACCTATTATCTACTACATTGAAGGACTGTTGGTCTTGGAATACTATATTTCATAGAACAAAAAAACTGGGGTTGCAACCAAGGGTAACTTACCCAGCACTGTTAAGTACAATCCTGAATGGGGAAAAAACTAGACATTTAATGAATTGAAAAACTTTCAGGTATTTGTGACAAAAACAGCAGAACTTAAGGGAAAATTTGACATATAAGATCCAGGAGAAGTATAACGTAAACATTAAAGGCCAGTTATAAGGGACTCAACAAGGTCAAACAATTTACTTCTTATATGTGAAAAAGTTACCAGTGCTCTTATGACTGTCATCATTATTTGGGTAGTTTGAAAGGAAGGCTTGGGCTGAGCTGTGTATGATGGGGTGATTCTAAATAAAAAGTGTAGGGAGAGATAAAAAAGAGTAATTATCTCATATAAATGAGGCATAAAAGGAAGAATTGATACAGAAGAAGCTAGTAGGGGGAGGGCAAGTAGTACTAGAACTTTACTCTCATCAGGAATAGGTTAAAAAGGGAACAACATATATCTAGAAGGGTAAAAAGTCTTCTAAATTCAGAAAGAAATAAAAGGGCAAGGAGACAGGGTAGAGGGAGAGGATAAGAGAGGGATCCTTAGAGAGGTGAGTAAGTTAAGAAATAGGAGGGCAAGATAATGGGTACAAGTGAAGCAGAGGAGTGAGGAGGGATAGGGTAAATAGGATGAGAAGGATAGTGAGGAAAAATAGGAAGGAGGAAAATACACAACAAGTAATAATAGCTTAGGGTGTGAATGGGATGAATTTACCCATAAAATGGAAATGGGTAGCAGATTAAATTTGAATTCAACAATATGTTGCATTCAGGAAACACTACAAAAATGAGAGATACACATAAAGATAAAATAAAGGACAGGAGTAGAATTTATTATGTAAAAAAACAGGAGTAGTAATTATGATCTCAAAGTTAAGGCTAAAATAGATTTAATCAAAACAGAAAAATAGGCAAACTCTACTATGTATCAGCAATATTATTTAATATTGCTTTAGACCATTTAAAATCATTAGATAGTATAAAATACCTGAGAGTATACCTGTCAAGACAGACACAGGAACTATATGAACATAAACATAAAACATTTTTTATACAAATAAGTTCAGGTCTAGATAACTGGAGTAATATTTACTGTTCACGGGTCAGTAAAGCCAATATAATTTTAAAAAGGACAGTTTTATCTAACTAATTTATTTATTCAATGCCATCCCAATTAAATTACTAAAAAATTATCTTACTGAGTTAGAAAAAATGATAACAAAGTTCATTTGGAAGGATAGAAGGTCAGGAATATAAAGGAAACCAGGATAAAAAAGATGTAAAGGAAGCAGATTAATCAGTATCCAACATGAAACTATATTATAAGGTGAGGGCATTGTTGAAGTGTAAAATGGATAGTTTAGATTATTTTAAATTAAGATTTTCTGGTTGATTTAGAAAAAAACATGGAAAGACTTGGATTTATGAAGGAAGATGCTATCTACCTCCTGAGAAAGAGACATATGCACAATACAGTCTTATGTATATGTATATGAGTATGTACATGTATGTTTATAGATCACTATAGGTATGTATATGTCAGTGTTTAATTGTATGCTTCTTTAGGATAGGAGGAGAAGAGAGGGAAAAAAAGTAAAAAGTGCACAGGACAGAATAAAAGAAAACATACAAGGAAGCAAAGAAAAGCTGAGTAGCTTTGAAAACAATGAGTAGTATTTATTATATAGATTTTCTTGAACTGGAAAGTTATTCTTTTACATTGAATCCTCTCATGTTCTGTTGTGTACATGGCAATGTTCTTTTTTTTTCTTTCCTTATTTTGTATTTAAATTTAAAATGAATAAAAAACTTACAAAAAAAGAGAGAATTGTTCATTGTTCTTTTCTCTTGTAGATATTAGCTAGATATTGATCTTTAGATCTCTGGTAATGCTCACTTTGTGATAAGCTTCTAACCTGGAGGAACTTGCAGCTGGGCCCATAGGACAAGGCCATGTGCCTTTCCCTTTTCTTTTCTTGGATGTGAGGGCCATAATAATGCCTCTAATAGGAGGGTTCCCTTTTATACTCATTGGTTCACTAAGTCCCAAACTCTGGCACTCTGGGGATGACTTACTTATAGCATAAACTGTGGCTTAGGGATTAGTTAGGGATTCCTCAAAAGGGGAGAGTAACAAAAAGATACTCAAAACACAATATGAATTTAGATTGGTAATTTATTCCTATGCGCAAAAACCAACACCAAAAATAAAGACTCAAAGCACACATTAACAGGTTTCAATAACTTGACAGGATTTAGTAAGTTAACTTATAACTACTAATTTTTTTTTGCTTTCAATTTATTTATTTATTTTTAGTTTTCAACATTCACTTCCATAAGATTTTGAGTTCCAAATTTTCTCCCCATCTCTCCCCTCCCCCCACCCAAAGATGGCATGCAATTTGATATAGGCTTTACATGTAGATTCATATTAAACCTATTTTCACATTAGTCATGTTGTAAAGAAGAATTAGAACCAATGGGAGGAATCACAAGAAAAAGAAACAAATAAAATAAAGAGAGCAAATAGTATGCTTCCATCTGCATTCTGACTCCATAGTTCTTTCTCTGGATGTGCGTTGCATTTTCCATCCTGAGTCTTTTAGAATTGTCTTAGGTCCTTGCATTGCTGAGAAGAGCTAAGTCTATCAAAGTTAGTCATCACACAATGTTGCTGTTACTGTGTACAATGTTCTCCTGGTTCTGCTCACTTCACTCAGCATTGGTTCATATAAGTCTTCTCAGGTTTTTCTGAAGTTTGCCTGCTCATCATTTCTTATAGCACAATAATATTCCATTATACTCATATACCACAACTTGTTCAGCCATTCCCCAACTGATGGGCATCCCCTCAATTTCCAATTGTTTGCCACCACAAAAAGAGATGCTATAAATATTTTTGTACTTATAGCTACTATTACCATAGTTATAATCTACAGCACCAGAGAGCTCTATACACTTCAATGCTTCAAAGATCTGTGATATCATGGTACCATTATTTATACTTTTTCAGAATAAAAAAGGAGCTTTGCAAGACTATAACCAGGTATTTTAACTTTCATTTAGGCTCCCCCAAAACCACTCCACTGCAAACCCCAACATGCCTCTGAGTTTTGTGCTTAATCACTGCTAATGATGCAACCAACTGTTCCAGGAGCCACCACTAGGGCCATTTTTGTTGATGCTACATGCAGACCTCAGGACCTCTCAAACCCACAAGATTGCTTCTAATCCAGAACATATCTATCCCAGCGGTACTTATTTACCTAAGATCAGCAAAAAACAAAACAAAAACAAAACAAAACAGACATAGAAACAAGTTGAAATACAAAGTTACTCCATATCATTATGATACCTAATCTGTTGCCATATCTTGTCATTTCTACCTTTAAAACACGTCTCCTAGAATAGTGGTTAAGTGGTTAGGATTTGCAATAAAGTAAACTACCCTGTAATAGTCTGTGCTTCCACCAGACTTTTCATTCAATCATTTCCAAGCATTTAAAGAAGAAAGAAAGAAAAAAAAAGCAAGCTTCCTTCCAATTCAAGCACAACACAATAGCCAAGGCCCAGGGGACAATGTTGTATGATACAGCAGAGTCTGTTGTCTCCACTTACATACACATCCACAACACTAGCTCAAGCCTCCATATGTTTTCCACCTTTTTATATCTTATTTCCCAGCACATACTCTTCAATCCAGTGACCTCCTGGTCTATCCACTGGCCTCTTGGCTATTCTATGACGTAGACACTCCATCTCTAGGCTCTGGGCATTTTCTCTGGCTGTCTTCCATTCCTGAAACACTCTTCCTCTTCCTCTCTGACTACTGACCTTCCTGTCTTTCTTCAAGTCCCAACTAAAATCCTACCTTCTACAGAAAGACTTCCCTAACTCTTCTGAATTCTAGCGCCTTCCTTCTGCTAATTATTTCCTATTTATCCTGTATATAGCTTGCTTTGTATATATTTGGTTGCACGCTGTCTTCTTCATTAGATTGTAAGCTCCTTGAGGGTAGTGATTGCCTTTTACTTTTTTTTTGTAACCTCAGTACTTATAGGAGGTGCTTAATAAATGTTTATTGATTGATAGCAATCAAAACAATGACAATTGATAATAAAGAAGAAGTCAGAAGAACTATAAAAAGACAACAGAGACTCATGAAGTTTATCAGTCTGAGGCCATTTAAGGCAAACAGCACAGCACAATCCTTATCCTTGATAATGACTTAGAATTACAAACAAAAGGTTAAATCAATTAAGAAATCAGAAAAGATTTATTCCTGAAAGATTTCCTGTCAAAATGATTACATTTTTTTTAAAAAAAAAGGTTTTATAATAAATTTCAGGGTAATAAATTTTCAGCTATTTAGAAAACTTGGCTATCCAGTCTGACTCATTTTCCAGAGAGATGAGATTTGCCTATATTATACTAGACTTTTCATATTCATCCCATCTATACTGCTGTTTTGTACATGCATAACAATGAAACTTCTGTCTCCAGAATATTTTCAATAGTTATGTCAGTACTCGGATTACCTTGAGTTTCCATTCCAGTTTTTAGAAAAGACTGAAGTCACTCTAGGAGACCCTAGGGAAGTCTTTAGAACAATCAGGTCAGACTGGTATCTTTGCTCTGTTCTTGGGTTTGTTAATTCAGCTTTTTCATTAATTCATTCCATTGCCAGATCTGCTGCTCAGATGAATTACATTACTCGGGAGGGTCCCCCTCCCCCCAACCCCACAACCACATGCCTCTCTTAAGCCTAGTTGTTGCAATAGCATTTACCTAGATTCTGCAAAAATGAGATCTCAAATCCCATGAGGCACTAAAACGGCAAGAAAACAGATGCTTTAGCAACTGTAGGGTAATCTTTGTGTATAAGAACATAGCCTTTTTAAGGAAGCCAGAAACCACCCAGCTTTCTGTAATGGATACTTTTGTCCAGGTGGGAGAAATAATAGTCATTCAATGTGGAAAATTAATGTCTGACACTTAAGAAAGCAAGTTGTATGAGAAGATGGGAGAGTGGGGGTAAGGTGAGAAGGGTTAACATCACAATTTATGCATTAACGTGACAATTTATGCATTAACAACTTCATTGTAAAGACAAGGAATTTGGAACGATTTAAGAACTCTGATCAATGCAATGATAAATCCAAACTCCACTGAACCCAGGGTAAAATATGCCACCCACCCAGTGACCAAGAAGTGATAGATTCAGGGTACAGACCGAGCCATCTATTTGGATATGGCCTACTCAGAAATTTTTGTTTGACTGTGAATATTTGCTACAATTTGTTATATTTGTTTTTTTTTAATGGAGGGGGAGGTGGAAGGGAAAGAAAGTAGTTTTTATTGATTAAAAAAATTAAATTTAAAAATAAAGGTTAATAAGGAAGATTATGGCCAGACCAATGACATTAGTCATTCACATAGCCAGGAAAATCAGACAAATGTAATGTAGATGAGCTGAGTATATAGCTGGAAGCACATGAATCAAAGGCTTTGTGTTGAGCTATTTTCTTAAAACCTCCATTCAGAATAAACTCAGTGGCCCCATTCCATTGCATTGACCCCAATGGAATGGAATGGCCCCAAGAGGATACTTATTGTTAGATCGAATATAGTTTTCTAGCAAAAACTAATGTCAAAGGTGACTTGATAAATAACTGTGAGACCTAATTTTATTCCTGGATCTTTAACTGATTTGAGGTAAGTCCCTCTCTATACCTGTACATGAGGCCATCCGGGTGTTGTGAATTTGCATGAAATTAGTGAGAGTGTAAGTTGAAAACATGTTCTGGGGGCAGCCAGGTGGGGCAGTGGATAGAGCACCAGCCCTGGAGTCAGGAGGACCTGAGTTCAAATCCGACCTCAGACACATAACACTTACTAGCTGTGTGACACTGGGCAAGTCACTTAACTCCAATTGCCTTGCCAATAACACAAAAACAAACAAACAAAAATGTTCTGAATTGCACCCAAAGTATTAGGATTCTCAATCACAGGTTTGTTGTTTAGTTGTGTTAGACTCTCTGTGACCCTATTTGGGGTTTTCTTGGCCAAGATACAAGAGTGGTTCGCCATTTCCTTCTCCAACTCATTTTACGGATGAGGAAACGGAGGCACACAGGGTTAAATGCCTTGCCCAGGGTCATACCAGCTAATAAGTGTTTGAGGCTAGATTTGAACTCAGGTCCTCTTGATTCCAAGGCTGGCATTCTAGCCTACCTAACTGCTCCAGATGAAATGCTTATCACTAGTTAATGTTTAATAAACAGTTTCTAACTGTTGGGATAGTTTGATGAGAATTCTTTTCTTGTGGAGGATCACAGAGTATGTAATTCAGTGATAAATAGCTGAACTTTTAAAGCAGAAGAAATCTTCAGTCTCTATTAATGTATACGTGGACTATAACAAATGTTAAATGTGGTCCATGCTAGCTATGCAGGGTTAGTCCGCATATTTTTTTAATTGCCACCTTAATACTTTTTTGTTCTTTTTGTTTTTATTATCACTTCTATATACTGCACTTTCCCAATAGAACCCTCACTTGTAACAAATAAGTCAAACTGAGTGAAATGAACTAACACATTGACCACGTCTGTCAACTCATGCCTCGTTCCACGTCTACTGTCCATCGGGAGGAGGGCATTATGCTTCTAGTCATCAGTTTTCTGAAGTTAGGATTAGGCTCTGCATTCATCTGAAGTCTGGTGTTCTTTGGCGCCATTGTACTTTACAAAATTGTGTTCTCCCCTTGGTTTTGCTTACTTTATTCTGTGTGAGTTCATAGAAGTCTTTCCAAGTTTTTTGTTTTGTTCTGACTTACCCATATTCTTTGCTCCTTCCCCCCACCACCGGCTAGGCAATGGGGTTAAGTGACTTGCCCAAGGTCACACAGCTAAGTATGTGTTATGTGTCTGAGGCTGGATTCGAACTCAGGTCCTCCTCAATCCAGGGCCGGTGCTCTATCCACTGTGCCACCTAGCTGCCCCTATTCTTTGCTTCTTACAGCACAATAGGAGGAGGGAGATAGGTAATAAGCATTTAATAAGTGCATACTATGTGCTGAGAGTTTTATAAGTTATTTCATTTGATCCTTACAATAATCCTGGAAGGAAAGTACAATTATTATCTCCCTTTTACATTTGAGGGAACAGAACAAACAGAAGTTAAGCCACTTGCCACAGGGTCACACAGTAAGTGCCTGAGGCTGGATTTGAACTCAGGTCTTCCTGACTTCAGGCCCTGAATTCTATCCATTGTTTCACCTAGCTACCTTCTGCCATTCATAATAGCATTCCATTATATTCATATTTCACAATTTTTTCAGTCATTCCCCCATTGTCAGGTGGCCATTCCCCCCACCTCCCAGTTTTTTGCTATTACAAAATGTACTGCTACGATTTTTTTTTTTTGGTCAACCTTTATATGATTACCACAAAGGTAAAAACCTGAGTTTCATGCAGAAAAATTCAGATAGACTTTCTATATTGTGTTTGCTGAAAATATAATAGATCACATCAGACCCATAAGCTTAAACTCCTAGATCAATTCAGGGATCTCATTCTAAAAAAAGACACAATGCTGTTAGCTTATTCCCCACCCTGTCCCTTTATCACCCACAGCTATCCTAGATGAAAAGAAGGTCTCTCTCAGGCCAGTGGCCTTGCAGTTAGCATAAAACATCAGGCTCACAGACTACTACAGTTGTTCTAACTATGTGAGTATTGCCAGTTGGCTAGTCTTCCTGTCAGCTGGCTATGCTCCCAGACCCTGTAGCTCTGATGAGACTGGGATCTGGACCCCAGAAGGGATCTCATCAGCTCAGTCTTAAGGCTGACATTTAGGGCAAAGTAGTTACACAGACCGATCAAAAAATATTTAATCTGTAGTTAAAATGGTTAAAACGCAAGCTATTTTCTTTGGAGAGGAGGAAACGAGTATAGCAGAGGAAAACCCAATGCTGTCATTTTTCCTTCAGAAAAAGATTAATTCATATAATCTTAGACTTGGGAGGGGCCTTGGAAATCATCTCATCTGGTCTCCTCATTTGATGAGGAAACTGAGGCCTGGAAAGGGACTTGCCTTAAATCACAGTAATCTAAAAGCCAAGACTCCCAATTCAATATCCAGCAGACCAATGGTGTCACACTCAAACAGAAAGGGGAGAGGCAACTAAATGCAAGTAAGAATCCTTGTTTGGCTGTATGTTGTCTTAGAAAATCACATATTAACATTATGTTCTATTGTGTTTTTATTTATTTTGTTAAATATTTCCCAGTTGCATTTTAATCTGGTTCAGAGGCATTCAGCAGTATCATTGCTGCAATGAGGCTCTGTTTGAACTCCTCTGTAGTAGAGAACACTCTGCTTTTGTTTTCCGGCAGCAAGGATTTGACAGCAAGTCAGGAGTAGTAAGAACTAGAACCTAGGCCTTCTTTTCACTTAGAGGCCTGGGCTCTTTTGCACTAAACCATAATGCATGTCTAGACTTTCTTAGTTTGCATCCTATACCATAAAAACACTTCCAGAATCAACCTGATCATGTGGTCTCGTGAGAATCAACTATTCAATTTTCAGTGTGAGCATTTGGACCTTCGTTCAGTCGTGTCTGACTCTTTGTGATTTTATAAATTATCTTGGCCTTTCAGTTTTCTTTGAATTAAGATTTAACCAAATATCCTCCATTTAAAAAAATTAATTTATTTTTAGTTTTCAACATTCACTTCCATAAGATTTTGACTTCTAAATTTTCTCCCCCTCCTTCCCCTCCCTCTACCCCAAGACAATGTGCAATCTGATATAGACTCTACATATACATTCATATTAAACATATTTTTACATTAGTCATGTTGTAAAGAAGAATTAGACCCAATGGGAAGAACCATGAGAAAGAAGAAACACACAAAACAAAGAGAGTAAATAGTATGCTTCCATCTGTATTCAGACTTCATAGTTCTTTCTTTGGATGTGAATAGCATTTTCTATCATGAGTCTTTTGCAGTTGTCTTAGATCCTTGCATTGCTAAGAAGAACTAAGTCTATCAAAGTTAGTCATCACACAATGTTACTGTTACTGTGTACAATGTTCTCCTGGTTCTGCTCACTTCACT
>NW_020954585.1:24982126-24982201 GCF_900497805.2 Vombatus ursinus
ACCAACAATGCATTAGTGTCCCAATTTTCCCACATCCTTTCCAACATTTATCATTTTCCTGGTTTGTCATTTTAA